>NC_134272.1:88921595-89521595 GCF_031893055.1 Leptodactylus fuscus
AAACCAACGGCAGAGACCTACAGAACACCAGAGCAGATCTGTGATAGAAACGCTGGAGAGTTTCAGGTCGTCCATCAAAGGAATGAATTTCAAAATCTTGGAACGGGAAAAATTGTAACTTATACAAGGTCGTTCATGTCTGCTGTCCGGATGTAACGTACAATCCATGGTACAGAGTCAGTCACTGAGCAATAAAACTGTAGTAACCCATATAAAGCTGCCCATATATACAAGAATATATACTATTATAGTGCCCCCTATATACAAGGCTATAACTACTATAATACTGCCCCCTATGTACAAGAATATAACTACTATAATACTACCTCCTATGTACAAGAATATAACTACTATAATACTGCTCCTATGTACAAGAATATAACTACTATAATACTACTCCTATGTACAAGAATATAACTACTATAATACTACTCCTATGTACAAGAATATAACTACTATAATACTACTCCTATGTACAAGAATATAACTACTATAATACTACTCCTATGTACAAGAATATAACTACTATAATGTTACTCCTATGTACAAGAATATAACTACTATAATACTACTCCTATATACAAGAATATAACTACTATAATACTGCTCCTATGTACAAGAATATAACTACTATAATACTGCTCCTATATACAAGAATATAACTACTATAATACTGCTCCTATATACAAGAATATAACTACTATAATACTACCTCCTATGTACAAGAATATAACTACTATAATACTGCTCCTATATACAAGAATATAACTACTATAATACTACTCCTATGTACAAGAATATAACTACTATAATACTACTCCTATGTACAAGAATATAACTACTATAATACTACCTCCTATGTGCAAGAATATAACTACTATAATACTGCTCCTATATACAAGAATATAACTACTATAATACTGCTCCTATGTACAAGAATATAACTACTATAATACTACTCCTATGTACAAGAATATAACTACTATAAACTACTCCTATGTACAAGAATATAACTACTATAATACTACTCCTATGTACAAGAATATAACTACTATAATACTACTCCTATGTACAAGAATATAACTACTATAATACTGCTCCTATGTACAAGAATATAACTACTATAATACTACTCCTATGTACAAGAATATAACTACTATAATACTACTCCTATGTACAAGAATATAACTACTATAATACTACTCCTATATACAAGAATATAACTACTATAATACTGCTCCTATGTACAAGAATATAACTACTATAATACTACTCCTATGTACAAGAATATAACTACTATAATACTACCTCCTATGTACAAGAATATAACTACTATAATACTACTCCTATGTACAAGAATATAACTACTATAATACTACTCCTATGTACAAGAATATAACTACTATAATACTACTCCTATGTACAAGAATATAACTACTATAATACTACTCCTATGTACAAGAATATAACTACTATAATACTACTCCTATGTACAAGAATATAACTACTATAATACTGCTCCTATGTACAAGAATATAACTACTATAATACTACCTCCTATGTACAAGAATATAACTACTATAATACTACCTCCTATGCACAAGAATATAACTACTATAATACTACTCCTATGTACAAGAATATAACTACTATAATACTACCTCCTATGTACAAGAATATAACTACTATAATACTACTCCTATGTACAAGAATATAACTACTATAATACTACTCCTATGTACAAGAATATAACTACTATAATACTACTCCTATGTACAAGAATATAACTACTATAATACTGCTCCTATGTACAAGAATATAACTACTATAATACTACCCCCTATGTACAAGAATATAACTACTATAATACTACCTCCTATGCACAAGAATATAACTACTATAATACTACTCCTATGTACAAGAATATAACTACTATAATACTACCTCCTATGTACAAGAATATAACTACTATAATACTACTCCTATGCACAAGAATATAACTACTATAATACTACTCCTATGTACAAGAATATAACTACTATAATACTACTCCTATGTACAAGAATATAACTACTATAATACTACTCCTATGTACAAGAATATAACTACTATAATACTACTCCTATGTACAAGAATATAACTACTATAATACTACTCCTATGTAAAAGAATATAACTACTATAATACTACTCCTATGTACAAGAATATAACTACTATAATACTACCTCCTATGTACAAGAATATAACTACTATAATACTACTCCTATGTACAAGAATATAACTACTATAATACTACTCCTATGTACAAGAATATAACTACTATAATACTACTCCTATGTACAAGAATATAACTACTATAATACTGCTCCTATGTACAAGAATATAACTACTATAATACTACCCCCTATGTACAAGAATATAACTACTATAATACTACCTCCTATGCACAAGAATATAACTACTATAATACTACTCCTATGTACAAGAATATAACTACTATAATACTACCTCCTATGTACAAGAATATAACTACTATAATACTACTCCTATGCACAAGAATATAACTACTATAATACTACTCCTATGTACAAGAATATAACTACTATAATACTACTCCTATGTACAAGAATATAACTACTATAATACTACTCCTATGTACAAGAATATAACTACTATAATACTACTCCTATGTACAAGAATATAACTACTATAATACTACTCCTATGTAAAAGAATATAACTACTATAATACTACTCCTATGTACAAGAATATAACTACTATAATACTGCTCCTATGTACAAGAATATAACTACTATAATACTACTCCTATGTACAAGAATATAACTACTATAATACTACTCCTATGTACAAGAATATAACTACTATAATACTACTCCTATGTAAAAGAATATAACTACTATAATACTACTCCTATGTACAAGAATATAACTACTATAATACTACCTCCTATGTACAAGAATATAACTACTATAATACTACTCCTATGTACAAGAATATAACTACTATAATACTACCTCCTATGTACAAGAATATAACTACTATAATACTACTCCTATGTACAAGAATATAACTACTATAATACTACTCCTATGTACAAGAATATAACTACTATAATACTACCTCCTATGTACAACAACATAACTACTATAATACTACTCCTATATACAACAATATAACTACTATAATACTACTCCTATGTACAAGAATATAACTACTATAATACTACTCCTATGTACAAGAATATAACTACTATAATACTGCTCCTATGTACAAGAATATAACTACTATAATCAGTGGCGTAACTAGGAATGGCGGGGCCCCGTGGCGAACTTTTGACATGGGGACCCCCCGACACCGAAGATCTCGACCGAGTCCCTCCTACGCATTCCTGCGCACTCTATTATGTTACATAGTGGCCCCTGCACACAGTATTATGTCCCATAGTGGCCCCTGCACACAGTATTATGTCCCATAGTGGCCCCTGCACACAGTATTATGTCCCATAGTGGCCCCTGCACACAGTATTATGCCCCATAGCGGCCCCTGCACACAGTATTATGTCCCATAGTGGCCCCTGCACACAGTATTATACCCAATAGTGGCCCCTGCACACAGTATTATGTCCCTTAGTGGCCCCTACAGGACTAAATACTGTCACGTCACCGCTGACCGCTATACCAGGACAAATTGTGGATAAAAAATCTGGTCATGTGCATTACAATTTAGTAACTCCATGTGCCTCATATTAATTGCAGTTAACCCCATCATCTCCCTCACATTAACCCCTGTGTGCCTCACCATAAGAGTTACTGATATGTGAGAGACATGGAGGTAATAATAAAGTATCTTCATTATTATTACCCCCATATGTCTCACATATCAGTAACTCTTATGGTGAGGCACACAGGGGTTAATGTGAGGGAGATGATGGGGTTAACTGCTATTAATATGAGGCACATGGAGTTACTAAAACACAAGTAATCACCCCATATGCCTGACATTAATAAGTAACCCCAGTACGTACCTGTGTAGCTTTAGTTTCACTTTCCTTCTTCCTTTCTTCCTCCAGTGCAGGATGGCAGGAGCTCGGCAGGGATAAGCCCCGCCTCCTCCTCTCATTGGTGGGCAGAGGACCGCAGAGAAAGGGAGGGGGGGGGGGAGAGAGGGGGAGCATCCTGAAGCGCTGACAGGAGCCAGACCTGCAGCTCCTGTGTCTCAGCCGTTGCTGCAGCTTCGGGGCCCCCTGTTGGTGGAAAGTATTCCACCAACAGGGGGCCCCGATCATTATACTCGGGGGGTCCGAAAAGACCTCCAAGAATAATTATAGCAGCGGTAGCAGCTGTCACCGGGCCCCTAATGTCCCGGGCCCTGTGGCAGCTGCTACCGCTGCTATGGTGGTAGTTACGCCACTGACTATAATACTGCTCCTATGTATAAGAATATAACTACTATAATACTGCTCCTATGTACAAGAATATAACTACTATAATACTGCTCCTATGTACAAGAATATAACTACTATAATACTACTCCTATGTACAAGAATATAACTACTATAATACTACTCCTATGTACAAGAATATAACTACTATAATACTGCTCCTATGTACAAGAATATAACTACTATAATACTACCTCCTATGTACAAGAATATAACTACTATAATACTACTCCTATGTACAAGAATATAACTACTATAATACTGCTCCTATGTACAAGAATATAACTACTATAATACTACTATGTACAAGAATATAACTACTATAATACTGCTCCTATATACAAGAATATAACTACTATAATACTGCTCCTATGTACAAGAATATATATAACTACTATAATACTACCTCCTATGTACAAGAATATAACTACTATAATACTACTCCTATGTACAAGAATATAACTACTATAATACTGCTCCTATGTACAAGAATATAACTACTATAATACTACTATGTACAAGAATATAACTACTATAATACTGCTCCTATATACAAGAATATAACTACTATAATACTGCTCCTATGTACAAGAATATAACTACTATAATACTGCTCCTGTGTACAAGAATATAACTACTATAATACTACTTCTATGTACAAGAATATAACTACTATAATACTGCTCCTATGTACAAGAATATAACTACTATAATACTACTCCTATGTACAAGAATATAACTACTATAATACTACTCCTATATACAAGAATATAACTACTATAATACTGCTCCTATGTACAAGAATATAACTACTATAATACTACTCCTATGTACAAGAATATAACTACTATAATACTGCTCCTATGTACAAGAATATAACTACTATAATACTACTCCTATGTACAAGAATATAACTACTATAATACTACTCCTATGTACAAGAATATAACTACTATAATGCTGCTCCTATGTACAAGAATATAACTACTATAATACTGCTCCTATGTACAAGAATATAACTACTATAATACTACTTCTATGTACAAGAATATAACTACTATAATACTGCTCCTATGTACAAGAATATAACTACTATAATACTACTCCTATGTACAAGAATATAACTACTATAATACTGCTCCTATGTACAAGAATATAACTACTATAATACTCCTCCTATGTACAAGAATATAACTATAATACTACTCCTATGTACAAGAATATAACTACTATAATACTGCCTCCTATGTACAAGAATATAACTACTATAATGCTGCTCCTATGTACAAGAATATAACTACTATAATACTACTTCTATGTACAAGAATATAACTACTATAATACTGCTCCTATGTACAAGAATATAACTACTATAATACTACTTCTATGTACAAGAATATAACTACTATAATACTGCTCCTATGTACAAGAATATAACTACTATAATACTACTCCTATGTACAAGAATATAACTACTATAATACTACTCCTATATACAAGAATATAACTACTATAATACTGCTCCTATGTACAAGAATATAACTACTATAATACTACTCCTATGTACAAGAATATAACTACTATAATACTACTCCTATGTAAAAGAATATAACTACTATAATACTACCTCCTATGTACAAGAATATAACTACTATAATGCTGCTCCTATATACAAGAATATAACTACTATAATACTACCTCCTATGTACAAGAATATAACTACTATAATACTACTCCTATGTACAAGAATATAACTACTATAATACTACTCCTATGTAAAAGAATATAACTACTATAATACTACTCCTATGTAAAAGAATATAACTACTATAATACTGCCTCCTATGTACAAGAATATAACTACTATAATACCACTCCTATGTTTAAGACTATCACTAGTATAATACTGCCCCCTATGGATAACGATACCATAAACCCTCAGCTATACTATCAGACAGGTGCACTTGTCCCTTCATTTGCCGGAGCTCTGGGCTCTCTGTAGCCGGTTGTGTATAATCTTCCTCCTCCGAGGCCTTGTGTTGCCCTTGAATATATTTGTATACGGTAATTGTGCACCTATATAGGACGCGCTCCACAAATAACCAAACCAATTTAGCCAGGCTTTCTTTATGATTAAAGTCGTCCACTCTCTTTATTAATTTTCTTTCCGGTCAGTGAACTCTGTCCAATTTCATTAGATTCTTATTTACGACTTGAAATCTAGAAATTTGACACGTTATATGTTGTGCGGGTTCTTTATGGTTTTTCTTGCATCTTATTACATGGAGGGAAATCAGTCGGTGGATTCTCTGCTTTTTAATTAATGAAGCAGGGCCATAGCTACAGGGGTGGGGGGCGGACTTGGGCTCTGGAGCTTGAGGGGGGTCCAGTGGCACTTAACACAGCAGTATGAGAAGGGAATGTGGTGGGGACTGTACAATGACATATTACAAGCCACAGCGACGGCTCACGCTACAGAAGGGAAGGGGAAAAACTGCACATGTGAGTCAAGTTACATTAAAACATATCCTGAATCAACAGCTGAATCCTGAGATATTTCCGAATAATGTATATAAAAGTGTAGTGTGCCCCATGCTGGTAAAACCAGAGAACACAGCTATGAACAAATGACCAACAAATAAACCAAATGAAATATCACAAGACCTATTTAAAAGGGTTGTCCAGGACCACAGGATAGGTCACCAGAATGAAATTGGTTAGGGACACCCTAATGATGCGGCCGCAGTAAGTCGTATATATGGTATACAGCCGGAAGCAGCCCTGCTCCTACTCAAGTGAAAGTGAGCAGAGCCGCAGTGACCTGGCACCAACACTGCAACGTACAGAGCTCTGTACACTGTATACGGCTTCCAGTGTGTACAATGTAGCAGAGTCAGCTGGGACTACAGCCCTGCTCCCATTCACTTGACTAGGTAGACGGCTTTCCCGCAGCCACAAGAAAAGTGGCCGCTTACACAGTAAGCGTAAGCGGCCATTTTCCAGCAGCCGCGGGCATGCGCAGTCTGCTCTGCCCGAAGGCCTAGAAGGTTAGAATCCCAGCTCCGGAAGAAGACGCGCAGAGCAGCGGGTTCCTGAAGAAGATGGAGGCCTCACTGGAGAGTTCTCTTGCAGCATTGGGATCCGCCCCCAGTGCTGCGAGAGAACTCATTTGCATACCGAAGAAAACCGGGATTTCTACCAAACGGCGGCGCGGAGAAGACATTTAAAGGTAAGAGAAGAATAGCCTTACATAAGGCCATTCCTACGTGTGATCAAGAAAAAAAAAAAGCATTTTAATGGTAGAATCCCTTTAATAGCAAACCCAAAAAGAGAGAGGATACTCTTTGTAAGTTCACCAGCGACTCTCCAACACAAATAGGAGGTGACAATGGGTTATTATGCCTAAGAAGTAACCCCGGGTCTGCTGCAGACGAAAACCTAATGGGCACTGGGAGGGCTAAAAGAAGGACAAAATCTGCAGTGCTCAGCAAATATATCCTTCCTACTTATATATATATACATATTATATTATTACGTCATTATTATATATTATTATTATTATATTTTATATATTATAAATATTATATATAATAATATAATAATTATTATATATAATAATAATAAATATATATTTATATAAAATAATAATAATAACAAAATAATAACAATAACAATAAGACAATAAGTTTGGATGTTTGTTACTCAATCACACAAAAACAGCTGAACGGATTTGGATGAAATTTGGCACACAGATAGTTTGTAACCTGGAGTAACACATCGGCTACTTTTTATCCTGGTAAATGACATGGCTTCACGACTGTTATGAATTTATGTTCATATACTATATTACACTGCTCTCGCCGGCAGGAGAATCAGCTAATTGGAGATTGCTGATAAAGTCTGGTCTGTTATCTCTCTATGTAAGCACACAGATATCACTGAGTCCATTCTGTACAATCATCTGCATATTATCTGATCTATATAACTGTTCTGTGTCCTGTTCAGCCAGAGGTAGGAGGGGGGGGGGGGGGGAGACAAATACACAAAGCAACAATCACAGGCATAGTGCAAGGAACAAGGTCAGCGGCAGGCTGAATATTGTGAGCCCCTCAGACTCAGTATAATCCCACAATACTGTCCCCCAATTTTGGTCCCAACTCTATTATATTCTTTCTTATTGAGCCCTATACACTGTTGGGCATTGCAGAGCTCATAAAAAGAAAGAAACCAATCAGGAGGCCGCTTTCATATTCATCACCTGCCTTAGCAACATAAGTGCTTTCTGCTGATTGGTTGTTATGGACAGCACCGCCCCCTAATCGTTTTGCACATCACCTGACGCTGTGGTTCTCCTGCGCTCTCATTCCCTGAACAAAAATGGCCGCTGCTTTGTCCAATTGTTTCCCATAACCCCCGCCATCTTGATCAGTCACGAGACCAAAGGAGAAGCACATAGCCGCCATTTTTAATAAGGTAAAAAAAAAAAGGTCTTTTTAAAAACAAAACGCAGATACATAAAACCAGGGAACAGCTCGTGGTGTAAGAACAGGCTGTATGTCTGCAGGTCTAGAGACTCGCTCCCCCCCCCCAACCCTACGAACATCGCCTGCTCCGGCAGACACAGTCACGTGCAACGGAAGTAGAGCCTTAGGGTGACGTCACATCCGCCCAGCATCATAATAACAACATCCCGGCTGAGAAGAGTCCGTGCACCTGGGAGCTGGGAGCAGGGGCCGGGCAGAGCGCCGGGGGTGTGAGCACGGGGGCTGTGGGGGCAGAAACACAGAATTAGGGGGATGATAGGGCAGAGGCCGGGGATATAAGGGGAGGGAATGGCAGGATATAGGCAGAGCAGGCAGCTGTGAGGTCAGGACAGGCAGCAGCAGGGGGGAAGATTAGGGTAAGCACCAGTTGTATGTTCTGGGCGGGTATTTGGTAAGAGCAGGCACCAGTTGCAGGTTCAGGGCAGGCAGCCATTGCAGATCGGAGCAGGTATAGGCACAGGGCAGGCAGCAGCTGCAGGTATACGGTTATTGCAGGCAGCCATTGCAGATCGGAGCAGGTATAGGCACAGGGCAGGCAGCAGCTGCAGGTATACGGTTATTGCAGGCAGCCATTGCAGATCGGAGCAGGTATACGGTTATTGCAGGCAGCAGCTGCAGGTATACGGTTATTGCAGGCAGCCATTGCAGATTGGAGCAGGTATACGGTTATTGCAGGCAGCAGCTGCAGGTATACGGTTATTGCAGGCAGCCATTGCAGATCGGAGCAGGTAGCGGCTGCAGCTATAAGTTTAGAGCTTGCACCGGTTGCATTTACATCCAGGACTGGAGGGCGGTCAGCATTGCAGTAATTATTTTTAGGCTGGTCACAGCTGGGGCGGTCTGATGTATGTAAGATGGTGTAGATAAGTGCATTGTGGGAGGAGAAGTTCGGTCACTTCCACATCTGGCTCTTAGGTCAGTAGAAGGTGCAGAGAGGGAATTGCACAAAGGGAATGTTGTGGGGAGACTTCAGAGGAGCTGTCTGCAGAATATAATCTGAGGAGGTTTAGAAAGTGAAGTCTGATTCAAGGGACGTACAAGTATGAGCGGCACACCTGAACTGTCAGCTCCTGGGGTGAAGAAGATGGCCAGAGAAGAGGTGACGCCTTGGTCATCGGGAGATCCAGCCCTGAGTGAAGAGAAAGGTGTCCGTGACCCCGCAGCTTCAGAGGAGGACATGAGATCCTTGGAGGCCATGCTTCACCAGCAGCTCAGTGAATGGGGGCCGCTGCTTACGGCTGGTCAGCGACTTTTGGTGTGGGAGCGGCCGCTGCCTAGTCTGCTGACCGCAGCAGCTCTACATGGGGCTTTTTGGTGAGTCTGTGTGTTCTTAGCCTGAAATGACTGATAAGAGGTCACACTAGATTGTATTGTGATGGCTAGTAGGTTAGAGGGTTAAGGGTCACTTTAAGTTTTTTGGTGTAAACAGTGGTGTGCAAAGAAACAAGGGGGGGGGGGCTATAGCACAAGGACCCTCATTTAATAATAGTTATGTAGGTGGTCACCCATCTTTCCCAAAACAAGATATAAGTGAGAAATAGGAAGAAAGTTCATTTCTTCTGAATAAAATCAATCACTTTTATAGATGGAGTACTCCTTTAAGACTGGGACCCCTCATTCTTATGAGGTTCGTGCATCACGTTATGTTCTAACCCCCTCTCCATCTTTCCTTGTAGGTTATTTTCCTACCTGTCGCTGAGACCTGTTTTTCTGCTAAGCTTCTTTCTGCTGTGCCTGGTGGGTGTGGATCGTTGGAAGCCATGGCTGCTCCGACACTGCAGAGGTGACTCCTTTACATATTATATAATCCAGTGGATATTAATGAGGAGGATACACCCTGAGCATCGCAATAGTAAATGTGTGAGGCGCTTAGGATGTAGAGTTACGGTAGATACAACCTTGTCACTCCTAAAACCCATTGCAATGTTTTGCACGGGTTGAAGTGATCTGCAACTTGTTTCCATAATCTATTTCAAGATCTCTGTTTGCTGTCAGTAAAGGGAGTTGAGCTGTAGTAACCTGGCTTGACCATCACACACGGAGTGGAGCTGTGCTCTGTTCTTTGTGTTGCTGATACTGTAAACACTGAATATTTTCCACTCTGAGATTTTATGGTGGAAAATCTGCAGTATGTGTGTCCCATGTGCACAAAGGCCTTGTTCCATGCGGAGGATGGCAGCTTGTGTATCCTCCATTTTGGATTCCAGGGCCATGCATGCAGCCTCTTTGTTTGGAGAGCTCATTCCCCCCTGCCCCCCAAGCCTTAATGGCACTCGGCTCCTCTGTTTCTTAGACAATAGCCCTATGCAAGGACTGTTTTACAGCTTTGCCACTAATTGTTATGCTAATTATACCAGTCCAACCTGTTCTTTGTCTACACACTCTACTTAAACTACTTTTTTCCCTCCATTAAAGCAGGAGCCACTTTATACACTGTATATACACTACATACACACTATACAATGGCTGTACATGTTTCTCTGTACTACCTTATACGCCAACTTTATGAATTTGGACTTCAGTATGGTGATACTTAGAGCAGATCACGCTCACATTGCTGCCAAGTTGGAACTAACTGATCCCAAATTCTGTCCTGTTGGTCAGGGGTTACAGGAACGGTGTAGCACAGCACTGCCGTATTCATCCTATGACTCCCATAGAGGTGAATGAGAGCTGCAGAAACAGGACATTTAGCTGTGGTGTTTCTGTAACGCTGAGGCCGTGGAAACCTCCTTGTGAAGCCCCTGAATCGAATTTTTATACTGCTGGACCCCTACACAGGATAGGTCATCAGTATGTGATCTAAGGGGGCCGAACGCCTGGACCCTGCACAGATCACATACTGATCAGGGGCAACTCAGTGGTTAGCACTGCAGCCTTGTAGCGCTGGAGTCCTGGGTTGGAATCCTATCAAGGACAACATCTGCAAGGAGTTTGTATGTTCTCCCCGTGTTTGTGTGGATTTCTTCCCATACTACAAACACCTACTGATAGGGAAAAACATACATTGTCATCCCTATATGGGGCTCACAAACTACATAAAAAAATAAATTGCATACTGATCTGATAGGTCATCAGTATGAAAATTCAATTAGGATTCGTACAATCCCTTTAAAGCCAAAATATGGTCATGATGGGGCGAAATCTTTTCTCTGTTATTAACCCTCTGTCTCCTGTTTTACAGTTCAGCCTCGGGGAGATCCATCCATTGACAGGTATATATCTCATACGTCTGATGTCATATTAAAGGGGGGAGGGGAGTCTGAAACGGCTGTATCTGTGTGGCAGGCATAGGAATGGGGGAAACTGGGGTATTTATATGATGTGAACACTGAGGATTGGTGGAGAACCGGGGGATTAAATCAATGGCTGACTAATAGATTTCCTGCCATAGACACCAAGGTAACTGATTCTATCCCTATACCGCACATCAATGTTTCATTATACTCGCCCTAAAGGATATGAGAAGTGTATGTCTAACCCCAGATTTTTGTGATGTAGTGATGTATCCTGTTTGGTAAAGTAGGTTTATCTCCTCTGTTTGCAGTGAGGTTGGAGGGACAGGTCACCATCGCCTGCTGAGTCTGCCGGAGCTGTGCCACTGTCTGGCTGAGACCTGGTTCACCTCACAGCAATACATCCAGGAGCTGCTGCTCTATAAGAAGCAAAACCCAGGAAAGGTGGGTGAATGTTGGGTCCCTGAGGGGCACAGACAGGATGCAAATAGTGCAGGACACTGTATATGTCAGGGGGCTGTGACACATACCAGCCAATGTAACTGGGTATATCCTGCAATTACTTGTATTCCTCTAATATACTGGCAGGAGATTGCAGCAGTGGAGGAACCTTCTATCATTATAAAGATGAGTTCTTGTGCATTTGATGCTGCTACGTCTCAGGCCCAATGCACATGGGACAATCCAGACCAGAATATCCGATCTATGCAACGGCTGGATTTCCCTTAATAGTGATATATACTGTTTGGAGTTCCTGCTTTCAATAGTATATATTGTGCAGGGGCTCCCAAGGGCATAGATCTCTACATGGAGAGCTTATTAATTATATCTCTTCTGTTTCCTCAGTTCTGTGCCATGGTGTGCTCGTGCTGTGCGGTGCTGGCTGTTGTCGGACATTACGTTCCAGGCATTATGATCTCCTACATAATACGTAAGAACTCCACAAGCACAAGACTCTTATTGTCTATAGGACGAGATGCAAACCTGACCTCCGTTCTGTCTCTATTACAGTGCTCAGCGTTCTGCTGTGGCCCCTGGTTGTGTATCGAGAACTCATCCAGAGGATGTATACTACTCTAGAACCCGTCCTGATGAAGCTGGACTACAGCATGAAGGGAGAGGACATGCCACGTTCTCATAAGAGTAAGTGCTATGTAGGAGACCCGATCCCGCCGGCATAAAGGGATTAGAAAAAACTCTCCTAGTATTGTGGCTCAGACCCATTCACTATAATGTCCGGTACACTACTTAGGAAGGAGTGGTGCTGCTTTGGGGTTAAAAAACAATATGGCCACCAATGGCGGTGCCTGGTCCTGGAATGGAATAGCAAATCTTCCCGGTCAGCCAGGAAAGCAGAGTGTCCCCTGTAAAACTGCACCACCATATTATTAGTCACCCAACTTTCCTAGGAACAGATATTGAGTATTTTCTTCGTAGATAGAAATTTGCAGTTATCGGGCTATTTTAATGCTATTTTTTTTTTTTTTCCTTCGTCCTTCAAGAAAGACAATCCAAGAAGGAGCCTGAAGAAGGGCAGGAAGTGACAGCAGATACTGACAGTGAGAGCGAGATTGAGTTGTCTGCCTTCTCTCCTCAGGTGGGTGGACATACTCCATTATACTAATATAATGTGATGCACGGCCTCTCTGGGATCGCCAGCAGTCTGATCATGGAGTCCTCATTAACTCTTTGTGTTCTCTCTTAGCTGGACGTGAGAATCACCGCCTTGGCCCTGTCTATTACTGACTCTGAACTGTCGGATGAAGAGGCTTCGATCTTGGAGAGCGGCGGGTTCTCCGTATCCAGAGCGACGACCCCACAGCTGACTGACGTGTCAGAGGGTACGTTTTAAAGTGCTACCCCACCGCTACAGTCCTGACCTCCCGGAATATGTAGCCTGGCTGCAGCAAGGACTATAATCTGCCATTTTTATTTTCAGTCTTTTCCACATGATGCAGCATAAAAAAAAAAATTGTAAAAAGTTTCAATATTTCGCCCGGTGTCTGTGTGGTTTCTGCAGACAGTGGTGTGGAATGATTATCGGGCTTCAGCGCCCTCGGGGACCTCCTGACAATCTAGGCCTTGGTCCCCTTTATAGTCATGAATCTTGGAGGTTGTCCCCTTCGCCTGAGCTGCAGTCTGGCAGGGGTTTACTACCTTCTACTAATTCATAACATGCATACTCTGCCAATTGTTCATCTGTATGGGGAGGAATAGCTGTCTGCCAAGCAAGCATTCATTGTGGCAACCTTTGAAGATGTGTGGCCACTTACACTAAAAAAAACAAACAAAGTAGTCCAGGATAAAGAATCCCCCTACCCTGGGTATAAAGCTCTAGTTACAGGATACAAAGAAACCCTCTTGTCGTCTGGCCCCGCCGTGATACTTCACCTGACTTGCATGCTACTTTTTAGTAACATTGCTTGGGTAAGTATCAATGTTTGTAGTCTGCTGTCATTGAGACACATAGGTCTGCATGGGAACTGTAAACACAAGACGGTAAACTTAAAATCCTGAATATTTCTGAAGTTGTTTCATTTTCTCTCTGATTTTTTTTTTTTTCTTTTCAATTGCAATATTGAAAATAAAAAAAAAAAATCAATAGTTGCAAAATCAGATTTAGGCTTTAGGAAGGAATCACATTGATCTCTTAATACTATAACTGACGCCTCCAGTGGTGAGTTTGCACACTACATGCTGACAGCATCCATGTTATTCTAGGTTCACACTAGAGTTCCAGTATCCGTCCTTTGGGTTCTCTTCTGGCACTTGAAAAACTGAAACCCCATCCGCTTAAAAAGTGGAACCCACAGACTCCATAGATTATAATGCTTTCTGCTGAAAACAACGGAGAGGAAAGTCCTTCTTTTTTTTTAGTGGAATGGAGGACATGGTGTCGTACTGAGACTCAAACACTATTGAGAACCTGGCATAAGGCTGCATGCTTCAGGACTGTGCATATTGTCCGTGTGCTATCTGGCTATAGTGCACTGACCCACTACACTATAATGGCGCCATACACATGTCCTATAATTGTCCATCTTGTGGCCTGGGTTCACTGAAAAGAGTGATGGGCATTTTCCATTCATCCACAGGCTTGCCACATGCACACACTATAACATGTTTGTGTCTGAGCCATTTCACTTATCTGTTCTCCTCTTTTTAGATTTGGATCAGCCGGGTCCTGTCTCTGAAGATCCCGCTCCTGCAGATCCTACCGAGTCCCCATTGTTGCGGAGGCACCGTGCCGACGACGAGAAGCATTTACCCCCTTGTGAGATGCCACTTTTCCCAGCAGAACAACTAACCCTAAATCCAGAGGCGCTACTGCCCACACTCACCTCTCCCCTTCATTTTGTCAACACACACTTCAATGGGAAGGGTCAACCTCCCCAACAGGAAGGTGAAATGCACCCAATGGGCGAGAAAGCCGCCAGTAGCCCCAGCACCACAGCACCTCTAGCCAACCTGGAACATTCACCTTCTGAAACTGTAGAGCCTGGGGGAGAGGGTGATGGAGATGGGGAGGATTTTGAGCTTCTGGAACAAGTCGAGCTGGATTTGATGAGGAAGGAGTTGGAGGAGGCTGAGAACCAGTTATCATCTTCTAAACCTCTTCAGCAGGGGCCGGAGTCTTAAGACTGGCCTTCAGGAGCGAAAGTTTGGGTAGGACTAAAATAATTGCACGCCGTTGTCAGTGCCGCCCTCTGCAGCATGGAAGCGGTATGACATGTGGGAATTGGCCTAAAGCACAGATGATCGCCAACCTTCTCGACAAAGAAGACTTTTAACCAATCAGAGCACCTCCACCCCACCCCCCTCACAACATTATAAATTTGCCCCCATGGACTTGCTTTTAGTGTTACTACATTCATTTAATAGGTTTGCTAACCTCCTCAGCGGCCGACAACCTCACTAATCCAAACAGCTGCGATTTTGTAAGAGTGTTACCCCGGATTTGTGGATTTTTATTCTGATAATTGTTCTTGTTGTGTATTTGTAGTCCCAGCTCATTCCCTACCTCACCCCCACAAAGAAAAAAAAAAAATATTCTAGCCATTCACTGGTCATTCGGCTCCATTTGATTTCATAATATAAGACGTCATGACATATTGAAATTGGGCAATTTTGCAAATAACTTCCCATAATAGGGATCCTGATTTACATATCTTATACTCCAGTCCCAACCAGAGCTGAGGTAGAAATTTGCATTTTTTAGCCTTGCGTCAAAACTCACAATTAAGGGTGCATTCACACTACTGATACGCTGCCTGATTCTGAAAGTTAAAACACGTTCAGAATCAGCGCGTATAAAGCAGATCCCATTCATTTCAATAGGAGCCAGCTTACAAGCGCTCCCCATTGAATGAATGGGCTGCTTTTTTCAGTACGAGCGCTCCCATTGAAGTGAATGGGAAGTGCTCACGTATACGGCTCGCCGTGTGAAGGGGCCTGGCGCTCAGCTCATTCCGAGCCGTACACGCAAGCACTTCCCATTCACTTCAATGGGAGCGCTCCTAGTGAAAAAAGCAGCCCATTCATTTCTATGGGGAGCGCTCGTACGCCGGCTCCCATTGAAATGAATGGGAACTGCTTTATACGTGCTGATTCTGAACGTGTTTTAATGTTCAGAATCAGGCAGCGTATCAGTAGTGTGAATGCACCCTTAGACAAGGGGCTTTGCAAAGTTAGGCCTCGTACATGCGACAGTAATAAGATATGAGCCCGTACACGTGGATGTAGATTTTGCGCCCATGTATCCATACCATAGACAGGGATTACATAGATTTATTTTAATATTTTTGCACACATAAGTGCAGTCTCATTGCGGATCACATACATGGTCCGTAGAAGCCACTACAGTCATGTGCAGGAGGCCTAACAGTATTGTACATGGAGAATATATGAATAAAAGGTGGGTTGTCCGTCTGCACCCACGCAGATTGAGCACAGACTGTCGTCCATTATGTACCTGGCTTGTCCTGCTCAGAATATCCTGTGTATATCCCGTATTGGACTATGATGACAAGGCAAGTGCAAGCGTAATGCAGGAAGGTTATCCCTTAGGATTTCCATCCCGATGAGTTGTATTATGTCCAAATAAGCTATGATGTTGGATGTGGCCGTCCTGCCGCACTGTGGTGGATGCATCGCAAAGGACTAATATTTATTCCAATGTTACATTGTAGTAGTGAGCTCAGATTGCGAGAAGGATTCTGTCTGTGCAGAGGGGTCAATGAAGACAGAAGACGCCTCTGCCATGTTATGTTTTTAATACGTTTGGTTCCACTATCTGAATACACACAAAACTAATGTTTTCTACTGATTATTAAAATACAAAAGGGGCCTGTCCATCTCCGAACACCGTCTTATAGTTCACATATAGATATAATCTACATATACAGATTAGAGTTGATTGGAATACTAGATTCGAATACCTCTGCTCCCATAGGAATGCATTGTAGCGGCCACACACCAAGGGGTTAAGCGCTGGCCGGCAGCATCGGCCGCTAACATGCATTCCTATGGAGCGAGTTATTCGAATCAACTCTAATACAGATGAATCATTATGTATATACATTAATGATCCTGAGTGATATCCTGTATTATACTCCAGAGCTGCACTCACTATTCTGCTGGTCACTGTGTACATACATTACATTACTTATCCTGTATTATACTCCAGAGCTGCGCTCACTATTCTGCTGGAACAGTCACTGTGTACATACATTACATTACTTATCCTGTATTATACTCCAGAGCTGCGCTCACTATTCTGCTGGTGCAGTCACTGTGTACATACATTACATTACTTATCCTGTATTATACTCCAGAGCTGCGCTCACTATTCTGCTGGTGCAGTCACTGTGTACATACATTACATTACTTATCCTGTATTATACTCCAGAGCTGCGCTCACTATTCTGCTGGTGCAGTCACTGTGTACATACATTACATTACTTATCCTGTATTATACTCCAGAGCTGCGCTCACTATTCTGCTGGTGCAGTCACTGTGTACATACATTATATTACTTATCCTGTATTATACTCCAGAGCTGCGCTCACTATTCTGCTGGCACAGTCACTGTGTACATACATTACATTACTTATCCTGTATTATACCCCAGAGCTGCGCTCACTATTCTGCTGGTACAGTCACTGTGTACATACATTACATTACTTCTCCTGTATTATACTCCAGAGCTGCGCTCACTATTCTGCTGGTGCAGTCACTGTGTACATACATTACATCCTGTACTGATCCAGTGTACATAATGACCGTACCAGCAGAATAGTGAGTGCAGCTCTGGAGTATAATGCAAGATACATAATTAATTTACAAAGCTGTTCTTTTCTACCCCTCTAACTTGTGTCTATATATAAACTGTATACGGTGTTCAGAGGTGGATTGAAGCCTTCCACAATGTAGGTCACTTTAAGTTTTAATATGACAGAGAAGGAGAAGTTTTTCTCCTCCTTCTCTATGTGGTGTTTAGCGTGTGCGTATGTTGAATGTATGAGCAGAATCTCATCTCTTAGTGTAGGGCGCTGTGTACTTGTCTGTAGCGGTGTATTTAGCTGTATCTGTAAGTCTGTGTATAGGTGTACAAGTGTTGAAATATACATTTTTATGTGTGTACAGTGTATAATAATATGACTAACAATCTCCCAAAATACAAAAAAAATAAGAGCCTTGTATTTACAGTCCGTTCATCATAATCACCTCGTCTCTGATTATAAATCATTAAAGATGTTAATCAGTCCCTGAAACTTCTAGAAAAAATTTTTTTCTAGCTCTATAATTGTGTTATTAAAATGTATTGTTCTAAAATGACTTCAAAAAGTGTTTATGTTGTATACGTCATGCTTTTGTTCACATGTCTGCAAAATCATGTACGGAATTTTATATATGTACATAAACACACTACTATAGTGTTGTACATGGCGTCCCGGACGAGCCCCCAATTTTGGGCAGTGATGATTTCTTCATATCCAATACCTTGAGTCTCTTTAGTATTGTCATAGGGAAAGATTAATGGATTGCACTACTACTATTCCCTGCATGATCCAAGTGTGCACCTCCTCCTAAATCAGGTGAGTCTACACCAGCCCACACCTTGCATAGATTTCAGGTATCTCTAAATGGAAAACCGAAAACAGATGTGAACCGGGCCTCAGATGGAAAAAAAAAAAAAAAAGTTATAATTTTTGTGCAAAAACAAAAAAAACACAAAAATTGTGACCTTTTTGGATGGATTAGGTGGACATTCTGCGAGGGAATCGTAAAAACAGCAAGGGGTGCCATACCAACTATGGAACAGCAATATGTAGACACGGAAGTATTTTTTGGACATATTTGTCGCTCTTCTTGCAAGTGGGAAAGACCCAATAGGAAAACCTCTCAGATTATTTGGATAGCGAGATCTGTCCCTAAATCCACCACAGATTATAAAAATATCAGCTGCTTATGCAACATTTTCTGTCCCTGTGATGTCATCATAACATGTTTGGCTTCTGGTTCCTTCTGATAAGGGGTCACAGGGCGTGGACCAATGTCAGACAGCAGAACGAAGAAGATTCTCCAGACCGCCGCTGATACAAGCACGACCCATGTGTCAGATATACTGTGCATGAGCCAACTATCACAGCCCCCCAGCAGATGAGATTAACGATGGCGGGGTATTAACCCTAGTTATGCTGCATTTACCAGTCATTTCCAGTTTATGATATGCTTTTATCCTTCTGTCTTGTTCCTGTATTACAGTTCAGCTCCGTTAAATGTGGTTGAACTGCAGTTCCACATGCAACCTTTAGACACGTGTGGCGCTGTTTTTTCCAAACAAACAGCCAATTAATTTTATGCCACTCCTTTAAAGAAGATAGAAGTGTATAATACTAAATCAACCCAAATAGCAGCCAGCATGTGCCAGATGTAGTATTGGTAGGGGCCCGATTCTTGGTACCTTTGTTATCCACCGTGCACGGTGGGCAGGTATTCAGGGTCCGACGTCATCTTCAGCCCTGCCTCCTCTTCCAGCGATGTCCTCGGGTCCCGTCTTCCTCCGGTGCTCGCGAACTTCCATTGGTAAAAAAATGGTGCGGGTGCATGCACAGTAGCATAATTTTGCTGATAGAGCCCCTTTAAGGATCTGTTTGGATGAGGTTGCAGGCTGGCACACACTATATATTACGTTTGCAAGTATGAAAAAACCTGCAAACCTTGGAAGAGGCTGCAGTGCTTGCATGCGTGTCACAACTCCTCCTACAGCTGGTCAGCAGGGGTGCCGAGACTCAGACCCCCTCAGTCTAATATTGATGACCTAAGGATAGGGTTGTGTGAGGTTGGGAAATCAATCATCACAAAAAAAGTAGCTCATGATCTTTGGAAAATAAGACCTATAAGTTATGCCACAGAACTGGAGAATTGGGTAAATAATGACCAATTTTTTTTCCCGAAATTGTTTTTAAAAAATTCTCCAACAAATACAAACCTTTATGTTTTCCGCAACTGATTACAGTTTCATTATATTTTATTTATTTTATTATAGGTGACTATGGCGCTGAGAGTCTGGTAAATACGGCTGACATCTGGTGTGAACCGGGCCTTATAATGGTAAAAAACTCTATTTAACCTTTTCTAAGGCGGTACTCACCTCTGCATTGGAGGATAACGTTCCTCGTAAAAACAAAGACACCACAACGGACACAAAGGGACAATGTAATAAGTCACCGGGATCAGTCGGGTGATGGTGGGACCCCTCCAGTTGCCCTCACAGTATAATGCTCCCCTTCAGCTGCCCTCACAGTATAATGCTCCCCTTCAGCTGCCCCCACAGTATAATGTCCCCCTCCAGTGACAAATCCTGGGTACTGAGAACCACCGACCTACCATTTTTCCAGATTAGGGGATGATGTATGAGTTAATGTCTTCGCAGCCATCTTGGTTGTCGCCCAACTTACTTGACAGATAGCGGTCGAGCTCTGAGCGGCGGAGCAGCAGGTTACACCATTGATCACGTCCGCCGTGACCCAGCTCGATACTTGGCTTGTACCAGGACATGAACGTGGTCGATACCAGACACTTCTTATCTCTCTGATTTGTGATTTTTCAATATCTGACAGCGACGCCGTATAACTGCTGGGTAGCGAAATATGAAGCCTTGCGCTATATTATACATATATTATAATCCTGAATGTGACAGATATCAATGATTTACACCCCCCGCCCCTCCTGAGACGTATAGTGAACGGTGTGGGTGGGTTATTAAACAGCCTAAAGCTAAGGCCCCACCTACTGAAACGCAGCTATAAAACACTGCACATAAAACACATTGTGTTTTTTTTTTCATTGAGTTTTAACTTTTTCTCTGCATTTTTATTCCCCCTATTAAATATATCGGGAGAAGCGTTCGCGATTCTGCGGCGAAAATGAACCTGCTGCGTTTTTAGGCCTTAACCTAAAACTTCCATTATCTTTGTTACCCATAGCAACCAATCACAGAAGAGCTTTCATTTCTAATGTTGCCCTTGGAAAATGAAAGCCGCGCTGTGATTGGCTGCTGTGGGCAGTCACAGTTTAATAAAGCTGCCCTAAATCTCGCAGGCCCGATTACAATAAAAGAGGTGTCCGCCATGTTATCAAGGCTTAAATGTTCGGTAAAATACATCAAGGGTAAATTTATGTCGCCCACGGTCATCTATTGTCCCTACTGTTGGCGGCTTTGGGCAGGCGTGATGGCGTGATGTCACTACGTCGTGTCTATGGCTCCCAAGATGGCAGCAGCAGAGACGGGGGCTGGATAAGTTGAATTTATTACATTTGCTCATTGCATAGAGTTTATTTTTGTTCATCAACATGAAGTTTGTATTTTAATAATTTAATGAATTAAAAGTTACGTTTTATTCAGAAGAAGGTGAATGCTGGATTTTTTTTACGCGCCTTTGCTCTTGGATCCATGTTTTCCAGCCGTGGAAACTTTATATCCGTGCATTGCCATCTTCAGGAACGTGAGTTGCGACATTGAATGATATACGCACAAGTTAGACCACATTTCCCTCCCCGTTTTTCTTATGCATATTGCTAATTTATTTCATACCCCTGCCGAGCGGGACAGCAGCCAGAATGCAGGGCGCCCGGGATCTATGTGCACAATAGTTGTGAACACAACAGTAACCCATTGCAACAGTCAAGGATATGTACGATGGAGGACACGCTAACATTTCTAATCTGGTTACAGACAGCAAGCAGAGTTCCTGAAAACAATGAGGAATGGCTGCATAATGTATAATAGATGGATGCAGGATTCACTTTCCTATGAGTGCACAGCAGGGATATAGACATCAGGATGGGTATCTGCTCTCTCAGTGCCTGCTCATGGTGACAGGGGTGACAGTGATTGATCACATTGTGCGGCTTAGTGAGAAGCTGAGTCACTGTCCACAAAGACATCTGCTGAGTCACAGCTACTAACAGGGCGGGCGCAGGGACCCAGAGGAGCGCTCTGCCGGCTGCAGGAGAACATGCGCCCTGCCACACACTGAGACAGGCAATGAGAGACAGGCTGACAGGCACTGGATCCTGAGAGACAGGCGACCCCGGCTACCTGCACAGAGACACTGAAGGCTGCAGCATGTAAATAGTGAGACTGCTAGAGACAGATCCAGCTGAGAGACTGCTGCATGTAAATAGACAGACATCTAAAGACAGACCCAGCTCAGAGACTGCTGCATGTAAACAAGGAGACAGCTAGAGACAGACCCAGCTCAGACACTTCTGCAGGTAAATAGAGACAGCTAGAGACAGACCCAGCTCAGAGACTGCTGCATGTAAACAAGGAGACAGCTAGAGACAGATCCAGCTGAGAGACTGCTGCATGTAAACAAGGAGACAGCTAGAGACAGACCCAGCTCAGACACTTCTGCAGGTAAATAGAGACAGCTAGAGACAGACCCAGCTCAGAGAGTGCTGCATGTAAACAAGGAGACAGCTAGAGACAGACCCAGCTCAGAGACTTCTGCAGGTAAATAGAGACAGCTAGAGACAGACCCAGCTCAGAGAGTGCATGCAGAGAGCTTGATATTGCCAGAGACATAGACTGTCTAAAGAAGGTAGGAACTGACCGGCACACACTGAGAGACTGTCTTCAATACAAAGAGAGGGACTCGCTAATATATAACCAGCCGGAGAGGCTGCAGGAAGAAGAGACATCTAACAGAAAAGGTGAGTGACAAGGACACAATGTGGATTATTCCACAACTTGAGTCTCTTAAAGGCACCGCACAGAGTCGTGATCCTGGAATTGTGTATTCTGGATACTTTGGGATATATGTATCGGTGTGTTGCTAAGTTACAGGTTGCTAATGTTGCATATATGTCAGAACCTGTAGTACACGTATGTAATAGTGCATGGAATGGCTGTAACGTATCCCGTGTGTACGGAGACGTGTGACCTGCAGTAAATTACACGTATGAAGTAATATTACAGTCTTCCGCATCTCTAACCTCACCTTGTTCTTGACATGTTTTCTGAGTTGTGTGACAAGTTCTTATATAGTTTCTCAACTGTCTTTAAATTCGTTGCAGACACTTGAAATATAAGAAACTAAAACTTCTTACAGTTGATGGTTTGTTACAGTTGTATTCAGTCTACACAATTTTAACAATCCCCTATAGGTTAACATTAGCGACAGTAACACACAAAATCACACAGGGTCTACCACAATCGTACAAGCGAGAAACCTATAGTAAGTTACATCACAACAGCGCAGGGGCTGGAGAAGGAACAGATAACAGATAAACCAGGATGATACAGCGCGAAGATCGCCATGCGTATTGTACTTGGTGATGCCATGTAGAAAAAGCATCTTATAAAACTTCCTTAAGGCCAGGGGCCCAACTTGGCGTGAACGCCATCTACACATTGCAGAAAAATAGTTGCGTTTTTGGAAATCTCAGCATGTCAGATAGCCATATGGAAACGTTGGCGGTTTCCCTATACGTATAATGAAAGCAGATAGTCCACAATGGAAAAGCGATGCAGGAAAAACTAGAAAACGCAGTTGCAGCAGCTTTGGGGTCACGATGCGGTTCCATTCACTTACATTAGTGAAGCAGTCACAGGGCAACACAATGATCTTACATGACTGGACTCCTAGGCAAATTCCCTGTCTTGGTAACATCGTAGAGATAAGCGAACACTGTTCGGATCAGCCAATCCGAACAGCACGCTCCCATAGAAATGAATGGAAACACCTGGCACGCAGACTTTGCCAGCGGCCGGCCGCTTCCATGCATTTCTATGGGAGCGTGCTGTTCGGAACGGCTGTTCCGAACAGTGTTCGCTCATCTCTAGTGACATGCACAGGAGTCCATGTAGCCGGGTGTGATTATATGGCATGGATGACGGCTTTGTGCCGCTCGTGTCTTCACTAATGTCAGTGAGCATGGGCCGCAAAATGGACAGGAATAGGACTTGTCCTGAGTTTTGCCCCATACACAGGACCATGAAAATACACAGTTGTGTGTCTGGGGCCCTAGAAATGAATGTGTCATGAAGAACACCGCTAACCTTGGCCTACCGGAGAAGATGCGGTCTTGTTACCGGAGAAGATGCGGTCTTGTTACCAGAGTCCATAGTTAATTTTTCCATTGCAGAACATGAAAGCTGGACTCTGGTTGCGTAGATGAGGCCTAGTGTAAATTTAGTAAAATACTAGGCCTCATTTATCCAAACGGTCTAATAGTAAGACTGTCTTTGTTGCTCGAAGCAACCAGGCCTGGCTCTGCTCCATAAAAATGAAACTGAGCCTTCATTGGTTTGCTGTGGTAACAAAACCGGCCTGTTGATCTTCTGCACAATATCTGGACTCGAATATGTCAATCATCATATTTTTTTGGATACCGTATTGGAGAGATTTAATTGCAGTAATTATATTTTTATTTTTTTAGGGATTTGACCCCTACTGGAAGAATGGCGGCACTAGGAAGTTACTGTGAACACAATGGCAGTGTGTCCCAGGCATGGCTGGACCATGGTCTGTCTCCCTGTTTTTACTTCACTTTGGTCCCTTCTGTTCTTCTCAGCTTCTCCTTCCTTCTGGGGACCCTGCAATCCGTCTTTTACGCCAAGAATAGCCGAACAATGGAGCCTAAGTATGTGCCCAAGTCCCGCCTGTACCGCCTGCAGCTGGTGCTGTCCATTGTACTGATAGTCCAGGCCCTGGGAGGGCTCATCTGGCAGGCTGCGGGCACCGAGGTCCTGTATGGATATATGATTGTACATGGCTGCCTGTCGGCAGGGGCTTGGGGCTTCAGCATTTGGCTGCTTCATTTGGAGCGTACAAGGGCTCTTGAGCGAGAGCGCAGTAGGGGCCACGGAGTCGTGCTCCTCCTGTTCTGGGCCCTGGCCTTTGCTGCAGAGAACTTAGCATTTATATCATGGATGAGTCCGCACTGGTGGTGGACATCGATGGAGAATGTGTCACAGAAGGTAAGCCCTGCCGGTTCTATCTGTTCTACATACTGATCGATAGGTATTGGTAATAGTGTTGATTTGAACAGTATTCGAAACATAGGAATGAATAGGAGCGGGCGAACAGCAAGGGGTTAATTGCCAGCGCCAGCCGCACCCATTCATTCCTATGGAGTGAGGTATTCAAAACTAGAGTTTCGAATACTATTCGCTCATCTCCAATTGGTAATAATAGGCAGTCCATTCATGTGAACGGAGCATGCATTGTCACATGTAAACACTGCACACAAAAATATCAGAATACAACTTTTTTTTCCCATCGGGCTGTCATGCTACATTTACTTGCAGAGCTGTCGTGTGCTGAGTATTCCGGGCTACACTATGGTGCTAGTTACACAACTGTCACCTGCGTTTTCTGCGGTGCAGCAGAGACATCCAAAGGATCTGAATAGAGCCTAATATTGATTTGCAATTGATCCTTGTAAATTTCACTCCTGTCACTGAGTCTGAAGTGCAACCATCTGAAGTTGTCGTCTAGCCAAGACCTAAGGGTGCAGCCACGCACCGACTTAAGTGACAGCTCAGTATCAGCCGCAGTCCGTAAGAACTCAATTCAATGCCAGTCTTCATAACCCTTGCACTGGTGGAGGGTGCGCA
This sequence comes from Leptodactylus fuscus, assembly GCF_031893055.1. Taxonomy (NCBI): domain Eukaryota; kingdom Metazoa; phylum Chordata; class Amphibia; order Anura; family Leptodactylidae; genus Leptodactylus; species Leptodactylus fuscus. Next base: position 88,947,969 of record NC_134272.1, read on the forward strand.
CAGGCCTCCTAATATATCAGGCGCACCCCCCGCCGGATCGTGTACCTGTAATGAAATCTACTCCATAGGCATAGAATTCAGGGATTGTTTCACATTTCAGAAAAGTGATGAGGAAGACATAAAAGAGAAAAAAGTTGCATGTTTTTGTGCAAAGATTTGTAACTTTCATGCTTTGTACCCCATAAAACTGACATAGGATGTGCAGCGTTTTTCTTGTAAATCATGTGACAACCATGTGCGCAATTCTCATGTGACAAAATATCACTTTCTAGAAATACAAGGTGTGTAACTGCAGCTGAAATCTACAATGTCTATTTGTCCTCACCTTTACTACATGACTCCAGTAATATCCAGGGCTGGATGGGTGATCACTTACAGAAGTCCCAGAATACTATGTAACTATATATATCACACAGCCGGATATGTTCAGATTCAGTAGAAAACTATAACTTGGCTCTTAAGGTTGTGGTTGTGCCACCAAAGTTATGGCCGATTTATAACCTCCCCCGTGTAAATGGAACTACAATATGGCTGGGAGATTAATCAAAAAATAACCGAACCTGAACGTTTACCGATGTGATTTTGTATGCATCGTTTATTTCGGTTCATTTATTAAAATATTTGCAAATTTGTGATTTTTATTTAGGCCTAACCCGGCTCTAAGCGACAATGATGTGCAAGTAATGGATAGATCATATCTCTGGCGGCAGAATCCATCTATTTAAACATATAGGAGAAACTTTTATTTGACTTTTTCAATGGCTTTTGTGATAAGATATCACACTGCAGCAAGTTATCAGATTCAGGATTCCCATATCTGTATACTCTATTGCAGTCCTGTATACTCCATTGCAGTCTTCCTGTACAGATATATTGTAGAAGTGTTTTTAGAATTATTGAGGCTCAGACATGTTTAGATTAATTTTCAGTGTTCATCATATTAAATTGTAATCTGACATCTTTACAGGTGCAGTTTGGCCTGTGGACTCTTAGATACGTCTGTACTTTGTTCCTGTTCATGCTGGGATTTTTAGCCCCTGGGAGGCCGCGCAAGCCGTATATTATCCTTATCAATGAAGATGAAAGAGATATCGAGAATACCCAGGTGAGCAAGAGGAGATAAAACACAGGGAGCTGTAAAAGTGAAGATGAAGTAAATTTTTATGATTTAAAGAGCAAAGCCCAAGAATATAACTATTATAGTATTATGTGCACGAATACGGCTCCTATATATAAGAATATAACTACTATACTACTGCTCCTATGTACAAGAATATAACTAATATAATACTGCTCATATGTACAAGAATATAACTACTATAATACTGCTCCTATGTACAAGAATATAACTAATATAATACTGCTCATATGTACAAGAATATAACTATAAATAGATAAGAAAAATAAGCATATAGCTCACCACCTCCAGTTAGCTTGATAAGTCCTTATAATTCCTGGGTGCACGATCCTGGCCTCTGACTAAGGCACTTTGTAAGAAACCAAACCACAACACAAACACGCATATATCAATGATTGCGTGTATCTTTTATGCCTGTTATGGGCCCTACAAAAACCTGTCCTTACCACACAACTGAGAGCAATAAACAAACAACAAGGTAAGTATGACATCTGGTGTCCAAATGTTGTAGCATCAATACACATGATATAATGTTAAAATTCCACAATTTTATTAAACAACAATATACAAAATACAAAAACAATATGGACAATGTCAGGATGAAGAAATACAGATACAAAAAGCTGGGTATTGCAAAGTGCCAGCTAGGAAGCTGGTCCCTGGAAGTACTACTTAGTTATTAAAACATAATACAAGATATGTGTAGCCAGTATATAGTCTCACCTGAGACATACTGATTGTACAAACACGATTCACATGTGTGGCGTTATCTTAAAACCATATTGATGCAAGTGCATACAGTAATAAAGAATGCCAATACTCTATTATATACAATCCCATAAATGGATGTCCATTATGGTTGAAAAAACGTTATAAATGCAATATAGCATAGTACACATACATGTCCTATTATAAAGTTTTTTGGCAAATTAGCACTTACCCATAATAGGGTCACTAAAGTAGACTAGCAGGGGCTAGCACCGCAATGCCCGAACCCCGACGCGCGTTTCGGCGCAATGCCTTCGTCAGGAGGTGGCATTTATGATTTAAAGAGCAAAGCCCAAGAATATAACTATTATAGTATTATGTGCACGAATACGGCTCCTATATATAAGAATATAACTACTATACTACTGCTCCTATGTACAAGAATATAACTAATATAATACTGCTCATATGTACAAGAATATAACTATAAATAGATAAGAAAAATAAGCATATAGCTCACCACCTCCAGTTAGCTTGATAAGTCCTTATAATTCCTGGGTGCACGATCCTGGCCTCTGACTAAGGCACTTTGTAGTTGAAGCATATAGAAAAGGATAGTAGGATCCGCTCGACCAGGTAAGTTAAAAAATAACTTTTAATCCGACATGGTTAAAAAACACACAAAAGAAAATAGATGTGAAATGACAAAAAAGAAGAAAAATGGTGATTAAAACCACATTCTGATAGCTCTAGCTAGAAGCTAGAATTTTTTTTAACAGTTTTGGATTTGTTTTTAAGGGGTCAAAATGTAACTAAAACCATATAAATTTGGTATCCCCGGAATCATAACGAAACACAGAATACAGGGGACATGTCATTTTGGTTGCACACTGAACGCCGTAAAACCAAAGTCCGTAAGAAAGTCGCAGAAATGCATTTTTTCTTCAAATCCACCCCATTCTGAATTTTTTCCCTGCTTCCCAGTACATTATATAGAATAATTAATGGTGGCATCATGAAGAAAAATTTGTCCCGCAAAAATTAAGACCTCATATAGCTCTGGGAGCGGAGAAATAAAAAAGTTATGGAGTTTAGAAGGAGGGGAGTCAAAAACGAAAATCAAAAAATGCCATCGGCGGGAAAGGGTTAACTTCAAATACCTCTGTCCCAAAGTCACTATGTAAAGTTTCTCAGAACACCGTATATATAGCAGCTCAAATACAAAGTAACTGCAACACAAAAGTCTCCCGTATTCTCTGAATTACAGCAAAAACAAGATACAAAGTTACATTTCATATCCCATACCTTATACACAGTACCAAAACCTTACCCGCGCCTGTATATACCCACTGCTACAATCACCGCAGACGAAGTTGCGGGTACCAGCTAGTAACTACTATAATACTGCCCCCTATGTACAAGAATATAACTACTATAATACTACTCCTATATACAAGAATATACCTACTATAATACTGTTCCTATGTACAAGAATATAACTACTATAATACTACTCCTATGTACAAGAATATAACTACTATAATACTACTCCTATGTACAAGAATATAACTACTATAATACTACCTCCTATGTACAAGAATATAACTACTATAATACTACTCCTATGTACAAGAATATAACTACTATAATACTACCTCCTATGTACAAGAATATAACTACTATAATACTACTCCTATGTACAAGAATATAACTACTATAATACTACCTCCTATGTACAAGAATATAACTACTATAATACTACCTCCTATGTACAAGAATATAACTACTATAATACTGCTCCTATGTACAAGACTATAACTACTATAATACTACTCCTATGTACAAGAATATAACTACTATAATACTACTCCTATGTACAAGAATATAACTACTATAATACTACTCCTATGTACAAGAATATAACTACTATAATACTACTCCTATGTACAAGAATATAACTACTATAATACTACTCCTATGTACAAGAATATAACTACTATAATATTCCCAATTGTTTAGCCATTTTGGATGTATTTTGGTCTCTTGGGTGATGGTATCAGGTCAGTTATGTGACCTCTGTGATATAGACGTTCCGGTATATATAATACACAGTAGTATTTGCCCATAGACCTCTGTATAACCTCATGCTCGGCCTGCTGGGGATTATGATGATTATTGCAGTGTCCTCCCTGGTTGGGGCTCCGCTGGGGTAGTGCGGTAGTTTTGATACTTCTGTGTTCAGCCGGACATGGTGAGTGTTTCAGCGTTTATATGAAGTCGTTTCCAAAGGGCCAATAGAAGTGGTTTTAGTGACTGGTGATAGATGTAGCAGAGCTGTCTTTGTCTCTCAGGTAGAGCTGGTTTTGCTGGGAGTTGTGGTTCTCCTACACAAAGCACCGCAGGCTACAAATCCTTGTCATTGTTCACTGACTAATCTGCTGATGATTCTCTTTTTTCAGCCTCTCCTGAGAAACCCCAATGAGTCCACGTGGCAGGGATTCTGGAAGAAGGTCCGTCTCCTGGTACCGTACATGTGGCCTCGAGGGAATGTTCTGCTGCAGCTTCTAGTTCTCCTCTGTATGGGACTGATGGGCATCGAACGAGCCATCAATGTCTTTGTTCCCATATACTATAAAACTATAGGTGAGGCTGATGAGGGATCTCTGCTTTACTCCTTAGTAACACATTTTAACCCTTTAACTTTTACTCTTTTAAGACTTTTTTTTTTTTTTCGTATTTGCCATCTCCAGCTTCGAAAAATCTTCAGTTTTTCTGTTGACTATACTTTTATTTATTTATTTATTTATTTTTAATACATTTTCTTTACTTTTTTATTGCCCCACAAGGGGATTATAACACTGGTTCAAACTAGCGTTCGGCACTCTGTATTAGGTTTCCGTCTTCTGCCGACAGAAGACAGAAACCTGTCATGCCGAGTCCGGCCGTGAGCACCGGTGAGCATTTTGAGCTCTCCGCGGCGAAACCGTTTTTTTAAATCCAGACACAGAGTACTGGATGACCGATCTCCTGTACAATATACTGCCATATGTCTATATTGTAGTATATAGTACATTATTGACTGTGTATTAGGCCAAGTCCTATTAGTTATCTGTACATGGCTGCTTGATGCCTGTTTAATGGCAATTCTTTGCCACCCCTCAATCTCACCTAGTGGGAGACAATGGGTTGAAAGAAAGGGCACCCCCGCCTTTATAATTCTGACTTCATTATGTAATTCTGTTCATTTTATCTCTTTAAACAGTGGACCAGCTGACGGAGGGGTCTACCTGGCACGCCCTGGCGCTCACTGTCTGCGTGTATGTTCTACTCAAGCTACTTCAAGGTGGAGGGGCAGGTAATGTCTGATACCTCTGGTCTGCTATACAGGTTCTACTTGCATAGGTACAGTTATATACAAGGGGGTTGGAGTAGCAATTATTGTTCTTAAGGAGGGTCCTGCACTTGTAGTATAAGTTCCCAGAGACAACTGAGTGGTGCCATAAAGTTTAAAGTACAGAACAACAGTAATACATTGTAACAGCCATACTGTCATGTATAATTGTAGAGAAGCTGATGAGATGCACGTACATTGAAACAGCTGTCCTTGGCTGAGAGACTGTATCTCGTACAATCCCAATATCATTGCAAACAAAGGCCTCTGAGAAGGTCGGCATGATGTTAAAGGGAGCGCCCTCTATAGGTTTGTTTGACTGAGACTCTGTCTTCCTTATTACATCATGGAAGATAGACTTGCACATTCTCAGTCAGCGCCCTCTATTGGTGTGCACACTTGAGGCACTGACATCCTAATTACATCATGGAAGTCAGATTTGTATATTCTTCCCATGTAGAGAAACAGTGATACATTGTAAAAGTTATACTATGAAGTACAATTGTAGAGAAGCTGATACATTGTAACAGCCACACTGTCATGTATAATTGTAGAGAAGCTGATACATTGTAACAGCCACACTGTCATGTATAATTGTAGAGAAGCTGATACATTGTAACAGCCACACTGTCATGTATAATTGTAGAGAAGCAGTGATACATTGTAACAGTTACACAGTCTTGTGATTACATGAAGCACATTAGCCAAACGCAGATCAATGTCAGGATCTTTGCCTCCCATATAAGCCATGTTTAACCCCTCGCCTTGTCCTAGGAGGGGTCCGCTCAGCTATTGTAGTTTTATCAGAGTCTGGGGTCTGGAGAACTTCCAAGCTGAACACCAAAGTAAAGATAATGTCTTGTTAGCATTTATTTACATCATTTATTATTTCTTAGGAAACCAGACATTACCCCAAATGAATTAGGACTCCGATCCCTAAACCTGATCAAACCCCTCAGCAGATTCCTAACCTCATTCAGACCCCAGATGCAGTTCCTAAAATGAATTCCGACCTCAAACTAGGCCTAAAATGAATTCTGACCTCAGACCAGATCCTAAAATGAATTCAGCTCATAGACTATACCCTAATCAGACCCCTAAAATGTTTTCACACACCCAGGACCTCGGTTGCATTGGGTAGACCTAAGATCTTTTTTACAACCCACTAGCTATGTAACTATGTCCAGACAACAATAAGAGGTATACACTTACCCATCCAGGGTCCTCTTCACTGATATGCTTTGGGGTAGATCCTGCCCTGCGTCGATGCATCCAGGATGGCAGGTCTGAGGATTCTTGCAGATCTGGGGCCCCGGACAGTTGGAATCTCTGGTCCACTCTGGATCCATGGTCCTTACCCCTGCTATAATCCTCCCCCACCTCTGCTGCAGCGCCTGGTGCACCCTTCACATACCTGTGTCTAAAGATTCCCATGTCCTTCTTTTTTTATTTTTCTAAACTTTCCTTCCACCCTCTTTTTTTTTTAAGGTGCGACTGGCTTTGTCAGTAACTTGCGCACCTTCCTATGGATCCGAGTGCAGCAGTTTACAAACCGCGAGGTGCAGATCCGCCTGTTCGCCCACCTGCACGCCCTCTCTCTGCGCTGGCATCTTGGCCGTAAGACAGGGGAAGTGCTACGCAGTGTAGACAGAGGAACCAGCAGCATCAACAGTCTCTTGAGGTGAGGACTTTGGGAGACTGGTGCATGGTGCCATAGGTCAGGGTGCTGGAGCCCGTATATGTGACCGGTGTGTTTGTCTCTTACAGTTACATTGTATTCAGTATCCTTCCAACCATCGCGGATATTATCATCGGCATCATCTATTTCACATCTTCCTTCAACGCCTGGTTTGGACTGATCATCTTCATCTGTATGACTTTATACCTGAGTAAGCATTTGGAGAGAGAAAAATTTTACAAAATGGGGTCCCTGAGTCAGAAATCTTATACAATAAGGTTAGAAATCTTCAAGGGGTTGACCCTGAGCGTCTTGGATTCCAAAACCTTAGGCTATAAGGGCTTAGAATCCCAGTTCCAGAAATCTTAGGCAGTAGCGGCCAAGAATCTTAGAATCCTATATCTTAGGGGATAGAGTTTGAGACTCTTAGGCCTAGGAGTCTTAGGTAGGAGGGTCTTGGCGTTTGAGGTTCTTACTCTTCTCATTCTTGGTTTTCAGCCCTGACCATCATCATCACTGAATGGAGGACTAAATACCGCCGGGACATGAACACCCGGGACAACGAGGCCAAATCTCGGGCTGTGGATTCATTGCTGAACTTTGAAACGGTGAGTCCTCTCTGCTGCGCCATCTGATTCTTTTACGGCTCTTCCCATTGAGAACACGTTCACATTGGTTAATCTGGGTGTGCATGTGAATGGTAGGTCGGGAGGAATAGCTATGGCCGTCTTTAGAATCGCTTCACGTTGTTACCTATTGTCTTCTTTGCCAGGTGAAGTATTACAATGCCGAGTCTTACGAAGTGAGCCGATTCAACGATGCCATAGTGAAGTATCAGGTAAGACCGAGCCCTTATTCCTTATACAGTAACATGTAAGGCAGTGTTCACATTCACTCCACAACGGTCCTGTTATTCTCTCCCTGGCAGGTGTCAGAGTGGAAGGTGAATGCTACGCTGGCCTTCCTAAACCAGACCCAGAACCTGATCATCGGGCTCGGGCTCCTGGCCGGCTCTCTGCTCTGCGCCTACTTTGTCACAGAGAACAAGTTCAAAGTAAGTGGACGTCCGATTTATCAGATTTGTCCGAGTTCTGGTTGATTCTGTACAGATGGGTTTTGCTGACATCTCCATCTTGGATTTACAGGTCGGGGACTATGTCTTGTTTGGGACCTACATTATCCAGCTCTATACTCCTCTTAACTGGTTCGGCACCTACTACAGGTAAGAGGGGTGACAAGTGTGAGAACTTACCATAGGGGACTGAGCTGCAGTATAAAGCATGGGGGAAGGGACTGAGCTGCAGTGTAAAGCATGGGGGAAGGGACTGAGCTGCAGTGTAAAGCATGGGGGAAGGGACTGAGCTGCAGTGTAAAGCATGGGGGAAGGGACTGAGCTGCAGTGTAAAGCATGGGGGAAGGGACTGAGCTGCAGTGTAAAGCATGGGGGAAGGGACTGAGCTGCAGTGTAAAGCATGGGGGAAGGGACTGAGCTGCAGGGTAAAGCATGGGGAAGGGACTGAGCTGCAGGGTAAAGCATGGGGGAAGAGACTGAGCTGCAGGGTAAAGCATGGGGGAAGGGACTGGGCTGCAGTGTAAAGCATGGGGGAAAGGACTGAGCTGCAGTATAAAGCATGGGGGAAAAGAACTGAGCTGCAGGGTAAAGCATGGGGGAAGGGACTGAGCTGCAGTGTAAAGCATGGGGGAAGGGACTAAGCTGCAGTATAAAACATAGGGGAAGGGACTGAGCTGCAGTGTAAAGCATGTAGGAACGGACTGGGCTGCCGTCTGAGCCTCTGATGAGACAGGAGATGAAGTCACTTTAATTGAACATGAGCTTTACCTAAGTTATTGAATTCTGCATTTCGTATATTTCAATAGGATGATTCAGAATTCCTTCATTGACATGGAAAACATGTTTGAACTCTTCAGTGAAGACCAGGAGGTGAGCGCAGCGACCAGCAAGACCAGAATCACTCTGCTGTCTATATAACGTGTAGCTGGATTTTCTTGTCCCTCTGGTTTTGGTCACATCTGTGTTATAGTTTGCATTGACCCCTTAAAGGGAGTGTGTTGTCAGACCCCAGCCCTGCAGATAGATAGGTTACTGTCACCAGAACCAGCATATCACCCCAGCCCTGCAGATAGATAGGTTACTGTCACCAGAACCAGCATATCACCCCAGCCCTGCAGATAGATAGGTTACTGTCACCAGTACCAGCATATCACCCCAGCCCTGCAGATAGATAGGTTACTGTCACCAGTACCAGCATATCACCCCAGCCCTGCAGATAGATAGGTTACTGTCACCAGAACAGTATATCACCCCAGCCCTGCAGATAGATAGGTTAGTGTCACCAGAACCAGTATATCACCCCAGCCCTGCAGATAGATAGGTTAGTGTCACCAGACCCAGCATATCACCCCAGCCCTGCAGATAGATAGGTTACTGTCACCAGAACCAGCATATCACCCCAGCCCTGCAGATAGATAGGTTAGTGTCACCAGAACCAGCATATCACCCCAGCCCTGCAGATAGATAGGTTACTGTCACCAGACCAGTATATCACCCCAGCACTGCAGATAGATAGGTTAGTGTCACCAGTACCAGCATATCACCCCAGTCCTGCAGATAGATAGGTTACTGTCACCAGACCCAGCATATCACCCCAGTCCTGCAGATAGATAGGTTACTGTCACCAGTACCAGCATATCACCCCAGCCCTGCAGATAGATAGGTTACTGTCACCAGACCCAGCATATCACCCCAGTCCTGCAGATAGATAGGTTACTGTCACCAGAACCAGCATATCACCCCAGCCCTGCAGATAGATAGGTTAGTGTCACCAGTACCAGCATATCACCCCAGCCCTGCAGATAGATAGGTTACTGTCACCAGACCCAGCATATCACCCCAGTCCTGCAGATAGATAGGTTACTGTCACCAGAACCAGCATATCACCCCAGCCCTGCAGATAGATAGGTTAGTGTCACCAGTACCAGCATATCACCCCAGCCCTGCAGATAGATAGGTTACTGTCACCAGACCCAGCATATCACCCCAGTCCTGCAGATAGATAGGTTACTGTCACCAGAACCAGCATATCACCCCAGCCCTGCAGATAGATAGGTTACTGTCACCAGAACCAGCATATCACCCCAGCCCTGCAGATAGATAGGTTACTGTCACCAGAACCAGCATATCACCCCAGCTCTGCAGATAGATAGGTTACTGTCACCAGAACCAGCATATCACCCCAGCCTTGCAGATAGATAGGTTACTGTCACCAGAACCAGCATATCACCCCAGCCCTGCAGATAGATAGGTTACTGTCACCAGAACCAGCATATCACCCCAGCCCTGCAGATAGATAGGTTACTGTCACCAGAACCAGCATATCACCCCAGCCCTGCAGATAGATAGGTTACTGTCACCAGACCCAGCATATCACCCCAGCCCTGCAGATAGATAGGTTACTGTCACCAGAACCAGCATATCACCCCAGCCCTGCAGATAGATAGGTTACTGTCACCAGAACCAGCATATCACCCCAGCCCTGCAGATAGATAGGTTACTGTCACCAGACCCAGCATATCACCCCAGCCCTGCAGATAGATAGGTTAGTGTCACCAGAACCAGCATATCACCCCAGCCCTGCAGATAGATAGGTTACTGTCACCAGAACCACCATATCACCCCAGTCCTGCAGATAGATAGGTTACTGTCACCAGAACCAGCATATCACCCCAGCCCTGCAGATAGATAGGTTACTGTCACCAAAACCAGCATATCACCCCAGCCCTACAGATAGATAGGTTACTGTCACCAGAACCAGCATATCACCCCAGTCCTGCAGATAGATAGGTTACTGTCACCAAAACCAGCATATCACCCCAGCCCTACAGATAGATAGGTTACTGTCACCAGAACCAGCATATCACCCCAGCCCTACAGATAGATAGGTTAGTATCATCTCAGCCCTGCAGATAGATAGGTTATGGTCACCAAAACCAGAATATCACCTGATCCTCGAGATTGGTCACTAATCTCAGATCTGTGAGGTCCAACAACTCTCAACAGCTGATACACAGAGAATAGAGTAGGAAGCAGACAGCACCATTCTCTGTGTAGTGGCTAAGAAGTGTCACTGCAGATCTCCTCCCATTTAAGTGATTGAGAACCGATGTGCAGTACCAAGTCTGACCACTACACAGAGAACAGCACTGTCTGCTTCCTGCTCCATTTTCTGTGTATCAGCTGATGAGAACAGATGATCAGTGCAGCCTCCAGGTGTTAGACCCCGACAGATCTGATATTAGTGACTTCTCTTTAGGATATGTAACTTTTCTTAATAAGTTCAATGTGTAATTCCGTACACAGTGAGCGCCCCCTAGTGGTAGCTGTGGGAAAACAGACTTTCACTGTTTTACTCTTTGTCTGTGCAGGGGATTTAGAGCTTCTGTTTTGGTGTTTGATCAACACACAGAATTTTGTTACCTATTTACATCAGATTGGAAACCGAATGTTTTTTCCTCTTCCTGATCATCTTCCTCTGTTTGCAGGTGAAGGATTTGGTGAATGCCCCCGCGCTGAGATTCCGCTCTGGAAAGATTGAGTTTGAGAATGTGCATTTCAGCTACACAGACGGGTACGAGGGTCATTTGGCCGCAGGTCTCTTGTATCTGCAGTTAATATACAGTAGAGTTCCTGGAATCTGTAAATCTCTGTATAGTGGAAACTGCTTTCCGATCCTGGACAATCCTATTGCTTATTCTCAGGACAGTCGATAAGAGTCTGATCTCTTGGGGTACAACCGCTGGGCCCAGCACTGATCAGAAGAACTGGGGACTGAAAGTCAGGACTGTAATCTCCAGGATCCTCTTCAGCCCCATGGAAGTGAATGCAGTGCCGATAGCCCAATCCCCGATCACTCTTGAACTGTAGGACTGGGTGGTCGCACCCCCAGCGATCAGACACTTAAAGGGGTGGTGCCATAAAATGCACATCCCTAATCCAAACTACAATGTAGAAGTGTCCTTAATGGCACAACCCCTTTAAGTCTGGATTGGGAAACTAATAATGACAGTCTGCTGTGTCCGAAGCAAGGTCTTGATGGACAGCCATAGCCTGTGACCCGCCAGCATGTGTTATTGGCTTGCTTCTTATCTCTTTATTATATCAAGTGTTCATCAGCTTAGGGGGCGCTATTGCATCCAGATTATGCCTTAAGCATTTCTTACAAATGAATCAGTTCTAGGGATTGATTTTCCTCTAAATCACACCGTAAAGCAAAATTTACAGGAGCAAATGAAGAGGCGTTCTCCTGAAATAGCGCCACTCAGTGGCAAGCTTCTGAAATGACAGCATTCAAATAAATGAGGCTGAGCTGCAGTACCACTAGCAGCCCGAGCAGAAGGGTGGTGCTGTGTCTAATGCAAAAGTGGACCCTTATAATCTCAAGCAAGCTCAAACTGTACATGTAAGGACATCGGCACACAAATACGTGCAGGTGCCAGATCCGTGGTAAAATGGCACATGGATGATATTTGTGTGCCACCTGTGCCCCCACGCAAACCTTCGTTTGGTAAATGGATAGGAATAGGAGCTGTCCTGAGTTTTGACCCATATACAGACCCATAATAATATACTGCGTGTATATGAGGCCATAGAACATAATGGGTCAGTGTGCTGTGAACGTGTGTGTGTGCACAGGGGCTTAATGCAGAATAATCCAGAGACTCCGTTCCGATTGTCCATCTGACGCACTTACCGCACTTCCTTCTATAATATTGTATCATTATTACATGGTCTCCTTTTCTTTCTTGAAGGAGGGAGATTCTCCGCGATATCTCGTTCACTGTGATGCCGGGGCAGACGGTCGCACTGGTGAGTTGTAGACTTTTCCCTGAGGGTCTATTTTATTGCATGGGTCTGGATAGCAATAGTCATGTACACAAACCATCCTGATCCTGTTTTCCGTATGTCGGACATGATAAGTATGTGAAACCATTGTCGCTCAGATTAACATAATGACCAGCATTCCTACACTGTAGAACTGAAACAGCGACACCCTCGTCTTTGTGGCTGTATTTGGTATTGCAGCTTTGCTCTGTGTCTGTCACACCAGACATGGCCATACATGCTTGGACTGGTGTGCTTTCTTCTCAGGGTGATACCCCCATCTATGGAAGGACCATCCTAAGGTTATGCCCTCAGTATAAAATCCCAGAAGATCCGTTTAATTTTAATGTCCCCTCTACTACTGTCTGTAAGGGGGCGTTCACACTAGCGTCGGTGTCCGATGCTAATGTCCGTGCAAAATCTTGCGTGGGCATTAGCATTGGACACTAGCTGTGTCTGTTACATTTTGCATTGATTTAAATGTGACACCATGCATTGTCCTTTATTGTCCAAGCCTGTCCTCAAGTGTCCGTTCACAAAGATGTCCGATACATGTAGGGTTTCTTGTAGTCTGCAATCATGGAAACACACAGGTCTACTTAGCTCTACAATCTCCCAGTGTGTAGATTGTGAGCCCTATATGGGACAGTGTCTGTCCATGTCTGTAAAGCGCTGCGGAATATGATGGCGCTATATAAGTAAGCATAGTAATAATACACACAACGGAAGGAGATTTTTAATCAAGGTAATTTACAAACTTGCTTTTATTTTGTGTGCAATAGAGAAAAACATTGTAACAATGCAGGAAAATACTGAGAACTATGTATTAAAAAAATGTGAAGATTGGCGCTTAACCCTCACATGTTGTATCGCTAGGTGGGACCTTCTGGCTCTGGAAAAAGCACCATCATACGACTGCTTTTCCGTTTCTATGATGTCAGAGGTGGCAGCGTCCGAATAGACGGGCAAGACATCTCCACAGTGAGTCTATCAGTCTGTACTTGTATCTATCTATCTATCTATCTATCTATCTATCTATCTATCTATCTATCTATCTCCTATCTATCTATCTATCTATCATCTATCTATCTATCTATCTATCTATCTATCTATCTATCTATCATCTCCTATCTATCTATCTATCTATCTATCTATCTATCTATCTATCTATCCATCTCCTATCTATCTATCTATCTATCTATCTATCTCCTATCTATCTATCTATCTATCTATCTATCTATCTATCTATCCATCTCCTATCTATCTATCTATCTATCTATCTATCTATCCATCTCCTATCTATCTATCTATCTATCTATCTATCTATCTATCTATCTATCTATCCATCTCCTATCTATCTATCTATCTATCTATCTATCTATCTATCTATCTATCCATCTCCTATCTATCTATCTATCTATCTATCTATCTATCTCCTATCTATCTATCTATCTATCTATCTATCTATCTATCTATCCATCTCCTATCTATCTATCTATCTATCTATCTATCTATCTATCTATCTATCCATCTCCTATCTATCTATCTATCTATCTATCTATCTATCTATCCATCTATCTATCTATCTATCTATCTATCTATCTATCTATCTATGTCCTATCTATCTATCTATCTATCTATCTATGTCCTATCTATCTATCTATCTATCTATCTATCTATCCATCTCCTATCTATCTATCTATCTATCTATCTATCTATCTCCTATCTATCTATCTATCTATCTATCTATCTATCTATCTATCTATCTCCTATCTATCTATCTATCTATCTATCTCCTATCTATCTATCTATCTATCTATCTATCTATCTATCTATCTCCTATCTATCTATCTATCTATCTATCTATCTATCTATCTATCCATCTCCTATCTATCTATCTATCTATCTATCTATCCATCTCCTATCTATCTATCTATCTATCTATCTATCTATCTATCTATCTCCTATCTATCTATCTATCTATCTATCTATCCATCTCCTATCTATCTATCTATCTATCTATCTATCTATCTCCTATCTATCTATCTATCTATCTATCTATCTATCTATCTATCTATGTCCTATCTATCTATCTATCTATCTATCTATCTATCTATCTATCTCCTATCTATCTGTCTCCTATCTATCTATCTATCTATCTCCTATCTATCTATCTATCTATCTATCTATCTATCTATCTATCTATCTATCTATCTATCTATCTCCTATCTATCTGTCTCCTATCTATCTATCTATCTCCTATCTATCTATCTATCTATCTATCTATCTATCTATCTATCTATCTATCTATCTGTCTCCTATCTATCTATCTGTCTCCTATCTATCTATCTATCTATCTATCTCATATCTATATGTCTATTTATCTCATATGTACCTATTAGGTCTTGCAGGCATCCCTGCGCTCCCATATTGGTGTAGTACCCCAGGACACTGTATTATTTAATGACACGATACGTAACAACATCCGCTACGGTCGAGTCACTGCTACAGATGAGGAGGTGGAGCAGGCAGCGATGGCGGCTGATATCCACGAGCGGATCCTTACTTTCCGTGATGGTGAGTTGTTGATTATAGAAAATACTCAGCGGACAGTAATATCATAAAATGGTCATAAACAATTTAATGGGGAGATGAGCGGCTCACAGACTTCTTAAGTTACTTATCTCCTGTCCAATATCTATTTCCTTTGTGGAGGAGTTGTTCCCAGGACAACACGGCAATCTCCCAGATTCTCTATAAAATGAGAAGAGAACAAGGAGGAGATAAGCATCTTAGAAGTATGGGAGCCGCTTATCACACCATTACAGGTTGAAATGATAAATTTATTCGGGAGTGGGGTCTTCTTGCTGTCCAGCCATTCAGACCAGATATTATACCAGTGTGCTGTATATTGTCTCTAGCTGGGCTGTATATTGTATCTGTGGGCTGTATATTGTATCTGGCTGGGCTGTATATTGTATCTGTGGGCTGTATATTGTATCTGTGGGCTGTATATTGTATCTAGCTGGGCTGTATATTGTATCTGTGGGCTGTATACTGTATCTAGCTGGGCTGTATATTGTATCTGCGTGCTGTATATTGTATCTGGCTGGGCTGCATATTATATCTGTGGGCTGTATATTGTATCTAGCTGGGCTGTATATTGTATCTGTGTGCTGTATATTGTCTCTAGCTGGGCTGTATATTGTCTCTAGCTGGGCTGTATATTGTATCTGTGGGCTGTATATTGTATCTGCGTGCTGTATATTGTATCTGGCTGGGCTGTATATTGTATCTGTGGGCTGTATATTGTATCTGTGTGCTGTATATTGTATCTGGCTGGGTTGTATATTGTATCTGCGGGCTGTATATTGTATCTGTGGGCTCTATACTGTAGCTGGGCTGTATATTGTATCTCTGGGCTTTACATTGCATCTGGATTGGCTGTATATTGTAACTATGAGATGTATATTGTATCTGTGGGCTTTATATTGCATCTAGATGGGCTGTATATTGTAACTACGAGATGTATATTGTATCTCTGGGCTTTATATTGCATCTAGATGGGCTGTATATTGTATCTCTTGGCTATATATTGTATCTGTGGGCTGTATATTGTATCTGTGGGCTGCATATTGTATTTAGATGGGCTATATCTTGTATCTGTGGGCTGTATATTGTAACTATGAGATGTATATTGTATCTCTGGGCTTTATATTGCATCTAGATGGGCTGTATATTGTATCTCTTGGCTATATATTGTATCTGTGGGCTGTATATTGTATCTGTGGGCTGCATTTTGTATTTAGATGGGCTATATCTTGTATCTGTGGGCTGTATATTGTAACTATGAGATGTATATTGTATCTCTGGGCTTTATATTGCATCTAGATGGGCTGTATATTGTATCTGTGGGCTGTATATTGTATCTCTGGGCTGTATATTGTATCTGTGGGCTGTATATTGTATCTCTGGGCTGTATATTGTATCTGTGGGCTGTATATTGTATCTGTGGGCTGTATATTGTATCTGTGGGCTGTATATTGTATCTGTGGGCTGTATCTAGTTATATACCTGCTATCATCATACGCACTACCAAATCTTTCCACATTTGCAGGTTATGAAACACAAGTCGGGGAACGAGGTCTAAAACTGAGCGGTGGAGAAAAGCAGCGAGTTGCCATTGCACGTACCATACTAAAGGCGCCACAGATCGTCCTGCTAGATGAGGTAACCCTAAATGGATTAGACCACGTCTGCGGTTTTGAGGAATTGTTTGCGGAGCGATTCCCTGATACACTCTTATTCTGGGAATCGCTTCCTTTACTAGCGGGTATTGGGGGCCTCTTGTTGGTAACCACTCCAATAATGACGTCATACTCTGGAATTGCTATTTATGCGATTCTCTACAAACTATAGGTTACTGTCAGGCGGCGTTTCCATGAAGTTTTTCATCTACATTTGGCCTATAGAATATATACTGGACACTGATTTCTCTGTCTTCTCTTCCTAGGCCACCTCCGCCCTGGACACAGAAACGGAGAGGAATATCCAAGCTTCTTTAGCCAAGGTCTGCGCAAACCGCACCACGATTGTGGTCGCCCATAGGTAAGGGGGCGTCCGTTTTTCCATTCTAAATGCAGAATTCCTGCTCCTTTAAAAAAATAATAATAATCCAGAGAGTATTAAAATTTTGATATTTCTAATTTTTCTAATCTGGATTGCAGACTCTCCACCGTCATCAGCGCAGACCAGATCCTTGTCCTGAAGGAAGGGCAGATCGTGGAAAGAGGAAGGTGAGTGCGCTCAGTCATGTCATCAGGGCAGAAATAAAAAATATGAGGCAACTTTGCAACTCGTCTTGAATAGGAATCTCCTACCGTTTTGAGTATACAGCTTCTGTGCAGATCTATGTGCCTTCATGGTTACGGGCTACAAACAAACCCTGTATGTGGTTTTCATCCTTTCAGCTGCTACCTATGAATTGCTTAACGCCAGACTACACACAAGATTTGTTTGTAGTCTGTTATGGCAATTTATAGCTTTATGTACAAAACGCTGGGTGGTTTTTTTATTTTTTGTTTTTTCAAGACTATTTACAAAGTTTCTTTGGGGTATATTAGATACATTGGAGCAGAAAAACATAGTTGCAAAAGTCTACACACCCCTCTCAGACGGCAACCCTCATGCCAGGAATTCCCTTGGTGTATACATAGGCTTCTACTATATTTGGCTTCCCGTCTAGCAACGTGCATGGTGGATACAGTACTTTACTGTATAGAAAAGACCCCCACCAAGCCTGAGAATTGGGTTCCATGTTCCCCCTCCTGATGGAACAGGGATTGCCGCAGCTAGCTAAGCACTCCCATAGGAATGAATGGGGCGGCAGGGCGCACACTCGGCATGGGATTCCATCAGAACAAGGGATATCGGATTCCATTCTCTGAATTGCTGTGGACACGTTATCGATAGGGGGTAACTTCTAAACTTGGTACAACTCCTTTAAATTTTTAATGATGACTGTCCACAATTTCTAAAAATTTCAATACACTGGTTGGTGTCTGGAGGAAACCAGAGCTTCATTGTCCGTCTCCTTCCTTTCTAGGCATGACGAGTTGCTCGCCAAGGGAGGCGTCTATGCAGGAATGTGGCAGAAACAGCAGAGCGGCAACGAGTCGTCGTCTGACTCCGAGTCTGAGAGAAAAGACCGTGCATCCGAAAAACTACAGCAGCCAAAACCAGCGCTGAGGAAACCTCACTGACCGCAGAGCAGGGACGTCCGTGCCCCCCGGGCAGGGCTGCAGCCATGGACAGCGCCGGCGGCTGCTCCTGAATAGTTCTCCCTCCTCAGCATTCTAGGCGGATTAAATCCTGCAATGACCTAATGGTCTGCAATAAGGGGAGGGGGCACAACATGGCCCCCCAGGAACAAAGCTTCCACAAGCACAATGTCAATGGGGGATTTTCCCAAATTAATTTTTGCTGTGCCATGTGTGAAGGGACACGCAACCTAAAGTCTATTTTCTGTATGTTACACAGTTGAATGTGATCTATTGTCCGCTGTTATCAGCCACTTGAGGCTGGCGGTAATGTCCTTCATGGGATAACTGACAGGCACTGTGGAAACCTCCCGGCCGCCATAATCACTACTAGATCTGCCGTTCTGACAACCTCCA
Source organism: Leptodactylus fuscus (assembly GCF_031893055.1). Classification (NCBI taxonomy): domain Eukaryota; kingdom Metazoa; phylum Chordata; class Amphibia; order Anura; family Leptodactylidae; genus Leptodactylus; species Leptodactylus fuscus. The sequence goes on from NC_134272.1 coordinate 88,966,959, forward strand.
GACACGTCTGCATCCTTGTGCCAGCTGCTCGTCTTATAATGCTCCATATAAGCTCTTTCTATCAGTGATTCGTATTCACACTTACACCCAAATCCTAAATGTTAAAGGGGTTGTCCAGGAATTAGAGGAAGCTCAGGGCCTGCCGGGTTGTTGTAAAACAAAAAAAAAGTGTCATCCTCGTTTATCCCTGGGCACTGTTGTAGAGTCCCGGTCCCCATTCCCTCCCATCCTCACCTATCCCTCAGCACTCTGTTGTACAGTTCCAGGCTCTTTTCTCTCCTATTCTCACTTATCTTTGGCACTCAGTTGCACAGTCCCGGTCCCCATTCCCTCCCATCCTCACCCATCCCTGCCGCTCTGTTGTACAGTCCCGGTCCCCATTCCCTCCCATCCTCGCCCATCCCTGCCGCTCTGTTGTACAGTCCCGGTCCCCATTTCCTCCCATCCTCACCTATCCCTGCCGCTCTGTTGTACAGTCCCGGTCCCCATTCCCTCCCATCCTCACCTATCCCTGCCGCTCTGTTGTACAGTCCCGGTCCCCATTCCCTCCCATCCTCACCCATCCCTGCCGCTCTGTTGTACAGTCCCGGTCCCCATTCCCTCCCATCCTCACCCATCCCTGCCGCTCTGTTGTACAGTCCCGGTCCCCATTCCCTCCCATCCTCACCCATCCCTGCCACATTGTTGTACAGTCCCGGTCCCCATCCCCTCCCATCCTCGCCTATCCCTGACGCTCTGTTGTACAGTCCTGGTCCCCATTCCCTCCCATCCTCGCCCATCCCTGCCGCTCTGTTGTACAGTCCCGGTCCCCATTCCCTCCCATCTTCACCTATCCCTTCCGCTCTGTTGTAGAGTCCCGGTCCCCATTGCCTCCTATGCCAGGACTTGCGGGGCCAGTAGCAGAGAGATTGACATGACCACTTAGACCAATCAGCAGCCTCAGCAGAAGGAACCGGTGACATATCTGAGTGACATCACCGTTCCCCTTCCAGTGATTGGGCTCGGCAGGCATGTGACTCTCCATGACCAGTCCAATGAGTGCCAGCTTTGGGGTATGAGGGACCACAACTCTACAACAGAGTGCCAGGGACAGGCGACGGTTACCTTTTGTTTTATTTTTTTACTTTTACACCCTCCCCCGCCACCCCTGAGGTTTTCTATTATTCTTGGACAACCCCTTTAAGGTATCTTCACACTGAGGAATTTGGAGCTGATTCTAAGGGCAGATTCCACCTCAAAATCTGTTCCACATTCCAGCCTATGATTGTTTTCCATGGGAGTGACTGATGCTGCTTTTTTCAGGATGCTAAAAAAAAAACAAAAAAAAACATCCTGGTTGATTTTGCCATGTGTGAACAGCCCCTTTAAGTTTTCACTGAGTGTAAGTTAATGTCTTCTAGGACGGCTCTCCAAACCTTACCCTGCAGCAGCGACCCTTGTAAAGTTGCCAGGGATTGGCTTTAATAGCACCGTCATGTGATCGGTGAGGGTCTGACCTCTGGAACCCCCCATTGATCCTGAGAATGAAGGGTCCCTAGGGCTGCATTTACCTGTTTACCTGCACGGTGGAGCCTGGCCTGCTGGAATCATTAAAGGGGTTGTCCAGGACCTGAAGGGAATTGATACTGATATCCCATCAGGTTTTTTGTATTTGCTCTGCTCCTATTTCCGGGGCCATCGCTGCAGTATACAGACCAGAAGCTGCAGTGTTCCTTCCTGCTGTAGATCCAATATGGCATTTGGTGGCCGAAGCAGCTGATCTGGACGGGTTGCAGGTGTCGGACCCTGACCGATCTGATACTGATGACCTGTCCTGTCTTTCTGGTCCTGGACATCCCCTTTAAGGGACTGTGCTCAAACTCTTTTAGCCGGTGACGCTACTGTACAGGGGTTGCCGCCTATGGCTCTTTAATCCTCAGGATCGCTTATCACCCGTATAATCCTGCTCAGATTGGCCACATAAGGACGGGATAAGCGGCGATCAGATCTCCCTTATCACATAAATATATTTACAACATGTCGCTTTCTCATTTCCCTTAACACAGGGGTAGGATAGGGAACCTTTGGCTCTCCAGCTGCTGTGAAACTACAACTCCCAGCATGCTCCTTTCACTTCCATGGGCGTTCCAAGAACAGCAAAGCAAGTATGCATGCTGGGAGTTGTAGTTCTGCAACTACCCCTGCCATAAGGTTGCAGAGACGTTTGTATCACTAATTAACTCTTCAAACACTGCTTTGGTACATTGCAGCCAATATACGGGGCCGCTCTGCGCCTACCTACGATACCTCGTACACACTGGTGATGTGTGTGTGTATATAGAGTAACCTCAGGTTTAGGGTTCATTATAACCCCGCCTCCGCTTTTTAGTTAATATTTTGTATAATTAAACGGGTCTTTTGATTACTCAGCGGAGGGGGGTAGATTGGTATTTATTCTACAGCGCCATCCGTGGGCCGAATAAAGTATTGTATGATGAGAAAAATAAAAATCTGAAACTTAAAGGGGTTTTCCGAGGTTTTTTATTTTATACATGGTCAAAAAATGTGGTGAAATGAATTTTTCTAATTGAGACGACATAAAAAAAAAAAAAAATTCCTCTCCTTTTGCATAATTGTGTGTCCTGATCATGGGCCGTTCATTGTGCACTTGACTTTAGTTGCAATGGATGTGAGAGTTTGATCATTGTGGGTCCTGCTCGGGCTGTGTTCACACAGTGGGTATTTGCTTCAAAATCAGAAAACCGCATGTATTTTTTTTTAAAAAAAGCACCATATGAACGCAGCCTTACTAGGAAGTGTATTGTGGGACTGTATTGTATGATTGTGCTTTGCAGACAGTCTCAGTCATTATATGTATGTGCTCGACTGTTGTCCAACGTCAGGGACCGTTAAGACCTGTGATTGGGCATCAGTGTCACGTAACGATATGACGCATTGGATAGGACAAGTTTCGCAAGGTCATGTGACCTAGGTGACGGCTGAGGCCCGATCACAGATTTCAGCAGTCCCTGACATTAGGCAGAAGCCCCAAAGAGAACAGGGAGCCACCCAGGAGAGCAGAGTAATGCCGAGGCCACATGCTGCGGAACTCACCCAAAAAACGCAACGGAAACAGAGTTTTTCTCTGCAATTTTTCTTTGCTTATTAAACCTATAGAGAAATGGCAAGCAATTTTTTTTTCCCCTCGCTGTGTGGATGGCATTAGCCGTGATCTCGTTCACTTTGTGGGTCCTGTAAATTGCAGCGTTTTTTCCTGCTGGGTATCCATAACATGGAGCCTTAGGCTGAGTTCAGATGGAGTTTTTTGGTCCAGAATTAGACACGGAGGCAAGAAAATGGTAGCCGCGACTGGATGCCGGTGCACTGCACTCCGGATCAGGCCCAAATGAATGTGCCTAGTCGGGAGGGAGTATCTTCAGGCAGATTCTGCGGCTACTTCAGTTTGCGGCACGACATTCCCTCCTGACTAGACCCATTCATTTGGGCCTAATCCGGAGCGGAGTGCCGCGACTCTATGCACTGCACCGGCATCCAGTCACGGCTTTCAGTTTTTTGGACAGGATTCTCACGCCGCCTCAAAATCTGCTCCATAAAACACCCGTGTGATCCCGGCTTTAGGGTTATGTTCACACAGTGTATTTTACACTGTGAAATTGCTTCAGGAATTACAAAAATTCTTTCTGCGGTTTTTGATGTTGTGATCTGTATGGACCTGGAAACTTTACACCATCGTGACACTTGCATCATAACAATGACACGTCCCATGTAACCGCCGTCCGCATCATGTCGTCGTCGCCGCACTCTGTGAGCCCCTCTTACATCACCCAAGGGGCTGGAAAATAAAATGGCGCAGCGGAGCCCCCGACAGGTAAGGAAAGTACGAGCTCTTTATTATATCCCAATTATTATACTCCGGGGGCTGAAGAATAACAATTTGTAGGCGGCGCAATCTGAAAATCTTGGAAAATTTTTGGGAAAACTCGTAACAAACTCCAGACGCTGTGTTGGAGCCCTGGAGGGGTGATGAAGGGTGCGTATTCGTGTGTATTCATTTTACAACCCCCCTCGGACCTCCGATTATTATACTCGCACCCCCGCACTATAATAAAATAGATTTTAGTTCAGTCTGAACCGAAACTTGTGATAAATATTGGGAATATGAATCTTGCAGTAAATATATATATATATATTTCCACCCTATGTCCACTTTATCAGACAGGTTACCATTCAGGGGTGTGGGAGAGCTGGGCTACCCCAGACAGAGCTGTGACAGTGTGATCATCCAGCTTTTCCAGGCACAGATGACATATAACAATGCTCTAGTCTCTCCCTAGGTTACTATAGCCCAGGCTTCGCAGTGTTTGTCCCAACAGTGATGACGTCATGTGAGCGAGGCGGGGCTTCTCGATCCTCCCTGTAAATACATGACGTCATCGCCGCTCGCCCCGCCCTTTCCTCAGGTCCCGGAAGCTCCGCAGCAGGCGCGGCCTAGATCGGGCGATAACCGTGAGGAGGACGCGGGCGGCGGAGAGGCCTCACAGCGGCTCACACACCGGCCTAGCCTAACTCTGACGCCGTCATGGAGCGCAGGATGTCCGGCCGCATGTGCGGTCATCACCCCCGGGAGGAGGGCGGCCGTAGCGGCTTCCAGCTGCCGTCACACGACTTCATGGAGTTCCCGGTCAGTCTCCGGTCTTGTCTTCAGTCAAATAAAGTTTTTGTTGTTGTTTATGGTTTTGGGAAAGCTGGGTGCTGGCCAGTATGGCCCCCGGCGCCTGGAAGGCTGGAAAGTGTTATAGCTAATCAGGTCTGCCTTTCAGGGGTGTGGAAAAGCTGGGTGCCCGCCAATATGGCTGCTCTCCTGGGCCTGTGGTTATAGATAAGCAGGTCTGACTTTCAGGGGTGTGGAAAAGCTGGGTGCCCGCCAATATGGCCGCTCTCCTGGGCCTGTGGTTATAGATAAGCAGGTCTGACTTTCAGGGGTGTGGAAGAGCTGGGTGCCCGCTAATATGGCCGCTGTCCTGGCTTGGTATAGTCAGCGCTGAATGTCCATAGTTCTGTGGTTATAGATAAGCAGGTCTGACTTTCAGGACCGTGGAAAAGCTGGGTGACGACCAATATGGCCTCTGTGGCGGGGTTGCCTTATCCTATACTTACAGGAGACAAATCTGCGTAATTCTGTGGTGCTGGAGGAATGTAGTATGTTGCCTATCAGAGTTGTGGGAAAGCTGGGTGACCACTGCCCTGGGGTTGTCGCATATCCTGCAGCTCTTAAGCAACAAGTCTCCCTAATTCTGTGTTGATAGAGGACAGAAATATGTCATCGCTAGGCAGATCTGCCTTTCAGGACTGTTGGAAAGCTGGGTGGCACTCCTTATGGCTGCTCACCTGGAATCTTTCACATCTGTTTTAAGATTTATTTTTTTTCTGGTTGCGACACTTACATCTCCCTTTCAGGGTTGAGGGAAAGCTGAGTTATATCCTCTATGACCGCTGTCCCTTGTGTCATTGTTTCCTAGGGTTCTGCCCAGCCCTTTAGTGATATAGGAATGTTCATAATGAAGCAGATCAGTCTTTCAGGGCTGTGGGAAAGCTGGGTGACCCTCAGTAGGGCCCTGGGGTTATCATGTGTGTCCTAGTTTTTAGTGACAAATCTGTAATTAGAGGATTTTATTATTAGGTAGACTTGTTCAGGGCTGCTGGAAAGTTGAGTTGCCGCTGGCCTGTGATTGTTTCATCTCTTGACACCCTCAAGAACAAATCTATTCAGGTCTGCAGTAATAGAGGAGATTCTACTGAAAGATAGTCAGATTTTACTTTCAGGGTTGTGGGAAAGCTGAGTGGTAACCCCAGGGCAGCAGCCAAATTGCTTATCACGTATCTTACCAATTCATGTAATGATAGAGAACTATACTGCTTAATAACTAGGCAGATCTCAGGGTTGTTGGAAAGCTGAGTGAAGACCCCGTTGCTCGCTTTAATGGTGGCTGCATCTGGGAAACATTGGCAACGACCTTTACGCCCGCTGTTATAGCTCTTGACTTTCCCAGACCCCTGAATGGTAAACCTGCCTACTATTAGAGCAGAAGGGAAATTTGAAGGCATGACACTGGGACTGTGCAGGCTCCTGGGAAAGCTGAGTGACTTGGTGTGAGAAGTTACCATCTTGGTTTTGATTTAAGAGATCTAATATTGTCCATATTGCTTGGAATCCATCTTTCTCAGGCTCGGATACCAGGCTTGGTTGGGAGATCTTAAAGGGGTCTTCAGAGACATTGGACTGAACTGTTATTGGGTCACGTGACATCACATGGCCTTCAAACAGCTAGTCCAGGGGGGTCTTGGGTTTGGGCCCCCAGGGATGTTCAAGTGATGGCCAACGCTAACGTCAGGTCATCAATGAAAAGTTCCCCCGAAAGCCCCTTTAACCCTTTCCCACCGGGACTTCCAGACCCCATAACTCTTATTTCTCCGCTCTGAGCCATATGAGGTCTTAATGTCAAATATTTCTTCATGATACAGCCATTAATAATTCTATATAATGTACTGGAAGCTGGAAACAATTCAGAATGGGGGGAGTAGTTTTGAATAGCACGCTCCCATAGGAATGAATGGGAGTGGGCGGTGCGCAGGGGGTTAAGCGGCAGGACACTGGCGCCGGCTGCGTCCATTCATTCCTATGGGAGCGTGCTTTCGGCTAGTATTCGCTCATCTCCGCTCCTTACGTCTTTGCTTCCTATTGAGGTGTATTGTCGTTACCTCCGCTTTCTGGCGCGCTCATTCTGAGTAATGACATTTTTCTTTTACAGTTTTTACCCGGACACCCCCAGCTGAGTGAGCGGGTGCGGAAGCGCCTGTATTATGGTTGGGAGGCGGAGTGCCCCATGGAGAACCTGTCCAGTCCAGTGGCCGGTGAGTGCAGCTCTTCTGCCTATACTGTGGATTTCAGGGGCTGAACCATTTGTCAACTCCATGACGACAGACTACAAGCAAGCCCTGGGTAGTCTGACCCTGCAGTCACCTTTTATTTTTGTGTCCCCTCTTAGATATCGCTGTGGAGCTGCTGCAGAAAGCCGCGCCCAGCCCCATCCGTCGCCTGCAGAAGAAATATGCAGCTCACGTGTCCAGGTGAGTGCAGGGGCTGCGTATAGCCAGATGGACATTACAATCCGTATATACGCAATAAAAGGAGACGAGAGCCCGGCCGGTGCTTACAATCTAGAGAACAGCCTGTACTGAGCCGCTCCCTGGTGTTAAAGGGATTCTACCATAAAACCTTTTTTTTTTTTTGTGGATAAGACGTTGAAATAGTCTTTAGAAAGTCTATTCGTCTCTTACCTCTAGACGTGGTCTCCGCTGCGCCGTTCCTTAGAAATACCGTTTTTTACCGGTATACAAATGAGTTCTCTTGCAGCGATGGGGGCGGGTCCAGCGCTCAAATAGCAATGGGGGCGTCCCCACCGCTGCCAGAGAATTGTCTCCGGCGCCGCCTCCTTCTTCATCCACCGCTTCAATGTCTTCTTCCAGCGCGGGCTCGTAACCTAGCAGAGCAGACTACGCAGGCGCACAGGCCACGGAAAAATATCCACTAACAATACTGTGCAAGCAGCCATTTTCCTGTGGCCTGTGCGCCTGCGCAGTCTGCTCTGCCCAAGGCCTAGAAGTTACGAGCCTGCGCTGGAAAAAGACATTGAAGATGACGCTGCGGACGAAGAAGGAACGGCGCAGTGGAGACCACGTCTGAAGGTAAGAGACGAATATCCTTTCTAAAGGCTATTCCGACGTCTTATCCACAAAAAAAGAGGTTATAATGGTAGATTCCCTTTAAACTACAAATCCCAGCATGCCTTAGTTTGTGTCCTGAAGACACTAATCAGAAATGTTCTCTAATAAAATTGTCCTGAGTGCAGGTGGAGAAGGTTGTGTTGTCGCATCAGGTGAGGACGTAACCCCAGATCACCAGTGAGCAAGAGATGAAGCAACCAGAAAAGCATTGTGTGCAGCAGTGTGCCCGGGGTGTTACATAATGTCTTCTATATGCTCCTCTATATACTGGCGCTGACTCACTAATAATTTATGTCGCCCCGTGACTCCCACAAATCATCATGACTTCAGCGCTCACTTGCACACACCGACAAGGCTCCTATCTCCTGTTCTGTTGATAGGGGGTGAGATTTTGCTGTGCTCATGTACGCCTATATATATATGCCCCGAAATCGTGTCCTTTACACTAAAGGGGTTTGGACTTCTCTTTCTCTGACTGTAGCTTGTAGCACAGATCTGTGACTTGCTGACGGCTGTGTCTGTCTTTAGGGAGGCCTGCATCTCCCCCTGCTCCATGATGCTGGCCTTGGTTTACATAGAGAGACTGCGGCACCGGAACCCCGAATACCTGCAGCAGATCTCGTCCTCCGATCTCTTCCTGATATCCATGGTAAGTGATAAGAGATTCAGTCGTGTGACTTCTCCTCCAGGTTACACTAGTCTCCGCTCTGCACTCCTGGGGCAGGTGATCTGTACATGTGACCTGGCGTGTGACACATCCGTGACGTGACTGAGTCATACAGGTTGGCAAATATTTCTCCTCGTTGATTCATTCTTTGTTTTTTTACATAACATTCTTGTGTCTAAAACAGTCTCCAACATGGCTGATAAAGTGAAGGGGAAGCCATTGCCAAAACTCCCAACACCCTGTCGACTTGCAGCTCCTCCACTAATGTAAGAGAATTGTGTTGCATTGTGACCCCTGATGGTGCTGCAACCACAACAAAAAATTGCAGCTGCAAAACCCTTGAAGCAACAATGCAACTCTATTCTCTTACCTTAGTGAAGGAGCTGCAGGACACGCTAAGCTTTGATCGCAAAATGAGTCGCAGCTAAGGTCATTGCTTATTATACAGCGTGCAACAGTGATGCTGCGGGAAGGAGTGACCTGAGCATCATTTCTTACTATGATGCAGGAAAGCCAGGTCTCCGGACCATGTTTGGACCAGGACTTGGCCCATGTTCCCCAGTGTGTAAAGAGGGGGTTCAGATAACTTATTTATAGCTAGTGCATAAAGTTTTTCTTCTTGTTGCACCCTAGATGGTGGCCAGTAAGTACCTATATGATGAGGGCGAGGAGGAGGAAGTGTTCAATGATGAGTGGGGAGCAGCCGGAAAACTGGATGTCCAGACGGTGAATAATTTGGAGATGAATTTCCTCCGAGCGATTGTGAGTCCATTGTGTTTTTGTTGTTTCATTTGCATTTGAAGTGTTCTGTACGAGACCGTAGCACCCGCCTTAAAGGGGACCTGATAAAATGTTACCTGCCCGGACCATCACAAATGTATACTGCGGACTATGAACCTGGTCGTACATCAGTCTGCAGTAACCTCCAAGGCTCCCCCTGGTGGTGGCTGCAGGCAGCTGGAACACTGTGACAATAAAGATTTCAATCAGTTTTTCTCTATTTTTTTTTCTTCCATACAGGACTGGAGTTTGTACACTCACCCGAGGGAGTTCTTTGAGGTGCTGCAATGGTTGGAAGGACGGTGAGTCGTGATCACATATATGTACTATGAATGATGAAACATATGAAAGGGGTTTTGACTGTTTTCTAATTGATGACTGGTGTATCTAGAAGGGGTGCTGAAGTAGCAGCTGCCACTGGACCTGGAGGGGGGCCCCAAAGGTCCCTCTACTCTTAAAATAAACCACTATTCTAAATGGCATGAGATAGATAGGGGCCCCTTCAGACTTTGCATTGTGGCTCAGGAGCTTCATGTTACATCTCTGGATCGTTGAACTATCCTTAAGATAGGACATCGCTGAAAGATCACAGGGGCCCAACACCTGGGACCTCTGCAGATCAGCTTCACTCCAGCACAGCTCTCTACATTTGTACAGCGGTTGTGCTTGGTGTCTCAGATCAAACCCTGTGATCGGTATCCTATCTCTTGGCCTCCAAACAGCTGATTTGCTGGGGCCTGTGGGGTCAGATCCTCATGGACCTGTCCTAAGGAAACCTGTAAAACCTCTCTTTAATACCTTGGTTCAGAGCTCTGTACATGTCCAGTACATTACCAAACCCCTAATTCTTGAGCGAGCTCTTCTTCCTTTTCACTGCTCACCAGGCCCAGCTCTGTACATTGCATAATGGCCATACTTGGTATTGCATCTCTGTCCCATTTACTTGAATAAGACTGAGCTGCACCAAATATCATGTGACTGACAGATATAAAGTAGTAGTTCCAGGAGTTGGCCCCCCAAAATTGATACGATATTGATGACCTATTCTGAGGGTCAGTCATCAATGCAAACGTCCTGGAACACCCCTTACAATACAAATTCTCTTCTTCCCTCAGAGTGGCCGGGCAGCAGGGCATGAAGCGCGGCTGGTTCACCTACACAGACCTGACGGTGCTGCTGGAGCAGGAGCTGTGGCAGAAAGCCTTCAGTGATTTCTGCCAGCAAGTAACCAAGGTAAGGAAAACTTCTGCAACCGATCTGTCTTCATGATTTGCAGTGCTCTGCATTTGTATCTTACACCTGCTGATTGTTCTCTTGTGCAGCTGGCCTGTCTCCTAGGTCTTGTGTACCTCACTGGTGTTGCGACCTTCTTTGCCTCCGTCACTGTACTCCACAAGGCTACCGGTGAGATTAACGGCACTACGCCTCTCCCCTCTGTCATGGAGCCAACTTCAGATACTTCCACGCCTCTCTTCGTTCCGGTTTCACCAGTGGAGGTCACCGGCGCCAAGCCGACCTTTCCTCCATGCTCCCTGGAAGAAGAGTCTGTGGAGAGGCGATCAAGTGTTACGGCGACAGCATTGTATCTATGGGGCTCGGTGCTGACTGCACTTACTTACAGTGATCCAGGAGGGGCTGCACATGAGGAACCACAACCACCTGACCAATACTGTCCTTATTGCTCTAAACCAAAATTGTCCTCCTGGCCTAAGACCTCCCATCAGAAGAACGCCACCCGCTGCCGTATCACTCAACCAGTCGTACGTGCCTTTTCTGGACTCCACCACTACAGCTTCCATGATGCGCTGCTTTGCTCCAACTGCCCGGACTCCGGCGTCCTCTCTCCAGGTGGCTCCACTAACACGGACTTGTCCAGGAATTTAGAGCTAAAGACCTATTTCTGCGGAGACAGCAGCCTTGACAGGTTAAAAACCCTGATTGTTCCAGGTTAGCCAATAGGCAAGGTGGTGCAGGCTCACCCTTCCGCCTCACCTCCCCCTTAGTCAGGCCTGTGCTCAATTTTTAGGACTTCCTTTGAGATTAGAACTTACTATATACAAATTTCAATAGCTTTTATTTTACTAGGATATTGCTAATATTGGTGTTTACGTGACGCTTCTCCTAGAACATAGGACTAGAGGTAATAAAGGGGTTTAGACAGGGCTCGTGGGATGTCTTCTATGCCAGGTCTCCTTCGCAGTCTTGTGCTGAGATGGGAAACCTAAGGAGACTTGATTATTCACTTAAAGGCTTTGTCCAGCCCCAAATTGCTTTTTCACACTGATGCTTTATCTACAGGATAGGTCCTCAATATATGATCTGTAGGGTCTGACGTCTGGACCCCGCATTGATCAGCGGTTTCAGCTTGGATGTGAGAGCGTTGTGCAGCTTCCAGTCCACTCTATAGTGGTCGTTCCAGGGAATTGCAGCTTCTTTCCTGCACGCGCTCCCCATCCACAAGCCACTTCTGGTTGATCCATGTGGGCTTCTGTCTTATCATATGGATAGGTCATCAGTTTGTCAAATCGAATTGGGTCTGACAATCCCTTTTAAGTTGCACCTCCTGATTCTACACAAGTCATTGCACAGTGAAATAGGAACAACCTTCTTTACATACAGAGGCTGAAAGCTTGTACAGACCTAATATTTTTCACGGGGTTTGTTAGAATAGTATAGTCAAGCGTCCTGTTACAATGTATCAGAATGGAGTCTAAACTAATTGATCCTAACCTCTACTGCACTGATACATTGTAACGTCTCTTTGGACAGAGCCCTGGTTTATGCCATTGATAGGCGTGGTTCTAGGCTGGATGCATCAGTGCCAGACTCTTGGTTGTGAGAAGATGGAGTTTGAGGCAGGTTTTTAGTTTCTGGCTGTGCACATGACTTATCGTTCTGACAGCAAGCAGAGATCTTAAATTAAATTGGAATTGAAATACAGTCTATTGGAAATCTGCAAAGCTTCCAGAAAACCTTTGAGTGTATTCAGGTGGTGCGCGCTTACCACAAATTGCAGTTTTGCAACTTAGTAGTAGACTGTACCGTACAGGGGTGAAGAACCCGTAGTCTTCAGGCTGTCCATAGAAGACCTGCCCATGGCAACAAAAAAATGCACAGCTGAAATTGTCTGGTTTTTGCAACCTCAGTTCCTGGACAGCAAGGTTGAAGTTCACTGTTAAACACACAGCAGTGATTGACATCAGTCTATCCCCAGCATTAGGCTACACGCACACCACTGAGCTATCTGTGGTTTTTCCAGCTAGCACACTGACCCATTCATACGTCCGTGTGTTATCACAGTATGTATGGAGGGCTATGAGCCTTGGGATGAGTCTATTCCTGTTCGTTTTGCAGTCAAGACCCATTCACTGAAGGCGCCAATGGACTGTGGTGTGCCTGTAGCCTTAGTGTCTTTCCAACGCGTGCAGCCAAATACTTGATTGCGACGATGTATAGATTTGCACTACCATGTAAGTAGACCCTAAGGCTTCAGTCAGATGGGCATAATGGAGGCAACAATCCTGTCCCTACCACGATGCTGCTAGTTCAGGTCATTAGGCCCTTACGTGGGCTGGAATCTGCAGTCCTGTACAGTCTCCTCCATGGCCTGGCCACCTGCATAGGCCCAAATCAGAGGCAACAACTTTGTCCCATCGAGTTGCCTTACAATAGCAGCGGAAGAAGAATCCAGAGTTGCAGTGCACTCACCTTAAAACTTCCAATACAACCTGCCCCATTGAGTTACAGGGTGCTCTTCCTTCCTTTATGTGTAGCTTTTGGGACACTTTGGATGTTGCATGTCCTATGTTAGTGTCTCTGTCCTGGATAATAAGGTCTCTGTTGTTAGATAAGAGAATCTATAAATGCAGAAGATAATGGAAAGGATGAGGGAAAAGACAAAAGCACTGAGATATCAGTCTGTAGCACCGGTCCAGTAATGGTGCAGGCGGGTCAGTACCAAGAAGGTGACTGTAAGTTCCCAGGTAATTGTATTGTCACAGCACGTGAAAGCTGCAATGGACGTATTCGTTCTAAGAAGGTGAAGTTGCACCACGTGCGTTGGATAAACTGAACCAAACTTCATTGAAGAGTGTCAGTCCAGCTGGGCTAGAGATGCATAGTGACTTTGGCTGTAGCCGTTGCCCAAAGAAAGATCGCAACTCTTTGGCTAATGTAAGTGAATGGTGTCTTAGGGTGCATTCACACTGAGTAAACGCTAGCTTATTTTGTAGAGTAAAATTACACTTGTAAATTTTGCTATCCCATTGACTTCAATGACATTTTACAGGCGTATTTTTACAGGCGTATTTTTTACAGGCGTATTTTTACACTTGTAAAAAAATATCATTGAAGTCAATGGGATAGCAAAATTTACAAGTGTAATTTTACTCTACAAAATAAGCTAGCGTTTACTCAGTGTGAATGCACCCTTACTTCGACTAGTCACAAATAAAAGTATCAGCACTCGATCTTTGTGTCACGTTGCAACATCATTCACTTACTTTCGTGAAGGTTAATCACATCATTGCAGCCCTAGATGTAAGCTCGCGCTTAAAGGGAACCTATCCGGGCATTATGGGATACTGAACTGCCCACGGGTCCTTAGAGAATGGAAATTTAGTGTCCTAAATAGTGCTGACATTTGAAGAGTACGTGTTCTCTAACATTGGCGGTGTTATATACCGCTGGGCAGCGGACTGTGCTGAACTGAGCAAAGAGAGCGATCAGGGCGAGGAGTTCCTCAGTGTCCTAAATGGCCGTGACAGGTTCCCTCCAAGACCCGAGATGGAACTTCAGTGGGTTCTAAATTATATCCAAAAACGGGTGCCCTGGTGAACCTCATTGACCTCACCCCATGGCTGTAGTTCCAGGATATCCCTCGCTATATGCTGCACTTATCACTTTTAATTTTGTAATGTTGGATATTAGACATTGTTTGATTGCTTTAGTCTGTTTATTTTATTACTTTACAAACATTATTTGCATGAGATGAAACTTACAACGTTCACATTAGTAACAACCTGCAAGGACTTGGTTCTTGTAACAGTACAAAAAAAAAATTCCAGTTATTTTTGTTCTGCACAAAATCTCAGATTTCATATTACACAATAAAAGCAGAACTTGTTCTCACAAAATGTCCTGTTATTATTTCACTAAAGATTTATTACAGCGCAGACTGCGAGAGAGAGGATCGGGATATGAAATACTATAATACTGCCCCTATGTATAAGAATATAACTACTATAATACTGCTCCTATGTACAAGAATATAACTACTATAATACTACTCCTATGTACAAGAATATAACTACTATAATACTACACCTATGTACAATAATATAACTACTATAATACTACCTCCTATGTACAAGAATATAACTACTATAATATTGCTCCTATGTACAAGAATATAGCTACTATAATACTGCTCCTATGTACAAGAATATAACTACTATAATATTGCTCCTATGTACAAGAATATAGCTACTATAATACTACTCCTATGTACAAGAATATAACTACTATAATACTACTCCTATGTACAAGAATATAACTACTATAATACTACTCCTATGTACAAGAATATAACTACTATAATACTACTCCTATGTACAAGAATATAACTACTATAATACTACTCCTATGTACAAGAATATAACTACTATAATACTACTCCTATGTACAAGAATATAACTACTATAATACTGCTCCTATGTACGAGAATATAACTACTATAATACTGCTCCTATGTACAAGAATATAATTACTATAATACTACTCCTATGTACAAGAATATAACTACTATAATACTACTATGTACAAGAATATAATTACTATAATACTGCTCCTATATACAAGAATATAACTACTATAATACTACCTCCTATGTACAAGAATATAACTACTATAATACTGCTCCTATGTACAAGAATATAACTACTATAATACTGCTCCTATGTACAAGAATATAACTACTATACAGGTAGTCCTCGACTTACGACGTTGATCCGTTCTTGCGCGGCGTCGTAAACCGAATTTCGACGTAAGTCGGAACCTACCATACCGACGCCGCGTTCAGGCCTCCTCTTTCTCCGATGTTCCGTCCTCCTCCGGCGCTCGCAAGCTGATAATGGCCTGGGCGCATGCGCAGTAGCCGTAATAGAAGCATCATGATACTGCGCATGTGCCCTGGCCATTATCAGCTTGCGAGCGCCGGAGGAGGACGGAACATCGGAGAAAGAGGAGGCCTGAATGCCCGCCCGCCCACCCTGCACCGTACGGTAAGTTTCACATTCTGTTTCAGGGTTTTATTTTACAAGCTCACTTGTAACAGCAAGCTGCCAGCATTGATTTTCCGCAGGCTAGTCCTTGCTAGCTGGGAGTGCTGGCAGTTTTCTGTTACAAGGGAGCTGTCGTAACCGCGAAACGTCGTAACCCGGGACCGTCGGAACCCGAGGACTACCTGTAATACTACTCCTATGTACAAGAATATAACTACTATAATACTACCTCTTATGTACAAGAATATAACTACTATAATACTGATCCTATGTACAAGAATATAACTACTATAATACTACATCCTATGTACAAGAATATAACTACTATAATACTACCTCCTATGTACAAGAATATAACTACTATAATACTGATCCTATGTACAAGAATATAACTACTATAATACTACTCCTATGTACAAGAATATAACTACTATAATACTACTCCTATGTACAAGACTATAACTACTATAATACTGCTCCTATGTACAAGACTATAACTACTATAATACTGCTCCTATGTACAAGAGTATAACTACTACAATACTACTCCTATGTACAAGAATATAACTACTATAATACTACTCCTATGTACAAGAATATAACTACTATAATACTACTCCTATGTACAAGAATATAACTACTATAATACTACCTCCTATGTACAAGACTATAACTACTATAATACTGCTCCTATGTACAAGACTATAACTACTATAATACTACTCCTATATACAAGAATATAACTACTATAATACTACCTCCTATGTACAAGAATATAACTACTATAATACTACCTCCTATGTACAAGAATATAACTACTATAATACTGCTCCTATGTACAGGAATATAACTACTATAATACTGCTCCTATGTACAAGAATATAACTACTATAATACTGCTCCTATGTACAAGAATATAACTACTATAATACTACCTCCTATGTACAAGAATATAACTACTATAATACTACTCCTATGTACAAGAATATAACTACTAGAATACTGCTCCTATGTACAAGAATATAACTACTAGAATACTGCTCCTATGTACAAGAATATAACTACTATAATACTACCTCCTATGTACAAGAATATAACTACTATAATACTACTCCTATGTACAAGAATATAACTACTATAATACTACCTCCTATGTACAAGAATATAACTACTATAATACTACTCCTATGTACAAGAATATAACTACTATAATACTGCTCCTATGTACAAGAATATAACTACTATAATACTGCTCCTATGT
Source organism: Leptodactylus fuscus (assembly GCF_031893055.1). Taxonomy (NCBI): domain Eukaryota; kingdom Metazoa; phylum Chordata; class Amphibia; order Anura; family Leptodactylidae; genus Leptodactylus; species Leptodactylus fuscus. The sequence goes on from NC_134272.1 coordinate 88,983,733, forward strand.
ACAAGAATATAACTACTAGAATACTGCTCCTATGTACAAGAATATAACTACTATAATACTACCTCCTATGTGCAAGAATATACTACTATAATACTACTCCTATGTACAAGAATATAACTACTATAATACTGCTCCTATGTACAAGTATATAACTACTATAATACTACCTCCTATGTACAAGAATATACTACTATAATACTACTCCTATGTACAAGAATATAACTACTATAATACTACCTCCTATGTACAAGAATATAACTACTATAATACTGCTCCTATGTACAGGAATATAACTACTATAATACTGCTCCTATGTACAAGAATATAACTACTATAATACTACCTCCTATGTACAAGAATATAACTACTATAATACTACTCCTATGTACAAGAATATAACTACTATAATACTGCTCCTATGTACAAGAATATAACTACTATAATACTACCTCCTATGTGCAAGAATATACTACTATAATACTACTCCTATGTACAAGAATATAACTACTATAATACTGCTCCTATGTACAAGTATATAACTACTATAATACTACCTCCTATGTACAAGAATATACTACTATAATACTACTCCTATGTACAAGAATATAACTACTATAATACTACCTCCTATGTACAAGAATATAACTACTAGAATACTGCTCCTATGTACAAGAATATAACTACTATAATACTGCTCCTATGTACAAGAATATAACTACTATAATACTACTCCTATGTACAAGAATATAACTACTAGAATACTACCTCTTATGTACAAGAATATAACTACTAGAATACTACCTCCTATGTACAAGAATATAACTACTATAATACTACCTCCTATGTACAAGAATATAACTACTAGAATACTGCTCCTATGTACAAGAATATAACTACTATAATACTACTCCTATGTACAAGAATATAACTACTATAATACTACTCCTATGTACAAGAATATAACTACTATAATACTACTCCTATGTACAAGAATATAACTACTATAATACTGCTCCTATGTACAAGAATATAACTACTATAATACTACTCCTATGTACAAGAATATAACTACTATAATACTACTCCTATGTACAAGAATATAACTACTATAATACTGCTCCTATGTACAAGAATATAACTACTATAATACTACTCCTATGTACAAGAATATAACTACTAGAATACTACCTCTTATGTACAAGAATATAACTACTATAATACTACTCCTATGTACAAGAATATAACTACTATAATACTACTCCTATGTACAAGAATATAACTACTAGAATACTACCTCTTATGTACAAGAATATAACTACTAGAATACTGCTCCTATGTACAAGAATATAACTACTATAAGGGTCAGTTCACATGTGAACCGTCCGCGCGGGTTTTGACACAGAGAGAGACGCGGCGAGCCGCGTCTCTCTCTGGTCAAAACCCGCCTGCCGCGACCATCGCGGCTTTTCCCTCCTATGTTGGCTCAAATGAACGAGCTGATATAGTAGGGTGCTGCCGCCTGAAGATAGGACATGTTGCCTCTTTTCTCCGCTAGTAGCGGCCTGCCGCTAGCGGAAAAAAGAAGCCCGGCGGTCTGCATAGACCACCATTATAAAGGGGTGGATTTTGAAGCAAAATCCGCCCCTTTGGCCACATGTGAATTAGCCCTAATACTGCAATTCCTACTATATGGAAAACTGCACATGGCGTCTCCCAGCATGAGGACGGACTCCGAAGTTGTTCTTAATAAAACTTAGCTTTTATTATTTTTTAGCATACAGCTGGTTACAATGACATTAGTGGCGGTGGGGTCGGTAGACCAAGGCCTACGCGGTTCGGAGCATTGGCTCCTTATTCATGGCATACAAACCATCTACATGCACACCAATATAAAGGATAAAAACACTGCCCGACCCTCCCGACTGACAGGAAGGTCAGTAAGTTAATGATATGCATACAGGTGGGAAGACACCGAAACCATAAGTCAGCGTATTCAGAATTGCTGCAACATAAATAAATGAATATACACAGTAATCCGAACATGATATCAGAGCAAAATATGAAATATGTATTAAATGCCTATCTCCAGTATTTGAATTATTGATTTAATGAAATCCATAGATAAATAAATAATGTCTACTAAAAACATTTATGAAACCACTGCACAATTATAAAGGCTGACATCCTATGTCTATACATGTAACATCAATATGACAAAGGCTTGCTGGGAAAACGGGGGTGAGGATATAAAACATTCCGGTGCAATCCATATAATAACGCTTAGGGCACTAGTTTCCCTTAACAAAGATGGCGTTTGTGGGAATGCACGCATGCGTGCTGGATACATATCTTTCAGTATGATGAGTGCGCATGCGTACCAATGTGCTTTATACTGAAAGATATGTATCCAGAACGCATGCGTGCATTCCCACAAACGCCATCTAATACATATAATTTCATATTTTGCTCTGACATATCATGTTCGGATTACTTTGTATATTCATTATTTATGTTGCAGCGATTCTGAATACGCTGACTTATGGTTTCGGTGTCTTCCCACCTGTATGCATATCATTAATGACCTTCCTGTCAGTCGGGAGGGGTCGGGCAGTGTTTTTATCCTTTATATTGGTGCGCATGTAGATGGTTTGTATGCCATGAATAAGGAGCCAATGCTCCGAAACGCGTAGGCCTTGGTCTTCCGACCCCACCGTCACTAATGTCATTGTAACCAGCTGTATGCTAAAAAATAATAAACGCAAAGTTGTTTTTTTTAAGAACAACCTCGGAGTGTGTCCTCGTGCTGGGAGACGCCATGTGCAGTTCTCCATTGAGGACAAGTTATCTACGGAAATAACATTGTTGCATCAGCGATTCCTGGGCGCCGCTCACCGTTTCTAGATTGCAGGGCATGTAGTGTTATTTGTCTCATGTTGGATTGCAAGCACTGCTTTCATATATTTGGGGCTGTTTGTCCTTGTTTTGTATTGTGGATACTTCCTACTATAGCAGCACCTGATGGTTACATTGTATCCCCCACCCCCATATATATACATATACACCACTACGGCCCTGACTGGGCTCCTGGACGTGTCCTCCATGTGGCGGGCTCTGCCGTCGGCTTCAGCCCTCACATATGCTGTGTTATTATGGAGTAACAACATGGCCGCCAACAGTACAATCTACAGGAAACGCCCCCTGCTGGTGAGTGCACTAAGATGGCCTCCAGCCTGCGCCGCATAATGGACACGCCCGCCCCATGTCACATGACCCAGCTCGGATTCTATTGGTTAGAAAGCGGCTGGGACCGGAAGTGACGCGGCGCGCTTTCTCAGCTTAGCTGCGTGGTTGCTAGGAGAAGGGAGGCCGCCAAGCCCGGGAGCGGCGGACGTTGTGTGAGGCCGGGCGGCGCGGGGACTCGGTGTCCTGTGGAGTGGGTGAGTAGTAGACGGGAGGTGACCGGAGATATGGAGGGGGTTGTGTGTTTAGGGTTTCTGAGGGGTCACTGATTAATAATGGCGGCAATGGCCCCTGTGTATAGCGCCCCCTTTCTGTACTCAGTTGCTGTATCCTATCCAAGCTGTGTAGTGTTGTTTGAGTCAGGCTGGGACTTGTAGTACCTCAGTGTTGTGTGGTATAGATGCCGCACTATTGGGGGTGACGGCCTGCTGGGTTCTATCTTCATTATGGGCATATTAATATGCTGGGACTTGTAGTACCTGAGCGGGTGACATGCTTGGTGAGAGCGGCTAATGCCATGTGGGCTCAGGTGGACTACAACTCCCAGCATGTGCTTTGGTCACATGTCCTAAATCTGCCCCAGTCTATATTTAGGCACAGGCTGCAGTACCGCGCGGTATCCTGCAGGGGTCAGCAACTTTAGTCACACCAGCTGCTGTAAGACTACAACTCCCAGCATGGCTGATGGAAGGGAATGGAGCATGCTGGGGGTTGTAGTGTCACAGCTGCAGTACTGCGTGGTATCCTGCAGGGGTCAGCACTTAGGTGCACCAGCTGCTGTAAGACTACAACTCCCAGCATGGGCAATGGCTGATGGAAGGGAATGCAGCATGCTGGGGGTTGTAGTGTCACAGCTGCAGTACTGCGCACTATCCTGCAGGGGTCAGCACTTAGGTGCACCAGCTGCTGTAAGACTACAACTCCCAGCATGGGCAATGGCTGATGGAAGGGAATGGAGCATGCTGGGGGTTGTAGTGTCACAGCTGCAGTACTGCGCACTATCCTGCAGGGGTCAGCACTTAGGTGCACCAGCTGCTGTAAGACTACAACTCCCAGCATGGGCAATGGCTGATGGAAGGGAATGCAGCATGCTGGGGGTTGTAGTGTCACAGCTGCAGTACTGCGTGGTATCCTGCAGGGGTCAGCACTTAGGTGCACCAGCTGCTGTAAGACTACAACTCCCAGCATGGCTGATGGAAGGGAATGGAGCATGCTGGGGGTTGTAGTGTCACAGCTGCAGTACTGCGTGGTATCCTGCAGGGGTCAGCACTTAGGTGCACCAGCTGCTGTAAGAATACAACTCCCAGCATGGGCAATGGCTGATGGAAGGGAATGGAGCATGCTGGGGGTTGTAGTGTCACAGCTGCAGTACTGCGCACTATCCTGCAGGGGTCAGCACTTAGGTGCACCAGCTGCTGTAAGACTACAACTCCCAGCATGGGCAATGGCTGATGGAAGGGAATGGAGCATGCTGGGGGTTGTAGTGTCACAGCTGCAGTACTGCGCACTATCCTGCAGGGGTCAGCACTTAGGTGCACCAGCTGCTGTAAGACTACAACTCCCAGCATGGGCAATGGCTGATGGAAGGGAATGCAGCATGCTGGGGGTTGTAGTGTCACAGCTGCAGTACTGCGTGGTATCCTGCAGGGGTCAGCACTTAGGTGCACCAGCTGCTGTAAGACTACAACTCCCAGCATGGCTGATGGAAGGGAATGGAGCATGCTGGGGGTTGTAGTGTCACAGCTGCAGTACTGCGTGGTATCCTGCAGGGGTCAGCACTTAGGTGCACCAGCTGCTGTAAGACTACAACTCCCAACATGGGCAATGGCTGATGGAAGGGAATGGAGCATGCTGGGGGTTGTAGTGTCACAGCTGCAGTACTGCGCACTATCCTGCAGGGGTCAGCACTTAGGTGCACCAGCTGCTGTAAGACTACAACTCCCAACATGGGCAATGGCTGATGGAAGGGAATGGAGCATGCTGGGGGTTGTAGTGTCACAGCTGCAGTACTGCGTGGTATCCTGCAGGGGTCAGCACTTAGGTGCACCAGCTGCTGTAAGACTACAACTCCCAACATGGGCAATGGCTGATGGAAGGGAATGCAGCATGCTGGGGGTTGTAGTGTCCTCTGCAATCATTAGAAAGGCTGATGGTTTCTGTAGGGGAATCATTAATACCATTCAGGACTCTGGGAAAGCAGAGTGGTTCCTGCGGTATCCTCAGAGCTCACAAGTCCTAGGTTTATGTTGCTCTTATGTTGTATGTAGTGAGTGTGTTCTCTCAATATACATCAAGAGCGTTCTAGCAGAATGTGAACAAGGTGCGAGAGGTGTCGTCATAACTGCGGACACTCCAGCTTTTGAGTGTACATGGTGTATACAGCAGCGAGTATATCCCTGAGTGCCGTCCTGTGCTCCATACACTGCCGGTCCTCTGTTAGCTCTGGGCGAGCCATGGCTTAGGTGAATAAACCTTTGTGGTGATAGAACTGTGTTCCTTTGTTCAGGGTCATGTTATAAGGTGGCGCTCTGCTCTGCGTGTTCTGCCCACCTGATACCCAGTGCAAACACAGAACACAGACATGTTATTAGCCGGTCGTCAGGAACACAGAAGGCGGCTGTTACCGGAGACGACTTCTATCCACAGTGATCACAATGCAAGATTATCCCAAGGCTTGCCTGGAGATCGCAGATAGAAAATAATGTCCTGCCCAGTCATAGGTGTTCACTGTGGATATATGGACGGGTGTGAAGTTCTTATTTACAGTGATATTCCATTAGCCAAGACTGGGCGTCACTCAGGATCAGCACACAATAAATAATGTAATCTACAGTGCTGGCCAAAAGTATCGCCCCCCTGCAGTCCTGTCAGATAATCCTCGCTGTCCCCCAGATAATGATTACAAGCACAAACTCTTTGGTAATATCTTCAGTTATTTTTCTTGCAATGAAAAAACACAAAAGAGAATGGAAAAAAAAGTCAAATCATTGATCATTTTACACAAAACTCCAAAAATGGGCCGGACAGAAGTATTGGCGCCCTCAGCCTAATACTTGGTAGCACAAGTGGATGTTAGTCGAGGTTCTTTATCCACCATCCGCACAATCTTGCGGTGAGATCTCTGGTCAATGTTTCTTTTGCGTCCACATCTAGGGAGGTTAGCCACAGTGCCATGGGCTTTACACTTCTTGATGACACTGCGCACGGTAGACACAGGAACATTCAGGGCTTTGGAGATGGACTTGTAGCCTTGAGATTGCTCAGGCTTCCTCACAATTTTGCTTCTCAAGTCCTCAGACAGTTCTTTGGTTTTCTTTCTTTTCTCCATGCTCAATGTGGTCACACAAGGACACAGGACAGAGGTGGAGTCAACTTTAATCCATTTCAACTGGCTGCAAGTGTGATTTAGTTATTGCCACCACCTGTTAGGTGCCTCAGGTAAGTAACAGGTGCTGATAATTACACAAATTAGAGAAGCATCACATGATTATCAAACAGAGCCAATACTTTTGTCCACCACCTTTTTTTATGTTTGTTTGGAATTATATCCAATTTGACTTTTTGACAATTCTTTTTGTGGTTTTTCATTGAAGACAAATTAAATGAAGATAATAATACGAGAGTTTGTGATTGCAATCATTGTCTGGAAGAACATGAGTAGAGTTGAGCAAGTACTGTTCGGATCAGCCGATCCGAACAGCACGCACGCATTGAAATCAATGCACGCAGCCGACACGCGGCGGGTTAAGCTGCCGTCAAACCGGAAGCACCAGGTGCTTCCATTCATTTCAATGCGTGCGTGCTGTTCGGATCGGCTGATCCGATCAGTACTCGCTCAACTCTAAACATGAGTATTATCTGACAGAATTGCAGGGGTGCCAATATTTTTGGCCAACACTGTATGTATGCAGTGACTGCACCAGCATAATAGTGAGCGCAGCTCTGGAGTATAAGGTTCATTCTTATAAAAGAGATTTCTGATAAGATGGAAGTTGCTCAGTACTTGGATATATGTAGGACTATTGGACTATTCAGCTTTGATAAGTTTAGGCCGGAGCCTCAGTCAGGTTATAGCTATTCCTTCCGGCCCACCCTACCACATACACAATCACTTTGCACTTATCTGAATGTGGCGATGGGAATATCCTACTGACAGAAATTTCTACCAATGATTTCTCCTGAGAAAAAAATATTTAGCATTGAAATTCAACATGCCCGTCCTGAAATTCTTTCCCCTGACCTCATCTGTTGGGGCAGATATTAGAACAGGGTGACTGACATTACAGTCTGACGTTCCTCCTTGTGTGTTTTGGAGCCTTTAGACCTTATTATTAAGACTATGTAACATCTTATTCCCTTTTCTGCATTGAGAACACATGCATGCTCAGTCCAGCCCAGGGTGCCTATGTAAGGCGGTGTTGGGTGTAATAGGCCCCTATAGGCACATCCTTATCCTTTTGCTCCTAAGACCTAGTTCAGCGGTTCTCAACCTGTGGGTCGCAACCCCGGGCGACCAAAACACAGGTTTCACCTGTAATGGACGCGTGTTCCAAATTGAATGGGGTCACCGCAACATGAGGAACTGTATTGCGGGGTCACGGCATTAGAAAGGTTGAGGACCACTGACCTAGTTGGACCATTTTCTGGCTCCTGTCCCTTTAATAGTGCTGTGCTCTTTTCTTTCACCTTTTGCTTTCCCCAGTTGGCACATGACCTGGATTCCTATGTACATTTGTCAGCTGCTCCTTGTGTATGGGGGGGGGGGGGGGGCAGGGAGCGTTCCTGTTATAACACTGACGGTACTTAAGCTGTTGTAAAGCTTTAATCCACCAAGAATTTGGTTTTGCTACTTATAAAGCCGTGTTCTGCTGGCGGCCACGCTGCTGGAATCCCAATGAGGTCACGTCATGAGAATAAGAGCGGCCTCACAGCTGGATCTGAGCCTGTCGGCAGCCTGAATGTAATGCGCTGAGTCAGAGGAACAAGCGCCATTTACTGCAGCGTCTGCTCCTTCGGTTTCCATTACTTTGCTAAAAAACTGTCAGTAGGACATCGTAAATGAGTTCTCAGAAAGTCCCTAATGACATCTGTAGTATCGGCTAGTAATGTCTGATCGCCTCCATCTGATCGGTCTCTGGGGATCGCCTACATTGTAATACAGTAGGGATAGTCAATTGGCGGACCCATAGTCCAAAGCGGTGCCACCAGTTGTCTGGATCCCACTGATGCCGCCATACATTATACTATGTTATCTGGAACAATATGCCGTATGTGGGAGCTAATGGGGGCTTATACTGTGGGGCGGGGGTCCTAAGGAGTGTAATAATGTGAGGAGAAAACTATAGGTCACTATGAAATATGGAGAGCACAAATGGGATGGCCTATTGTGTAGGAGACTCTAAACTAGTGCCCCCCCTACTCAGTATAACACCTCGCTAGCGCCCCCTACACAGTATAATGCCTTGCTAGTGCCCCCTCCCACTCAGTATAACACCTCGCTAGTGCCCCCTACACAGTATAATGCCTTGCTAGTGCCCCCTCCCACTCAGTATAACACCTCGCTAGTGCCCCCCCTACTCAGTATAATGCCTTGCTAGTGCCCCCCCTACTCAGTATAACACCTCACTAGCGCCCCCTACACAGTATAATGCCTTGCTAGTGCCCCCTCCCACTCAGTATAACACCTCGCTAGTGCCCCCCCCCACTCAGTATAATGCCTTGCTAGTGCCCCCCCCTACTCAGTATAACACCTCACTAGCGCCCCCTACACAGTATAATGCCTTGCTAGTGCCCCCTCCCACTCAGTATAACACCTCGCTAGTGCCCCCTACACAGTATAATGACTTGCTAGTGCCCCCTCCCACTCAGTATAACACCTCGCTAGTGCCCTGCCACTCAGTATTATATTGTTAATTGGCCCCAATAAATTGTTGACGGAGCAGCGACCTCTGTACAGCCAGGCCCCCTGATCTGCGGGACTCCCAGTGATGAGACTCCTACCTATCAGTAAGTTGCCCCCTATTCTTTGGATAGGGGTAACCTCTTCTAACTGGAATACCCCTTTAGGGTAAGTTCACACTGAGTAAACGCTAGCTTATTTTGTAGAGTAAAATTACACTTGTAAAATGTCATTGAAGTCAATGGGAGTCTTATTTTTACACGTGTATTTTGTGAATGCACCCTTAATGTGTAACTACAGTTTAGGGACCTTTAAGTAGCAGCAGACACCTTGCTCTTGATATTATTGGAATCATTTCCATGAAGTCCATCTTCAGCCCGTATCCTAGCCGAGCTGATCTTCTGACGGCGTGAAGTGCGCTGCTTGATCCCTGACTTACCATTTGTCAGACATTTAATCCGCCTGCTGGAAATCCACCCTCATTAATATGTCAGGAGCGGCGGAAATAATGAATTAGTCTTGTCCTAAGCTCGGCTTTGTGTAAGTCTCGTCAATGCCGCACTAATTGACCTCCGCTCCGGTTTCCGTGTTTACTGTCTTGTGTGACTTTATTACCTATCAGATGTGAGGTTCGGCCATGTCTATGCATCACACAGGGCTGCACGTGTATATACATATTATACACACAATGTAGAGATCTGACATTTATTACACATTGCAGGGATGTTCTCTGGCATCGACATTATATACCGAGCACTGTCATCTTTGCCAGGATTCCCCCGGGTGCAGGAGATCTATCAGATCTGGTAGTTTCGGCACAGATATCCCTCCAATGTCTGAAGGGAAGGCCTTGCAGCTGACAGTACAAGGCTATGGAAGAATACTGTCAAGGGGGCGTACCTCATAGCTCTAAGGCCCACCTTTCTGACCGTAGAGGGATATTGGCGCCAAAGTAAACATCATTGATTATCTCTGGCACCTAGCCAAGCCGACAGTGCGCTGAATTTAGTTTGGTTAAACATCGAACAGCGTTAAAGCAAATCGCTTGTCAGTTGCACAGAAAACATTACCTCTGTCTAGTGGTTTTTAATGGTCCTAGACAGAATTAGTCAATCTACAAACCATGTCCGAATCCTTGTCATGGCCGATGCCGGATGAGCCGTATCACTGCACTACCTGGATGGAGTCATTGAACCCAGAATTTTGATGCATATTTGCTAATGTAAACCAGGCTCTCTTGTCAGACGTGGCAAAAAAGGATCTAAAATACTATTGCAGTGCAAAACATGTCGTCCAGTTCCTGCTATTTGCTCTCTCTATAGAAATCGCAGTCTTGTGATATTAACCTCTTCCTTGCTCGTTGCAGATGAAAGGTTCCACCAAAGAACAATGAAGCACTAAGGAGCGTGTTTGTCACACTGGACTACTATTCGGGGATGGCCATTCATGGCATCAGTAGAGGCGCAGTTGTATATTTCTGACTTTAAAGGAGACGGCCATCAGAAGCTGACTACTACTAATCCAGGCACTCTTAAAGAACCTAAAAGTAACAGCCCTGCTGCAAAACTCTCGCCCGGCTGGAAGTTGAAGAGGGAACATGCCCATTTGGCTCGTGATCACCAGAATGCTTACTACAAGTTCCCTTGCCCTTACTGTGTGTTCTCTGAGCCCAGCAGGCCAACAACACCTTTAACGCCTTCTCCACCGACTGGACGACACTCGCTGCATGACTCCCTTGAAAGAACACTGGTTTTCCATAGGACTTCCAAAAAACCCTCAACTCCTTCCATAGGTCCAAAGGTAGAAAGTCAGAGGAATATCTCCACCCGATTTAGGTATCCACCTATCAGGCCTTTCCTTAAATCTGCCAAATCAGAAAGTGCCATGACGTCGTCTTTGGTAGATCAGTTCCACCTGCCAAGTGCAGCCGGCGAGCTCCCGGACGTTGGCATCAGAAGACCTTCCAGTGTGGCGGCCAAGCTGACCTCAGATCCTTCCAGGCCGGCCTTAATCACCAACTCGTTCCTACGACCAAACAGTGCTAAAGTGCCTTTGCATCCACACATAGACAAAAAGAAGATGCCTGCCCCCCCTCAGGTTGGAGCAAAGTCTGTTTCTTGGTCTTCTGCTGAGAGAGGAGACTTCGGCCAACCTAATAGGGTGGTACCTTCACGTCATCACACTGGCATTCGTGTCGGGACCGCTCCTTCAGCCAACACCGTGGAGGGCACAGCCAATGTAGAGGAAACTACATGGCACCTACTTGAAAATAATAAAGGTGCCACCTCTCCCCATAAAGGTGTCCAACTCACTGAGGCCGTGAGACGTTTGACCGGAAGTCATTTGCCTGTAAGATGTGAAGCACAACTTGAAATTTCTACTAAAGCTGTCTGCCAAAATGAAGGGACGTGTGCCAGCAGCGCACCCGCACAATCATCCTTACATCCTGGCCACCAAATAGACCTTGCACCTCGCAGCCTGGCATCAGAGGGTCCAGACCATAAAGGTGATGCCACCATCTGCAGCCAACAATCCAGTGCCCACCTTGTTGCCATGGAGGGTGACGTGTGCCTCCTTGATACCTCTGATCATCTTCAAACCTTGAAATGCGAACCCCTAACCCCAATGGCTGGAGAGACAAATCATCAAGGGAAGATAACTGTGATGGCTTCTGAGATCTCGACAATACATTGTAACAAGTCTTGTGAAGTTGTAGCAAATCCCCTTGAGTAAGTCGCGCTCCATGAAAGGGTTATTAGAATAGCGGGTCAGGTTGGCATAAGGGGGTGAAGGGTTATCTGCCTTCCAACAAGTGGACTAGGGACCCTCCTTATCATGATTGGTGGTGGGGGACCATCAACAATCCTGTGGGGTAGATTAATGGGAACCAATCTGGTAGTTTGAAACCACTTCACCTCCAACATACTTATATACAGTTCAGGGTCCCAAACCTGAGTAAAGTGCAGCCTCCTGCCCTATAATATATAATGCAGCGGTAGGTGGTCTTGGAAGTCTGAACCAACCAATCTTTTCTCCAACTTAGTAATACTGTGCCAAACTGTGAGCAGGACGGTGCTGAGGAGGAGCTCCCTGAAGGCTTGTACGACAGCCAGGAGGAAGAGGAGGATGACGAAGGTTTGTGTTTTCACATTGACTTCTCTTTCATTCCCATAACTGAACCTGCCAGTGTTCCTGGAATGATGTTTGTCAGACATGTACATGTAACTCGTATGTATTCACTGTCTTCTAATCCAGATCCTGCCATTATCCAAGCGTCCTCCGCTACATCATTTACAGACGCATCCAGGTAGGTCTGTGTACTGCGGTGTAACTTACATGGCATGCCGGTCTCATATCAAGGGGTTTTCAGACCACCCAAGACCAACATAACTCAGCTACACCTATTTGGTACAAACTGGGCACCCAGTATATGGAATGGCTGTCGTGAATACTTGTATCCTGTACCCTGGTTATCCCTGCAGTGAAATCTTAGGCCAGCTCCTCTATATACTACACCACACAGGACAGGTCCTCTATATACTACACCACACAGGACAGCTCCTCTATATACTACACCACACAGGACAGCTCCTCTATATACTACACCACACAGGACAGGTCCTCTATATACTACACCACACAGGACAGATCCTCTATATACTACACCACACAGGACAGCTCCTCTATATACTACACCACACAGGACAGTTTCTGGTTCAGTGTTATTACCCATGTGTGTTTCAGTGCTCATACTTGTTCAGGAGTTGTAACCAGACGAATGGGATAAATGTTTGCACGTTTTTTCTTTTCACTTTCCTCTTGGCTGGTAAGCCATGTATTAGTACTGATGATAATGCAGATGTTTGTTTCTAGGCAGTGTACTCAGAGTATGGACCCAGTGCCCTCAGATGTGGATTTAATTGTGAGACCCGCCCTCACCCCGAGCCTGTTCCCCAACATGTCCCCAACTATTTATTTTGCCACTCAGGATGAGAAGGGTAAGATCCAACGTTCTGTGGCCAACGGTCCGTCCTGTGACATTTATATGGACCTCCGACATATCCATACACCTATATTTTGTCTAGTCAAGTATGATGGTTACGTATTTGAGCCCACCCTTAAAGGGGTTGTTCGGGCTTAAGCTTTTTACGGCCTATCCTTAGGATGATCGGTGAGGAGATGACAGCTGGAGCCATGTGATATGCTGTAGCTCACCGACCATTGAAGTCTGTGGTAGTTGAGCTAGTGCGACAGCACCTGTCAGCTATATAGGGATGGAGCTGATTTATTTGGCTTTAAACCCCCCCCACCGATCAGACATTTAGCAATCGGGATAGTTCAGACAACCCCTTTAGAGACAACGTGCACTTCAATGCATTCGATTAGCAATACACAAAAAGTTAAGTAACTTTCAAATCGTTTTATTGTACAAATCCTCATCCCGTTTTTGGTACACAGCTCCTCTGCACTGCATGATTTTTTTACCTCCATGTTCTGTAGGTTAATGCTTTTTATGCTTGTTTGTGTTTCTAGTGGATCTTTTGCCTTGGCCTGAAAGAAAACTGCTGAAATGGAAAATTAGCACCGTGACCCCAAATATAGTAAAACAGACCATTGCAAGGTCCCACTTCCGGGTCACCAAAAGTGAGTAAACTTTCTGACACATAGTGATTGGGAATTGTTGTCTATTTATACCCACGGTGTTCTTAGATCTTCAACACCTGTTGGCCAAGCTCTTTTTGTTAGCTATTCCTTCCAATCCCTGCTATACACATGCACACTTGGTTCAGTCAAGCTTCATTTGGGTGGGAACGGGTGCAGGAGAGTAAGCCAATGCCAGGGAATAAAAGATCAAGAATCAAGTATTACAATCCTCTGAACTGCCAGCGGGGAAATAGTATCACGCCTTGGCTATGGAAATCAGTTCATATTCCAGGTCCTCTAAATTTCCGTGTCGTGTACGTCGGTGTTTAAGATGGAATATTGTTCTGTAAGCCGCAGGGCCTTCTCCATTAGCCTGTCACTGTATTATATAACAGATGGCTCTTTCTTACAGAGAATCACGATTGGTTGGGTTGCTGGGGTCATCACATGAAGTCCACCGGCTTCAAAGCTATCCGAGGCTACCAGAAGGTGAATCTCCTACAGTAATGGGTCACTCCAGTTTTTTTTTTTTTTTTGTCCCCCCCCCCCCCCCCCCCCCTCTTGTCCTTTTCTGACCTTTGTTCTCTGGTGTCCGGCAGCTGAACCATTTCCCAGGATCCTTTCAGATCGGAAGAAAAGACCGCCTGTGGAGAAACCTGTCCAAAATGCAGGTTCGCCACGGAAGGAAAGAATTCAACTTCTTCCCCCAGTCCTTTGTTCTGCCTCAAGACTTCAAACTGCTTAGAAAAGCCTGGGAGGAGGGCGGAACGCGGCAGAAATGGATCATAAAGCCGGTACGGGATGACTCTATCCAGTCAACTTTTTGCTTTGCAATTTTATGAAACTCCTCTGCTATTGTTCAGATCTGTCTCCGATTTATGAACGCTGAGACAGGGTCCACGTGGGACATTCTCGTAGTGTATTAGCCATTGTAGACTTGCTGTCAGGTCAGCGACGTGCCTATATAGCAACCCATTCAGGAATATTGTGTGGTTAGGATTGGCGTCCATGTTGCTAGGGTTGTGTGTGTATCTCTCTCAGATAAATAGGTTTCATACGCTCCTTCCCATTTGACAAAAGGACTTGGTTCCAAGATGGCAGCTTTTAAAATGGTTGCGGAGTTGGACACCGCCACACACTGATTTGCTTCCTTTGCAACTCGCTACACACAGGATGGCGTTCCATCCACTTATTCCGGCGTCCTTATTACCTTTAGACCACCCTGTACATGATTTTCCATGACGCATGCTGTATTGTATAGGGCAAATCTAGATATACTGAATGAACCCTAAATGTTATTGTCTTTAATTCCCTTTTAGCCTGCATCAGCCAGAGGAATGGGGATCCAAGTGATCCATAAATGGAACCAGCTTCCGAAGAAGAGACCGCTGCTGGTACAGAGGTAATGCCCTTGTCTGAATCTAGTGGCGGCCTCATGGCTGGATTGATATCCTTGAATATCTTTCCATACAGAACGGTGCCCATATGGCCGCTGTTGTCTTTCTCCTTTTGTCGTTTCGCTATTTTGGTCTGACTATTCAGACTACGTTCATACGCAGCAGATTTGGTGCAAATAATTATTTTCCATTCAATGGTGCTTGCGTAAATCCATGCGCTTGCAACAGAAACAAACCTATTCGGATGCCTAAAACCGATTCTTTAACAGCACATGTTTTGCAATGAAGCCGGCGTGTGTGAACCCTCTATTTTTGTTCGGCTCTTTTACATGCACATGTCTCTTCCACCAGGTACCTGCACAAACCCTACCTCATCAGTGGCAGCAAGTTTGACTTGCGGATCTATGTTTACGTCACTTCGTATGACCCCCTCAGAGTGTACTTGTTTACCGATGGCCTGGTGCGCTTCGCCAGCTGCAAGTAAGTTCTTTATTGTGAGGTTTTGTGTTACAATTATTTCTTATACCCTCTAGAGCTCTGGTACCTAAATATCTGGCTGTCCGAGGAGGATGCTGCTGGGAGTTGTAGTTTTGCAACTAATTCAGAGTGTCAGGTTGGAAGTCCCTACTCTAGAATGAATTTCTGCACCCAATATTAGACAGTCCCTTAAAGGGGTCATCTACTTTCTAATATTGGTGGCTAGGCCATCAGTATTAGATCTGTAAGGGTCCAACAGCCGGGAACCCCTACGGATCATCAGTTCTGTGACGGTGTGCTGGGAGCCATGATTCTCACTCGCTGTACAAACTGGAGCAGCAGCTTTTTGTAGTTCATCGCTGCCCCATTAAACTCTATCGCGCTGTCCCAGATCTGTGGGGGTAATGAAAAGTGACTTTGACAAAAATCGTGCCCTACATTATAACATGAAGGTGGGCATTTGGGTGGGGGTTAAAAATTCTGATATGTTCAGCTTGACCTGTTTTCTAATAGTTTATGAAGTAGCTCCATTTCTTATCTAAACCTATGACATTATTAGAATATTTTACTGAAGTTAATGGGGCCCTCTACTGGTCAAAATGTGTAACTTTCTGCAAAGTCTCATAAATTATTATTTAGTGGAATGCCAAAGTAGAGCCTTCGCTTTCCACTGCGACTTTACTCACTGATTTGCCTCAGACACAATGGGCCCTATCGGCCTGGGCCTCGCACTGCGGATTCTTTGGTAGATTATAGGAATAGGAGGACGACGACTACCCCAGGAGGACACGACGCTCTGCCCTGTGAGCTCCATAGAATCACTTTGGGATTTTTCGCTTCTCTCTCCAGGTATTCATCATCCATGAAAAGCCTCAGCAACAAATTCATGCACTTGACAAACTACTCTGTGAATAAGAAGAATGTGGATTACAAGGCCAATACAGATGAGTCTGCCTGTCAGGGACATAAATGGTATGTGCATTGGGTTTTATAATGGGAGGTATAAGGGACGGGGGCTCCCCTCTCCCTTACTTATACCTATATCCTACTAGTCCTATCCTATCCTTCTTACTACTACTACTAATAATATATAATATAAATGTGAAAGTTTGTGGGTTTGGATGTTTGTTACTCAATCACGCAAAAACGGCTGAACGGATTTGCATGAAATTTGCCACATTCATAGATAGGAACCCCGATTAAAACATAGGCTACTTTTTATCCCGGTAAATGACATCACTACACAACCACAGTGAAGGAATTTAGGTTCGCACAACACTAAAGGACCTGTGATGACATCATCACAGGTCCTTGAGCCAGTCTAGGATAGGATCATGCTAGGTAGTGGGCGGAGCTATATAGGATGAAGCTAGACAGTGTGAAAGCTGATGAAAATGGAGTCTCATAGAAGATCCGGAGATTACAGAACATGCAGGCTGTGTGTGGGCAAGAGGAGTATATCGGGTGTAGAGTTTCAGTGAGTACGACAGGGAATGTGGTGTTTTGCCTCTGATGGGGGAGGGGGGAGAACTTTGGCACATTTCAGCAACATCCGTTTAGCCCTTTGTAACACAGAAATTGCTCAGACAGTCACATAACAAAACCCCTAAAATCACAATTGCCCGATGTAGTGGTGCTGTAGCACACCTCTGTAGACTCTCCATATGCAAGCATGTATATACAGCTGGGTATCCTACGCATATGTAGCAGAGTCGAGACACGGGAGCAGGCTGATCGAACTTTGGCACATTTCAGCAACATCCATTCAGCCCTTTGTAACACACACACTGACATAAGAACACCCCTCTAATCCAAATGGCCAGATGTAGCAGAGCTTGGGCAGCGCTGTAGCACAGCTGAGTACGCTCTCCATATGCAGAGATGTACATACAACTGAGTATGCTGCGCGTATGCAGCGATGTAGCCGAGATGCAGGAGCAGGTGGATCATCCACAACAGAAATTAGCTAAATATAAGCGGCTCAGCGCCAACACCAACTTGCAGATGAAGTTGCGGGCAGATGCTAGTCTTTCATAAAATCTATAGGGTCGATACGATTGAGATATGTCTGACCTCTCCCTACAGGGCACTTAAGGCGTTGTGGAGCTACCTCAACCAAAAAGGATTCAGTAGCGACAAAATCTGGGAGAAGATCAAAGAGATGGTGGTGAAGACAGTAATTGCGTAAGTCACCATGGGTAATAACTTTCTGCTTCGTGTCCTATCTTGGTATTAGACGGCAGGCAGGACCCTCCTCTCTACTGTCATTGAGTGGAATCATTAATGGGGTCCTCACGGCTCAGACGCTTTCTGCAGGATCTCCATAGAGGATCCCTCACAGAGCCCAGACGCAGCAAATACAGCTGAGAGAGTTTGGTTTGTGCCTCTTCCCCGTCCCTAGGTGCAAATCCACAACAGCCCTGGGTCAGCCAGTCATTAAAGCCACATATAGATTATAAATATGGAGCAGACGATGCCCCCCAGCCACTCTCTGGCCTCACCCGCTTTATGAGAAATGACAAGATCAGCACAGAGTGGCGTCAAATACTTGCACATCACCGATAACCTGCCGTTTTGGTGGCACTTTTTTTCACATAATAGATCTGACGAATCCTTACAGAGTATTTCCGGTTACACAGTGGATTAGTGGAACGCGCTGACCCTCCCTCCATCTTCACCTTCCCCTTGACCTGTCTATTCTCTCCTCTACTGACATTGGCCATTCTTCTTCTTCTCTTCACAAATTACATAGTTACATAGTAGATGAGGTTGGATAAAGACATGAGTCCATCAAGTCCAACCTATAACCCTACAGTCCCTACAGTGTTGATCCAGGGGAGGGCATAAAACCCCATGAGGCTCATGCCAATTGCCCTATTTCAGGGGAAAAAATTCCTTCCTGACTCCAAATCTGGCAGTCAGTATAAAAACCCAGGATCAAATTGCTGCAGATTTTCTTTTGTAAGGAACCAAAAACCCTTCTCTAGTCTTGTATAGAAGGGTTTGTGCGGCTGAGATTGCCATTGGCATTTTTAATGCTGTTTTTTTGTGTTTTATTCAGCTCTGAGCCTTATGTGAACAGCCTAATGAAGATGAATGTCCAGAACCCGTACAGCTGCCATGAACTCTTTGGATTCGACATCATGTTGGACGAGAACCTGAAGCCGTGGGTTCTAGAAGTAAACATCTCTCCAAGGTAACCTATGTGGCTAATACCAGTGGCATGTAAGGAATCTTCTTGGCTCCTCTGTCACATGTAGCAGGTCTTGGTTATTTCCAACAAATATGACTTTAATTGAATATGTAATGTCCAGTTTTGAAGTCAAGATGGTGGAGAGTTAGTGTATAAAGTGAAGCTCTCCATGGCCCAGCGCCTTGCTTATGCTGTCATGTACTATCCCAGCCCCTGTGACGTACCTGCTCCTGTCTGCTCAATGCTGAAGCCAGGCGTGGTAGTCAAGCTCGGTATTAAAGTCTTCTGGCTGAGATCTTCACCAATGAGCGCACACTCAATCTCAGCACTGACCATGGCAAACACTGCACACACTTGGCATTTCACTGGGGCAGAGTATTACAGCATAATGGAGGTGATGGGGCGTGGAGTGCGTGACGTTATATACACTAGAGCTCCACCCCCAGATTTACATATTTGATATGCAGATATGACATAAAGTAGAAATCATGGGACTGGGAGGGTTTGGGCTGTCAGAAATTGTATTCAACACTACAGTCTGCCTCTCCACCGCATCAAATGGCTGATAACAGGGATCTATAGATTGCATTTAGCTGCAACAAATGATATTAATGATAGTTCAGAGTAGGTTAACGCTGTTTCACGTGAACCTGTTGGTGCTATTTGGGACACTAAACCACCCAACAGGTCTTTATGGACTGAAGGTTTAATGTCCCAAATGGCCCTCTTTTAATGCCATCCGTGGCCAAGTATACTTCCTTGCATGTCCTGTGCAGTTCACTGAAGAGCTGCGGATATGCCGAAGGACCTGTTGGTGGTTTAGTGCCCTGGATCGACCTGACCGGTTCCCTTTAAGCCCATTTATACTCCCTTTTACTTGCTTTCTCTATCCAGAACAGCATTGGTTCTTCCATTTCTGATGTTGTCGGTTGTATTAAGTTGTTCTACTTGGCCAGGCCTCCTGTCGGTACATGGAAATGTTGTACTGCTGAGGTAATGAAAATATCTAGCAGCCTTTAACTACACGGCAACTTCCAGATGTCCTCTATATACTCTGAGGAACGTGGCAGCAATGCTAGTAATGCTGTATAGGATTTACAATTTAAGGGATAGGACTCCTCAGCTCCTGCACTGACCACTCTGTTTCTACAATCCATCCACACGTTCAGGGAAGTTACATTACATCTTTCCTCTATTTTTTTTTATGTATACCTACAATGGAATTTCCTGCATTGTAATCTTGTCAAAATAAGTCAAAACAAAAATGTCATGTGTGAGAATTACATTGTGTGTTCATGGCTCCCGGTCACGTTCATCTCTCTGTCTCACAGTCTGCATTCTAATTCCCCGCTGGATGTGAAGATCAAAGGTCAGATGATCCGAGACCTCCTGAATCTGGCCGGCTTCCTGCTCCCCAATAAAGATGGCACATGCTCCAGGTGAGTGCAAGGTGAAGCCTGTCAGAGGTATACGTCCGGGAGAGTTACATCAAAGAGCTTCAAATTTCCTGAAATAATTACAAGTCTAATTCTATTCGTTATGAAGTCGCCCAATAAAACTGGATGTCTATGTAAATGTATTGTGATGTTTTATTGTTCCATTGCACCTAATGTAAAATATCTTTTGTTTTCCATTTACTACTCCTGTTCAGATCCACATGTAACCCTGTGTAGTCTGATCCTGCAGACACATCCCTTTCATCTGTCCCCAGCTTCTTGCAAGGATACCGTGTACAACAAGTAAGGGACAAATGCAAGATAAGGATGACTGCCGGTATAGACTGCCATTGATTGTAGTCTGTAATCATGGAGACACATAGGTCTGCTTAGAAGTTCTATATACAAAGTGTTGGGAGCAAAAATATATGTATAGGGTGCAAATGTGGACACGGGCTTTCAATAGTTGTTACTTTTTGGGTTTTAAAGTGTCTTGGGGAAGGATGGCCGATCAGCAGAGACTGTGAATGAAGAGAAGACGAAGCGCGCACATTATCTCAGCCAGAAGCTTCCCGATAAGGTAATGCACGCTATCGGTAACCTCTATCCGCCATGTTATTGTACTGTGCGGTAACCTGTGAGTTAATACGGCAGCCTGTCTGTCCTGTAGGATCTCTATGCCACAGTCCTGGACCAGCTTACTCCAGAGGATGTGCGGGTCCTAGCGGAGACTGAAGATGAACTCTCGCGCTGTGGACAGTTCGAACGTGTCTTCCCTTCCCCCATCTCCTCGCGATATTTGCGCTTCTTTGAACAGCAACGTTATTTCAATATTCTAACCAACCAATGGGAGCAGAAATACTACGCCAATAGGGAGAAAGGTAAGCGGCTGGTCAGAAACACTCACCGAGCCTGGCAAGGTAGTAGTCTGGTGGTACACGGAGAGTTGGCCGCTCGGGTGGAAGGTCTCCTCCTTTCACACCTCTGGGGCTATGGAAGCGGACGAGCCCAAGGCCACCTCTTCATTTGTTCCACATCTGGGTACAGTGACTGCTTCCCCTATGCAGGTCAGGGATTGGGGGCCTCCATTCTGCAGAGAGGTGCAAGTTTTAAATTTGTGGAATCCTTAGATCATAAATGTCTACCCCTTTAATTTAAAGGGCATATCACTCTACATTAAAGGGGTTATCCTGGGAGCAATATAGCTTGCCGATGTCCTACAATGGTTAATCTTTTATAACTAATGTAGACCCCAGAGCCCCACTTATTTTTGTGGAGAAGGACAGAATTCCTGGTGTGAGTCACATGACCAACTCCATTTTACTCAATAGTCCTGCAGCCCGAGTAGAGGGGAGCTGGTAAGAATCGGGAGACAGAAGAACGAGTTCTGCCCTCCACAAAAGTAGACAGAGGTCCCGGGGACTGGGGTTTGTATTTGTAATAATGCCTATTCAGTGCCAGGAATGCAGTGTTGTCCTATATTACTCCCCAAGTATCATTTTTAAGCTGTGCCATTCCCTGAGCATGGCGTTCTCGCTACACCATTGAATCTGACAGCGGATTATTTGTTCATTAGGGCGAGAACTACTGACAAGCCTGTGCCTGATGAACTATCACACCGGGGCCGCCCCACACTCCTCACTGGTAAGTAGACTCTTGGCACTTATTTTACCTTCTACTTGGGATGGTACAAAGTGGGGTCCGCGTTGTGAATGATGATTGAAGGCTTCTGCTCTATCTCAGTGGTCACCGCAGAGATCTCCGGGTCACAGTGCGACGTGTCTCAATGGCTGCAATAAAGGGGATTCTACAAAACCCAGGTCAGTGGTTACTGCCTGTAATACGTGGAGACAGTCACATGACATGACTTTTATCCCTTGTTTACAGCATCGGGCATAAATGTGTTATTGCAGGGGTCAGACCACTGTCATTTCTGTGGGAACAATGGTGCTCATGCTTAAACACTGCCAGAGATCCATGGATGGTGACACATACATAAATATAAAATTTGTGGGGAAACCCTTTAAGGCTAAGGCCCCACCTAGCAGGTCGCAGCGGGAAAAACCCCAGCAAACACATTGCGCTTTTTCCTGAACTGTTTCTCACAGTCTGCAAAGTTTTCCTCTGCAGACTTTCCGCATTAAACCTTATGATCAATTTGGGACAATAAACAATGCACAAGGTCCTTATGGACCGAGGAGGGGGGTTTTGTGTCCCATATCGACCTGTAATAAATTCTGGCACAGGCACATCTGATTTAGGACCTCTTCACAGATCTCTTCCCCTTCGCCTGTCGGGCCCTTTATTAAGACTGGCATACGGTATACACATTTGGTTTACTGTCCCTTTTAAGATTTTTTTTTTTTTTATTTGCATAACTTTTTTTTTTTTTTTTTTTAATTTTTTTCTCCCCATATCTGCAGCAGATTGCCCCCTTCCACAGAGGAACAACCGAAACCATTCAGGCCGTCCCCGGTCCATCAGAGTCCTGCAGTCCATCAGCAGCAAGACCTCAGCACCAGCCCCCTCCTCGCTCATATTCTGTCTAACGTGCCAGAATCTGCCTTGGTCATGTGATGAGCGTTGCTCCGCCTTCTCCGCCCCGCTCAAAATCTACCTCAATGGATGATGAGTCTCGTGTGTACACTGACAAAGACCTCTGTGACAAGGGTGCAGGGCAGGTTGTGCTTCCACAAAATGCAATACAGCGAGGCGCCAGGGGACGGGATTTCCTACATATCCTCTATTTTTCTAAAGTGTTAGGACTCAGTAAGTGCCTGGGATGAAAGTGTCCGATGAGAGTTGTCATCCTTTTTGTGTAACGTTGCCCTATATTTTTGGTTATAGGGACTGTCTTTGACTTGTTTTGTTTCACATTCATCGGGAACCTTAGTCCTCTGCACAGTCAGGTCTGGAAGGGTTACAGGAAGGCATTTTGTTGTTTCGTCTGTTGTTGTGATTGAGTTTTTTAAAATGTTTTTTTTTGTTTTTTTGCCAAAATAATATATTAATAAAAAATGCACAAAATAGACAAGTGAGCTGACTATTGGCTGCATGATGCCGGGCGTCTCTGAAGTCTGTGCCGTCCTCCTGACCTGTATTGAAAGTGACCCCCATGTCTAAGTTACGTATAATAGGTTTGGGTTAAAGGGGTTATCTGAGACCCAGGCATAATGGATACTCATCTGCTATCCACATGATGGGGGCCAGTATCAGACTGATGGGGGTCGGACAAATAGGTGGCAAGGTACAGGGGAGGAATCGGCTCTGCTCCTATTCGAGTGAGTGGGAGAGCTACAGTATACAGAGCAGTTTGCTATATACAGTGTATGAAGTCCTAGCAAACCTTTTATATGACCTGATATAGAAGTATAAATCCAGAGCTGATAAGCGGCGCTCCGTCTGGTCAGGGCTAATGTGTTCGCACATCATTACAGCGAGCCGTCAGCTCACGGGCTCCTTACTACACCCCCATCTTCTCCTAAGTGGCACATAGCTGTTTGAAGTCGCTCTTAAGTGAATAGGGTTAAGCAACAGGTCTTTAGCTGACAATATTTAGCAAGTACCAAAATAAGCCAGAGCAGTGACACCCCACCCCCTCGCCCCGCACAGCTGGGGTGTCATGTAGTTGAGCCTTCAGGACGCCAAGTCCTCCCTGTGAAAACTGCAAACTAAACTCTGGAATCCTGCAGCTGTCGCAGAGCCAGGACTAGATGTGCGGCCTGTTCCACAGAGGTGAGCGCTCTTATAACTCTGGTGTAGTGGAGCGCTCACTCCGCACAGCCCAGAGGATTGGGACGTCTTACTCTATATTATCATTACTGGGTCATCTGTAAGGCCGTGTTCACATGCAGCACAGATTGGTTACAGAAATGTGCAACTGGGAATCTACCCCAGGCATCTGAACTGGAATCTGTAGTATGTGCATGGGTGATGCTAGAATGGAGAGAATAAAAATAGGTTCTTCCTGGCCTGGATCCAGTAGGTGGCGCCGCCTCTGCTTCAGCGTCCATTCCAGCCCTTGTCCGGGTGGAAAACTGGGCAGGTTAGGGCTGCATTAAGGAGATGTAGATTTACTTATATACTTGGCCCACCATGGAATGACAAATGCCAAAGCAGAGGGTGTACGAGCCATGACGGACTGGTGGGCGGAGCCTCCTAGACCGCAGATTGTCGAGGCAGCGCCACCTACTGGATCCACACCAGAGGGAACCTACTTCTAACTACTCCATCAACTGGAATTCAGAAAACTCCATTCAGAGAAATATTTGCAACATTGTTGCATGTGAATAAACCCAATGTATATATCACTCAGGGTATATAGAAAGCTGGGTGACGATAACAGATAAAGGGGTATTCTAGAGGTCTGCATACTACCGATCCTAAAAGTCAGGGCATATCCTAGTGAAATAACATCACCATATACATGGAATTCCCCTTTAAGGACTTAAAGGGACTTTGTTACTGGAACCCAGCAGCACACCCCAGCCCAACAGATAGGGTCACCTGGATCAGTGAGGGTGGGGGTTTTGTCAGTCATTGTCTCCAATGCTGAGACTTTTTTTTTTTTTTTTTTTGTCAATATGCAAATGAGCTCCTTGGCGCAATGAAGGTGTTGCTATTGCTCCCGAGTAGAGATGAGCGAACACTGTTCAGATCAGCCATTCTGAACAGCACGCTCCCATAGAAATGAATGGAAGCACCTGGCACGTACACTTTGCCGGCCGCCGTGCCAGGTGCTTCCATTCATTTCTATGGGAGCGTGCTGTTCGGAATGGCTGATCCGAACAGTGTTCACTCATCTCTACTCCCAAGCGGTTATCATCCCAGCATTCTGCTGTCCCTCCCTCTTTACTGATGGACAGGGTAGGTCACATGTGACGTTGGCCAGGTGGACATCAGCACACACAAAGCAGAGGAGAATCCGCTCCATGAATCTCATACAGGACCTTATAGAAAAGTGCTGCGCTGTATTGATGTAAGCACTTGGGGTAAGATAGCACACTTCCTCTTTAGCTCCAGTAGCCTCCTCTTCTGTGCCAATCACTGTGTCTGCTCATTCCTCCCTTTTCCATAGATACCTCTGTGAGCTGCAGTCAGTCTTGTTCTAGTAAGACAGATTCAGCAGAGTGTATGTCGGTTTAGGAAGATAGAAGAGAGCCTGATAAGTGGAGAAAGAAGCATCTTTTTGTAAGATAAACATTAATTTTCATATATTCGCTTGTACCATTCCCTTATGTCGTAAACCACCAGTATGTAATGCAGGTTGTCGTCCTTGTAGCCGGTGTCACTCATGATCCTCATCCTCTGACCTCCGCTCCAGGAATAGCTTGGCCAGGCGGCCGCTGTGGCTTACAGCTCCTTCCGCTTGGGAACTCTTGTGATTCGCAGCAGGTTAATACGGTAACGTCTTATCTTCTGACTTCCTTATTTTGATCAGAGAGGACTCAGATCGCAAGTGTTGCCGCTGTGTAAACTCCCATCTAGTGCTTATGGCTGCCGCTCAAGTCCTAGGCGGGAGCCTTGTTTAAAGATCCGTCCTCCAGGTCTTCTCTTCTATGGACAGGGGAGGTGTCTTATTAATAAGACAAACCCTTTAAGGCTGAGCTCACACACATGGGCCCTATTATCATTCTATGGGTACATATTGGGACACTCACCGATATACTGGATACCTCCCATGTGGGTTACTATATACAGTCGCTTATGGCCTCGGTGTTTACGTGGTAGCCTGCCATGTTGGTAAGTACAGATTGCGCTGTGTAAACAGAGCCCAAGCTGGATCTTATGTTAATTTCTCCTGAGCAGGCGATGAAAACTCCCATCATTTGTACAAATCATTAGACCTATCTCCTGGTCCGCTGCTTAGATAGATTTCACTGTATGTTCTAGCACTTAGCAGCCTCTCCTGGCCATCTGCACACCTCATCTAGTGCCCGGTGTCCACGGCTACTGCACACGTGTTGATAGCTGCACCTGTTGCGTGTGCGTCTCCATAACCTGTGTGTAAATCCTCATTCATGCACTTGACTATTGGGGAATAGGAAGCTGCTTAGACTGGGTGCAAACCCTCAGCTCTGTGACGTATAAGCTCGAGAGCAAGTTTTCAATCCGTTCACTGACGGCAAGCAGAGATCTTGAAAATGGTCAGGACTTATTTGACGACTTGACTTAAAACTTTTTTTTTTTTTTTTATCTTAAACATTTCTGGTAAAATTCTTAAAAATCCTGTAATAGTGACCACTAAACCGAATAATGTGGCAACACCTGTTTTCTGTAGGAGATTTCTTTGCAGCAGTCACCCCACTTACAGTACATTGATGATCACAGCAATCATGTATATGTAGATAAGACAGAATCCACCAGTTACAATGGGAGATGTCACATCTTATCTACTCCCCTCTGTACAGGTCACCGAAGTCTATAGGGTCCGCTCCAGATCATTGTGTCTACGACCCAGCTCCAGAAGACAGGAAGCCACAGAGACAGGTTTAGGTTTGGTGGCAAGAGTTGGAATTGTAAGATTTTTTTCGGATTCTTTTTCTTTAAATGGGGGGGGGGGGGGGAATCATCAAAAATTCTCTAGTCCCATTCCCAAAATCACAACCTATTAGGAAACTGGAATTCTAGTTAGGGCCCTGATAATCTATGTGCACAGTAAAATATATATATATATATATATATATATATATATATATATATATATATATATATATATATATATAATGTGCCCTATCACAGTGCTTATAGAGATGCCTGGAGCTCTCCTAGAATAAGAGGACGTGACCTGCTGGAATCCTAAGGCCCAGGGGCCGGTTCACAGGACAGTCATGTATTCCTGTGGGTGCAAGTGAGGGGCAATGGAAAATGTGAGCAATGCGGAGGCATGGAGGCTGCGTCACATGGTGACCTGTGCGGCAGGAAGACTTACAAGATCTTAATCTGGGTTTATGAGTTTTTGTTGTTGGGGAGAACATAACGACATGTTCATGGCAAATTCGTGAAGTTTTAAAGGACCCCTGAGCAAATCTATGTAAAGTATATTAGAAAGTTGTAGGAATTGATTGTTATAAAATCCCTTTTAAAAGAATATTCCAACAAAAATATCATTTCAGTAGACTGATCCTCAAAGATCTCCGAATATAAGGAGTCATTGAGCGGTGCAGGACAAATAACCCCTCTGCTATCCCTGGTACCAGGTCTGAATAATGCTATAATATATACCTGGTGTCAGGGCTCAGTAATGCTATGATATACCTGGTGCCAGGGCTCAGTAATGCTATGATATACCTGGTGCCAGGGCTCAGTAATGCTATGATATACCTGGTACCAGGGCTCAGTAATGCTATGATATACCTGGTACCAGGGCTCAGTAATGCTATGATATACCTGGTACCAGGGCTCAGTAATGCTATGATGTACCTGGTACCAGGGCTCAGTAATGCTATGATATACCTGGTACCAGGGCTCAGTAATGCTATGATATACCTGGTACCAGGGCTCAGTAATGCTATGATATACCTGGTACCAGGGCTCAGTAATGCTATGATATACCTGGTGCCAGGGCTCAGTAATGCTATGATGTACCTGGTGCCAGGTCTGAGTAATGCTATGATGTACCTGGTGCCAGGGCTCAGTAATGCTGTGATGTACCTGGTGCCAGGTCTGAGTAATGCTATGATGTACCTGGTGCCAGGGCTCAGTAATGATATGATGTACCTGGTGCCAGGGCTCAGTAATGCTATGATGTACCTGGTACCAGGGCTCAGTAATGCTATGATATACCTGGTGCCAGGGCTCAGTAATGCTATGATGTACCTGGTGCCAGGTCTGAGTAATGCTATGATATACCTGGTGCCAGGGCTCAGTAATGCTGTGATGTACCTGGTACCAGGTCTGAGTAATGCTATGATATACCTGGTGCCAGGGTTCAGTAATGCTATGATATACCTGGTGCCAGGTCTGAGTAATGCTATGATATACCTGGTGCCAGGGCTCAGTAATGCTGTGATGTACCTGGTACCAGGTCTGAGTAATGCTATGATATACCTGGTGCCAGGGCTCAGTAATGCTATGATATACCTGGTGCCAGGGCTCAGTAATGCTATGATATACCTGGTGCCAGGGCTCAGTAATGCTATGATGTACCTGGTGTCAGGGCTCAGTAATGCTATAACATACCTGGTGTCAGATCTGAGTAATGCTATGGTATACCTGGTGTCAGGTCTGAGTAATGCTATGATATATATCTGGTGTCAGGGCTCAGGTATATCATAGCATTACTCAGACCTGACAATAGGTATATTGTATAGGTATATTACTGAGCCCTGACACCAGGTATATCATAGCATTACGGAGACCTGACACCAGGTATATCATAGCATTACAGCGACCTGACACCAGGTATATCATAGCATTACGGAGACCTGACAGCAGGTATTATCATAGCATTACTGAGCCCTGACACCAGGTATATCATAGCATTACTGAGCCCTGACACCAGGTATATCATAGCATTACTGAGCCCTGACACCAGGTATATCATAGCATTACAGCGACCTGACACCAGGTATATCATAGCATTACTGAGCCCTGACACCAGGTATATCATAGCATTACTGAGCCCTGGCATCAGGTATATCATAGCATTACTGAGCCCTGACACCAGGTATATCATAGCATTACTGAGCCCTGGCATCAGGTATATCATAGCATTACTGAGCCCTGACACTAGGCATATCATCGCATTACTCAGACCCTGATTGGTATGTCAGTTTATATAGTAAAGTTTCACATTCATTAGTTCCTACATTCCATTGCTTTTCATTTGTATCAGTCTTTACTGCAATCTGTCATTCTATTCATCAACCAGATGCTTCACCTGACTGCACATAGAGCACCACCCTAGGCATTGGACCTTGTCTATGGTATGTAAACTCGCACTTAAAACTAAAAACTAGGATTAAATATTACTATCCATATATTTGCTTTAGTGTTGCGATATACTTGGTCTCCTTATCCGAACTCCTAGCACTGCATTATGTGAAGCAGTAGGTAAGATTTCTCTGTTTTCATGGACTGGCACTAAAATGTAAAATCTCTGCCTTCCAGATCCAAAATTCTGCGCCAAATAATTTTTTAATGCATCTTTATAAAAGCCAGAACTTTATTTTTAGGATACACTGCTCCAAATCCTCTGCAGACACAATAACATTATCTGCCTGGAGCCACCACTGGAGGGAGCTAGAGCGGACTGCACCTGGTATATCATTGATTTCTAGGTATCCAGTGCGCTCCTGAGCACCCTCTAGTGGTGTCTACAGGAAAACAGAATGTTCTCTTATAAGTTTGTGATACAGAATATTAGACGATGACCATCCATTTTAAGAGAGACTTTACATTCAACTGCGTGAAAATATGAAAGCAACGATTCCCTATTTTTATAGCTAGTTATGGTTAGAGACTGAACCCTTCCCCCATACGATGCAGCTTACCTAGGGTATCACTAGTCAAGGAAGGTTTCACTCCTCTGCTCGGATGTGCAGTAACTTGTTTTCTTGGGCAGTGATTTGGGGATTTCAGCAGTTTGTGTTGTGCCAAAGACACTAAAGATAGCGACATAGACCCTGTGTCTGAGGTTACTAACCCTGGACCAGCCCCTGCTAGACACTCACAGGGGATATTGGATCTGCCGTGTTTTCATCAACGTCCTCATATCTCAGACCCACAAGTAAATTTACAGCCAGAAAGGTTCATGTACAAGGCACCCTGTTATGTAACAATCTCAGCAAATTCTATATTAAATGGAAAACTGGACCAAACCCCATAATAATATCAATGCAGCGATAAACACTGAGATGTTATATGTAGACGTATATAACTACTATAATACTACTCCTATGTACAAGAATATAACTAATATAATACTACTCCTATGTACATGTATATAACTACTATAATACTGCTCCTATGTACAAGAATATAACTAATATAATACTACTCCTATGTACAAGAATATAACTAATATAATACTGCTCCTATGTACGAGAATATAACTACTATAATACTACTCCTATGTACAAGAATGTAACTACTATAATACTACCCCCTATATACAAGAATATAACTACTATAATACTGCTCCTATGTACAAGAATATAACTACTATAATACTACCTCCTATGTACAAGAATATAACTACTATAATACTACCTCCTATGTACAAGAATATAACTACTATAATACTACCTCCTATGTACAAGAATATAACTACTATAATACTACCTCCTATGTACAAGAATATAACTACTATAATACTACTCCTATGTACAAGAATATAACTACTATAATACTACTCCTATGTACAAGAATATAACTACTATAATACTACCTCCTATGTATAAGAATATAACTACTATAATACCGCTCCTATGTACAAGAATATCACTACTATAATACCGCTCCTATGTACAAGAATATCACTACTATAATACCGCTCCTATGTACAAGAATATAACTACTATAATACCGCTCCTATGTACAAGAATATAACTACTATAATACCGCTCCTATGTACAAGAATATAACTACTATAATACTACCTCCTATGTACAAGAATATAACTACTATAATACTACCTCCTATGTACAAGAATATAACTACTATAATACTACCTCCTATGTACAAGAATATAACTACTATAATACTACCTCCTATGTACAAGAATATAACTACTATAATACTACCTCCTATGTACAAGAATATAACTACTATAATACTACTCCTATGTACAAGAATATAACTACTATAATACTACTCCTATGTACAAGAATATAACTACTATAATACTACCTCCTATGTATAAGAATATAACTACTATAATACCGCTCCTATGTACAAGAATATCACTACTATAATACTGCCTCTTTGAACAAGAATATATCTGCTATTATACATGTTTTCTGTGTGATACATGTAACATAAGACATGGCAGAGATGATGGCGTTTTGTTTTCATCGATCGTAGGGTTTCTGGATGAGATATTGGAGTACTCGGAGTCTTTGTGGATATCCAATATCTTCTCATGAAGTCCCTGTAGTCCGGCCAGTAACGTTTGGCTTTTATCCCGTACTTTGTACATGTCCCTTTCATTCCCTCCCCATTGTTGTGCTGGCAGTGACCGGCTTTGCCTGCAGAGTAACAACACCACACATGCTGAGAAGACGTTACGTGGAGAGACGGTGTGTAGAGGTGCCAATCCTTATAAGGATTCCCAGATGAATCTCGCACAAAACCAAGATACTGGTATATAGCCAGGAAGTCAGTTTGGCCCCTGGGGGGTATTATGTGACCACTGATCATATTATGGGACCATTCTCATCTCCCGGGAGCTCGGTAATGACATTGCTCAGGGGATTTACTACTTGTATTTGTTTCTATTACAATCTGAAGAGAATATTTCTCCTTTGGATGTGATTTTCTCCCATTTGGGCAGGGTTAGGCGGAATTATATGAGTATCGGATCTCGTGTCTCATTATCAGGTTTCGCTGGAGATTCCTTGGTAACAAATAAGATTTGCAGCTCAGTAGCGCCCGAGGCTGCGCTCATTATTACAGATCTGTACAAGATAATGCATCAGCCAAGCAAGTGATAGTAAGGAAAGCGCACACTTGTGCACCAGGAGAGCGGTCCTACAGAGAGGCCTGTGAGGCGGTTATATACCTGGGATAGTTCATACAGCTTATCTGGGTATATCATTATTATTCAGGCACCCCCAGTAGTATATAGGGAGAAGAATGGACGCCATGTAATACTATAATTTCCCCTGCAGAGGGCGCACATGAATAATTACCCCTACTAGGAAGATGTCTGCATGCTTAGCTGAAAAATATAAAAACACAAAAGTTACTTCTTTGTGGTTGGTCAAGCAAAAGAAAAATGTAAGTGACATTCCCAATGTAAGCAAAAGAATGTAGATGTGAAGCTTATCCCCAAGCTCCACTTATACGAATAACTTTACTGTCATAACTCTATACATAATGTTGAGTAATGCAAGATTGTCTACATAATACCGCTATATAGTGTATGCAAAATGTGAATACATGTATCAGTGCCATACAGTGCTACACAATCGCCCAATACTATCTAAATAATACCACCATACAGTGTCTACATAATATATACTGTATATAGAGAGAGAGAGAGTGAGAGAGCGTTTACATACTGTGAAAATATACATCAGTGCTATATAATGGCTTAATAGAATCTTAATAATACCGCCATACAGTGTCTACATAATATATATATATATAGAGAGAGAGTTTACATACTGTGAAAATATACATTGTTGATATATTATAGCCTAATAGTATCTAAATAATACCGCAATACAGTGTCTACATAATATATATATATATATATATATATATATATATATAGAGAGAGAGAGTTTACATACTGTGAAAATACACATCGTTGCTATATAATAGCCTAATAGAATCTAAATAATACCGCCATACAGTGTCTACATAATACATATTCAGTAGTGTTTGCATACTGTGAAAATATACATAATTTCTATATAATAGCCTAATAGCATCTAATATCGCCATACATTGTCTACCTTATACATATATTGTTTACATACTGTGAAAATATACATCACTGCTATATAATAGCCTAATAGTATCTAATACCGCCATACAGTGTCTACATAATACATATACTGTATACATACTGTGAAAATATACATTAGTGCCATACAGTGCTTACACAATAATGCTATATATCTAATAATGCCACCATATATTACCTACATAATACTATATAATAGTGTCATACAATGCCCTCACAATACTGCTTTATGGCATCTACGTAATTCCATGATATAATATCTACATAATAGTGTCATATGGTGAAAACATGAGTGCCTGCATAAATCTGCTATATAGTGGCTACATCAAATAATAGTGTCACCTAATGCTACCGTACAGTATCTACCTTATAGTGGTATACAGTGATCACAATACTGATACAGGACATATAGATAATACTGTCTTACGGTGCCCGTATAATACTGCTATACTATAACAGAAACAGAAAGTAGTATACCTGTGCAGTAACCGCGGATAGCTGGGGAACAAAATGCCTACAAACTATTTCAGCCCCTTGCTTGAGTAGATTTTAGGTTGTAGGGCACAGAACACTCCACACGCTTGGTGCACGTGACACCAGCGGCCACAGAATAGGGCTAAGGCCCCACGTTGCGTCCCGCAGCAAAAAACACAGTGGTAACGCATCATGGGTCTCCCTGCAGCGCTTTAGACAGAAAGTTCACCGAGGTTTCTGGAAAAAAATCAAACCCTTTAACTATGTGTCTCCATGGTTAGAGACTACCAACAAACCCCATGTAGTCTGGTCCTATATGTTTGTGTCTTTATCATCTAGGCAGAGGCTACAAATGAAAACAATGTTGCAAATAAAATATATAAAGAGTAACAAGTAGTTAAAGATACAAATGATTGACGTGTAAGAATGTACGAGAAGATACAATGTATAGAGTGTAGTAGGAAATCCATGTGTCCATACTGATCCGCACAGAGCCCCCCAGGAATACTCCACCCACTATCCTCGCCACTACAGCTGAGGTGGTATCTATTGCCGCGCTCCTACATAATATAATACCGCTCCATATCTGTTGAGTCAGCTGGGGGTGATGTGAAATATGGGACTGGGAATGTGCTGGGCTTACAGAGGGCATGGCCACAGCAGGTGCCCAGTCAGTGCATGGGGCTGCTGTGACCAGGGGGCTACCCTGCACTGCCAGCCCCTGCCAAGCAGCCCAGCAATGACATTCTATCCTAGGAGCAAATGTTATCAACACAACCTGCAAAGGGAGGAGGGGGAGAGAGGAAGAGGAGGAATCAGAGGGAAGGAACAGATTCACAGGCTGAGGACATAGACTGGGAGAATGTGCAAGGGGACTGGGGAGCAAGAAGGAGCTGGGTACAAGATAATACAGAGGAGCCAGGGGGATAAAGCCTCCTCCATGGGGGAGGGGGTGTAAGAAGGGCGCAGCTGACTGAGTGACCCATTTAGTGCATTGCTCTCTGGGACTGTCACTTTGCTAGATCCACATAAGGAAACAAGGGTTGATGTGTGTGCAAGGACTCAGGATGGGATAGGATTCCCTGCAGCTCCCGAGGCAGCGCATAGTGACTGCACCCCAGGACTCAACCTGCACCCCCATCCCAAGGCTTCAGCATGGAGATTATGGACGAGGATGACCCCCAACAGGTAAGCGATTCCACATATCCCTTATTACCTCTGCTTTACCTCTAACATGTACAGATGTAGCAGAGCTGACCGTGTCATTTACTGCTTTGGGTGACATCACTACATGCCAAATGACAAATGTATCTCTTCTACATGTAGTCGTAGTCGGCACCGCTCTAGTCTTTGCTACTTCTGGATGATTCGTCTCTTTGCAGATTATTGCTTATATCTTAGTGAGATTCTTTTCTGCAGAGCGTCTCATTCTCAGAGTGGATGACTTTCCCATCCTCCTACAGCACAAGTTGTACTGGGAGTTGTAGTCCCCCGGAACTCTGTGCTGTGTACATTGATATGACGCCGTTTCTGCGGTCGCTCGGGTATATCTGAGATATATGACATAAAGGTCGGCCAAAACATCAGATTTCCTCTTGGTTATATGAGCGACCTCAGATGTCTTCGGGTGGGATTTATGGTCACAGATCCTGACGGGAAATAGATTGAGGGACTATTTGTTCTGGGAGAATTTTGAGTAAAGGAGCAACATAATATGTTCCCTGGCGGCCCCGGGGCAAACCATTAGGTGGAGGCAAAATATTAGATTGAAGACCCCCAGGGCAAAACATGAAGTGGAGGACCCCGAGGAAAAACATTTGGCGGAAATGTGTCATTTAGTCCCCAAATATACCTAAAGTATCCATATAATACTCCCACATATTACCCCCATACATTATATGAGTAATAACCCTAAAACTGGGCCCAAATAAGATCCTATAAGTGAACCCTAGCTGACTTTATCTGGACGCTGTATGGCGGTGATCATGATGTATTCAGTTATTGGAGGGCTCTATAGGGTATTTTGGCACTGTACTGAGTTACTATTCAAGATCTATATGGGGTGCTATATGGTGCGGAAGCCAAATAATACCACAACATAGTGCTCATATAATACTGCCAAACAATAGTGAAAGAATTGTACTGAAATATCCAAATAATGTTATAATGTGCCTAAAAAGCAGGACCCCGATAATATACTGATATAATAATATACTGATATAATAATATAATATACTGATATAACATCTACTGAATGTCACCATATGGTGCCCAATAAACAACGCTCAGGACCAAGTCCTGGCGCTGATGCCGCAGTCATGTGACATCGGCTCCTGCTTTGACTCCTCCACAGACTCTGGGTAGGGGCCCCTGAATCTTCCTGTAATGGGGCCCTGACCATATGACCTTAGCAGTGACTACAAGAAATGTCAGCCATAGTATGTGTGCTGTGCTGAGACTTGTAGTGCCACAGAAAAACCTAAAACAAACAGAATCAGAAGACATAGTCCAGGGTTATTTGCATTTATATTGTGCATGCTACACCTATATCAAGATGCATAGATAGGAGGATCAAAAAGCAAAAAAATCCAAAATAACATCCAGGATCTATTGGCCCTCACAGAGGCCTTGCAGTACTTTTTGATTTTTTTTTTCATCTGTGCATAAGTGTTAGGCAGCTGTAGTGAAAATGCAGCGAAGTAAGAAATAGAAGACGTAATAGATTATTTTTGTAAATGAATAAAATGAAGAAAAGGGAAATCCCATCAATATTCGGTGTGACCTTTGCCTTCTTCTCGGGTCTTGCAGACAGTATTTGGGCAGGGAGATTGCTCCCGCCGCCATCTTGGAGAACTAAGCCCAGATCTTCTGTGGATGTTACTTGCTCCAATCCGTCTGTCTCTTCCTGTTATCCCAGACGGACTGGGTGATGATGAGATCCGGGCTATATCTGTGGCCGTATCATCACTTCCAGGACTCCGCCTCCAAAGGGCAAAGGTCAAGCCAAATATTGATGGGGTTCATATATCTCTTTAGTAAACTATTAACCCCTTATATTTCTGAAAGCTTTCTTACTGTGCTGCATTTATTTCCACACCTGTCTAAAACTTTTGCACAATATTGTACATACCCAAGGTGGGAATCAGGTGGCCACGTTGTACCCTGACGAAGGTCTCTGCTTGGTGCTGCTTCCATTATTCCAGATAGATATGAGAGATATAGATATGAGATAGATGATGAATCACATGATGTTGGTAACTAATACTCTGTTTTTTTCTGATTTTATAGGAAGACCTGGTTTTTGGCCCCAGCTTCCCTCTGTACCCCACCCCAGGTAATTATAATAAGCCTCCTTTTTTAGGGTAAGGGTGGGTTCACACCTGCGCCCTTGCCCAGGAGACGGAAACCCGGCGGTCCGTGTCTGCCGTGAGCGTCTTCTGGTCTCTGCGGCAAAACGTTTTTTTTTAACCGGACACAAAGTCCTGCATGTCCGACGTTGTGTCTAGTTAAAAAAAACGTTTTTTCCGGTTTAAAGCATACTTGCCTGTCCGTTGTCCGCCATTGTGTCCCTTCGGTCTTTGCCCGGTGCATGGATGCCAGAAGTCCTAGTATCACACTCACTGGCAAGGAACTGATGACGTTATTCGTATATAACCTATAACTACTGTACATTGTATTCCTGTCAGTCAGTGACTCCGGCCCTGCTCCTCCCTCCATAGGAATTAACATGTAGGCCTTGCCAAGGAAAGCTGGCACATTAATAGTGCGGGGGTGACAAGTGCCATCCATTATCTCCTTTCCACGGTCGGCTTTATTTAGGCTGTGTTCACGCAACCTTGTTATCCTGCTTAGGGACGGCGTCCGTGTGTGGAGTCACAGCCAGGATATCCGGCACCTGGGGTAACAAATTCTGTGCCCTCCGGGGTGCGGGCGCCATTAATTGATATGTCTTAATAGATTCCTTTATTCCGTCATTCATTAAAGGTAACTTTATATACACCGGGGGGGAGAATTTACCAGAAAACCGACGTACATGGGACTAGTTATGGGGCATCCTTTGCACATGAGCCTTTGTTGCACCAAAATTGCACCGTCTACCTCTGCCCTGCTCGCCATCTTTTACGAAGATCGGCAGAATGAGGCAGAGACCAAGGCCCCACAAATTATTACAGCGGGGGGAATGGCTTAGGACTGCCATACAGAAAGCCATTGTGATACGTTCCCACTATGACTATTGTTTTCACACCTTGTGATTTATCCTCTTCTCTCTCAGCCGATCTCGGGGAGGACGCCGGGGTATATATGGAGTTTATGATGAAACGGCGATGCTACGATGCCATCCCCACAAGCTGCAAGTTGGTTGTGTTTGACACAACTCTACAGGTCGGTATATAAGGCGTTGTTATAAGCAGGGGTGTCTATAGAGGAAGAGAACATTGTGGAGGTTTCCTCATGTCATCACAATAGCACTGACCCATGACTGGGTGCACTATGGGAAGAAGACGCTGTGATGGCCTGGCCAGTCTTCTGCCGGGAAACATTGCGTCTTGGACTCAAGTGGATGATACTATGACATGCACCCACCTATCTATTATAAGAATAAAAGAGTGTGCAGCAGGGTTCAGCGCACACTCAGCTCTGCTACATCTCTGGTGCAGCAGGGTTCAGCGCACACTCAGCTCTGCTACATCTCTGGTGCAGCAGGGTTCAGCGCACACTCAGTTCTGCTACATCTCTGGTGCAGCAGGGTTCAGCGCACACTCAGCTCTGCTACATCTCTGGTGCAGCAGGGTTCAGCGCACACTCAGCCCTGCTACATCTCTGGTGCAGCAGGGTTCAGCGCACACTCAGCCCTGCTACATCTCTGGTGCAGCAGGGTTCAGCGCACACTCAGCTCTGCTACATCTCTGGTACAGCAGGGTTCAGCGCACACTCAGCTCTGCTACATCTCTGGTACAGCAGGGTTCAGCCACACTCAGCTCTTCTACATCTCTGGTACAGCAGGGTTCAGCGCACACTCAGCTCTGCTACATCTCTGGTGCAGCAGGGTTCAGCGCACACTCAGCCCTGCTACATCTCTGGTGCAGCAGGGTTCAGCGCACACTCAGCTCTGCTACATCTCTGGTGCAGCAGGGTTCAGCGCACACTCAGCTCTGCTACATCTCTGGTACAGCAGGGTTCAGCCACACTCAGCTCTGCTACATCTCTGGTACAGCAGGGTTCAGCGCACACTCAGCTCTGCTACATCTCTGGTGCAGCAGGGTTCAGCGCACACTTAGCCCTGCTACATCTCTGGTGCAGCAGGGTTCAGCGCACACTCAGCTCTGCTACATCTCTGGTGCAGCAGGGTTCAGCGCACACTCAGCTCTGCTACATCTCTGGTACAGCAGGGTTCAGCCACACTCAGCTCTGCTACATCTCTGGTACAGCAGGGTTCAGCGCACACTCAGCTCTGCTACATCTCTGGTGCAGCAGGGTTCAGCGCACTCAGCTCTGCTACATCTCTGGTACAGCAGGGTTCAGCCACACTCAGCTCTGCTACATCTCTGGTACAGCAGGGTTCAGCGCACACTCAGCTCTGCTACATCTCTGGTGCAGCAGGGTTCAGCGCACACTCAGCCCAGCTACATCTCTGGTGCAGCAGGGTTCAGCGCACACTCAGCTCTGCTACATCTCTGGTGCAGCAGGGTTCAGCGCACACTCAGCTCTGCTACATCTCTGGTACAGCAGGTTTCAGCCACACTCAGCTCTGCTACATCTCTGGTACAGCAGGGTTCAGCCACACTCAGCTCTGCTACATCTCTGGTCCTGCAGAACTGAGCATGCACCCCGGCCACACTGCAAAATTATCCTGGAAGCATCTAAAGAGCATTACAAAGTGGTGACCATGGAGGCTCCGTTCACCACTCAAGGTGTCGCTGTGGTATCCCACCCAGGTCCTTTAAATCCTGTGAATTGCTTGGTGCAGCCTCCATGGATTACAGTTCTCCAGCACATCCCACACATGCAACAATCAGATTGAGATCTGGGAAATTTGGAGCCAAGTCACCACCTTGATCTCTTTGTCATGTTCTTTGGACTCTTCCAAAGAGGGGACCACTGTCATATAGGGGTGTACTTGGTTGTATCTTCCAAATGATACCAAGACCCAAGGTCTCCCAGCAGATTGACCAGGCCATCACATTGCTTGTCATTAAAGTGGGTCGCCTGTAGCCATCGCAGTTTGTCCGGTTGCTCAAATCTTTATTCTTGCCCAATGTTTCTGCTTTGTGTTCACATTCTGCCTGTTCTATCCCGCCCTGACCGCTGCCATTGTCACCAGATAATCCAGGTTAATCCCTTCACCTGTACATTCCCCTCAGTGACTTTAATGTTTTGGCAGATTACTGTATACATGTATACACACTGTATGTATCACAACAAATTACATAACAGTGAATAATCTGATCATTGCTTGTGGATACACAGAAAGGTAAGTACATGTAGTAGGTGACACAGGGCTGCACATTCTTCACATATTCCCCTTATGTAGTATTATGTAATAATAACTCAGCCAAAAACTGGAAAGAGGCGGAAAACCTGCCGACCTATAGTCTGTGGAATGTGTATGGCGGGTGTATAATTGTGTATGGTGCAGTGCTATGTGGGTACTATGATACTGACTGTATTGAGCAGACACTGTATAGCGGTATTATGTTGGCACTGTATAGTACTGTTAAGTTATTTTAGGGTTACATATATTTAATATGTCTCAGTTCTGTACAGTGTACACTCACTGGCCACTTTATTAGGTACACCTGTCCAACTGCTCGTTAACACTTAATTTCTAATCAGCCAATCACATGGCGGCAACTCAGTGCATTTAGGCATGTAGACATGGTCAAGACAATCTCCTGCAGTTCAAACCTGAGCATCAGTATGGGGAAGAAAGGTGATTTGAGTGCCTTTGAACGTGGCATGGTTGTTGGTGCCAGAAGGGCTGGTCTGAGTATTTCAGAAACTGCTGATCTACTGGGATTTTCACGCACAACCATCTCTAGGGTTTACAGAGAATGGTCCGAAAAAGAAAAAACATCCAGTGAGCGGCAGTTCTGTGGGCGGAAATGCGTTGTTGATGCCAGAGGTCAGAGGAGAATGGCCAGACTGGTTCGAGCTGATAGAAAGGCAACAGTGACTCAAATAGCCACCCGTTACACCAAGGTAGCCAGAAGAGCATCTCTGAACGCACAGTACGTCCAACTTTGAGGCAGATGGGCTACAGCAGCAGAAGACCACACCGGGGGCCACTCCTTTCAGCTAAGAACAGGAAACTGAGGCTACAATTTGCACAAGCTCATCGAAATTGGACAATTGAAGATTGGAAAAACGTTGCCTGGTCTGATGAGTCTCGATTTCTGCTGCAACATTCGGATGGTAGGGTCAGAATTTGGCGTCAACAACATGAAAGCATGGATCCATCCTGCCTTGTATCAGTAACGGTTCAGGCTGGTGGTGGTGGTGTCATGGTGTGGGGAATATTTTCTTGGCACTCTTTGGGCCCCTTGGTACCAATTGAGCATCGTTGCAACGTCAAAGCCTACCTGAGTATTGTTGCTGACCATGTCCATCCCTTTATGACCACAATGTACCCAACATCTGATGGCTACTTTCAGCAGGATAATGCAATGCCATGTCATAAAGCTGGAATCATCTCAGACTGGTTTCTTGAACATGACAATGAGTTCACTGTACTCCAATGGCCTCCACAGTCACCAGATCTCAATCCAATAGAGGAGCATCTTTGGGATGTGGTGGAACGGGAGATTCGCATCATGGATGTGCAGCCGACAAATCTGCGGCAACTGTGTGATGCCATCATGTCAATATGGACCAAAATCTCTGAGGAATGCTTCCAGCACCTTGTTGTATCTATGCCACGAAGAATTGAGGCAGTTCTGAAGGCAAAAGGGGGTCCAACCCGTTACTAGCATGGTGTACCTAATAAAGTGGCCGGTGAGTGTATGTTGCTTTATAGTAGTATGATGTTGCCAGTATGAGGCTCTGGTGTCGGGGTGAACTGCACTGCGGTTATTGCTTTGTACTACTGTTGTGCACTGTACAGCGGTATTATTTAGGCAATATATGATGCTATTTTAGCACTGTGTCACTATTAATTTGGTACTGTACAGCACTACTGTGTAGCATTAATATGTAGGCATTGTGTAGTATTATTATGTGAGCACTGTATAGCACTACTAAATAGACAATATACAGCACTATTATGTGGTGACTAAGTGGCACTATTATATAAGCACTGTATATATGCACTATCATGTGGTCACTATGTAGCACTATTATGTAGGCACCGTGTTGTACTACTATATAGGCACTGTGTAGCACTATTATGTAGGCACTGTATAACTATTCTACATAGGCATTTGTGGTCTGTGTATAGCACTCTTACTTTTGCGCTGTATGGCAGTATTACATTGTACAGCTCTTTTGCTTGGTCAGTGTAACTGCATTATTACTCTTTCCAAAGAGCCTGGAAGGCGGCAGCTCCCACACGTATCTATCCGGGGCCCCCCACCGAGCCTGATCCAATCGTGTGTGTGTGTGTGTGTATATGAGCCAAGCACATTATAAATCATCTGTCATCTGGAAAGTTAAAAAGACAAAAAAATGTGAAGTTCCGGGCCGCAGCGTTTCCTGGCAATAAGACGACTTTGTTTCTCTCTTTGTTCGCTTCGTATTCATCTTGTTGATGTTCTTCCATTTCTGTTTCCAGATTAAAAAAGCCTTTTTGGCCCTGGTGGCAAATGGGGTGCGGGCGGCGCCTCTCTGGGACAGCAAGCAGCACTGTTTTGTGGGTAAGAGTCAATGTCCTGTATGATGGTGGCGATGATATCAGTAATACGTGAACTATTCCAGGGTCACCTCATGTCTTAAAGGAGCGGCAGTCAATGTCTGATACAATGTATACTATAGGATGTAGAATGTACCAAATGAATGTGCGGTAATTGAGTGCAGCGCCGCCACAGGAGAAAAGCAGTATTGCATAATGTCCATTAAAATGAGTAGATTGTCTATGCAAGGACCTATCCAAGGCCAGATGGCCGGTGCTGGATTTGGTTCACCGCAGTGGTAACAGGACCTGTGTTCTCTTTAACTCAACTTTTGACCCAGACCTGGACTATCCCATACATCTTGAGATCCATCACGGAGTGCTGCCATTCCTCTCCGATAGTAGTGCTTCCCTCTTGTGAGCCCCATGTTGTCCAGCTCATTTCATGGCCCCATGAACAATAACCTGACATGACACTTGAGGAATCTGAGTTGTTTGCACGTTCTTCTGGGATTTCCTGTGACTTTCTCAATGGGATATCGTTATGTTCTTGTAGAGCTTTTGGCAGTCTGTTCGCTCATTCAGAGATTCGCCACTGTTCCAACTCTTGGCTCTCATAGTGGAGTCCCAGAGCCTGAGAAATCATGTGGTGACCTCCAGCCTGCCAGGTTTCAGATGTTCTTCCCTCCTGGACCTCAAACAAGTGGCTCATACATAAAAACCAATTTATGGGTCTCTATTAAAGGAACACTCCAAGCAAATCTGATATAATTATTATGCCTGGTCCATGTGCCAGACTGGAAATCTACGCCAGTCAGGAACCTCCAGTATAACTCACTCCAGAAAACTGATGTGAGTTATAATAAATATGTGGTGCCAAAGTGTGCCCATCTCAACCTCTCAATCTCTGCCCTGCTTCACCTACTCTCCACCCATGCCCCACCCACCATTTGCCCTGCTCCACCTACTCTCCACCCATGCCCCACCCTGCTTCACCCACCCTTTGCCCTGCTCCACCCACTCTCCACCATGTCCCACCCTTTGCCCTGCTCCATCTACTCTCCACCCATGCCCCACCCACCCTTTGCCCTGCTCCACCTACTCTCCACCCATGCCCCACCCTGCTCCACTCACCCTCTGCCATGCTCCACCTACTCTCCACCCTGCTCCACCCACCCTTTGCCCTGCTCCATCTACTCTCCACCCATGCCCCACCCACCCTTTTCCCTGCTCCACCTACTCTCCACCCATGCCTCACCCTGCTCCACCCACCCTCTGCCATGCTCCACCTACTCTCCACCCATGCCTCACCCTGCTCCACCCACCCTCTGCCATGCTCCACCTACTCTCCACCCATGCTCCACCCACCCTCTGCCATGCTCCACCTACTCTCCACCATACCCCACACTGCTCCACCCACCCTCTGCCATGCCTCACCCTGCTCCACCCACCCTCTGCCATGCTCCACCTACTCTCCACCCATGCTCCACCCACCCTCTGCCATGCTCCACCTACTCTCCACCATACCCCACACTGCTCCACCCACGCTCTGCCATGCTCCACCTACTCTCCACCATACCCCACACTGCTCCACCCACCCTCTGCCATGCTCCACCTACTCTCCACCATGCCCCACCCTGCTCCACCCACCCTTTGCCCTGCTCCATCTACTCTCCACCCATGCCCCACCCACCCTTTGCCCTGCTCCACCTATTCTCCACCCTGCTCCACCCACCCTTTGCCCTGCTCCATCTACTCTCCACCCATGCCCCACCCACCCTCTGCCATGCTCCACCTACTCTCCAGCCATGCCCCACTCTGCTCCACTCACCCTCTGCCATGCTCCACCTACTCTCCACCCATGCCCCACCCTCCACCCTGCTCCACCCACCCTTTGCCCTGCTCCATCTACTCTCCACCCATGCCCCGCTCTGCCATGCTCCACCTACTCTCCACCCCTGCCCCACTCTGCTCCACCCACCCTTTGCCCTGCTCCACCCACATTAGCAGGGAATGTGTTGCATATTTGGCACAAGAAAGGTTCTTGCGCCAAAGGTGTATCAGATCGCCGCCCATCTATCACAGGTCTACACCACAATACATATGACATAGATTTGTTGATAAATTCCCTTCAATGTGTCACCAAAATGACAAAATAATATTCATGTTCAAATTCAAGTTTTTATGTTTAGAAATATTTCTTAAGCATTTTTGATGATTTTATTTTTAATTTTCCATGTCACTATCTATAAAGTATCATATCCTGCAACTTTAACTCTGGCCACCAAGCTTAATAATAGACTGATACCTGCCCTTTTTTGTAGGGCTTCACTTTGCAGCAGTTACCTTATTTACATCACAGACAGCATTACAATATCGCTTCTATAGATAACACCACTGAGTCATTACATCACTACTGACGAGATGATGTCACAGCGTATCTCCTCCCCCTCCCTGCACTGAGCATGTCTAGAACACTCTCCCATAGACCTCAATGAGTTGGCTCCAGTCTATTGCTACCTATGGCTGTGCTGTAAAGCAGATCACTAAATGCTGTTAACTATTGAGACAAGATGGCCGCCCCCATAATCGTGTACAGAAAATAGAATGAAAAAATCTACAAACAGAAAGTAAAAATAGATGTGAATTTT
Source organism: Leptodactylus fuscus (assembly GCF_031893055.1). Lineage (NCBI taxonomy): Eukaryota > Metazoa > Chordata > Amphibia > Anura > Leptodactylidae > Leptodactylus > Leptodactylus fuscus. The sequence continues at coordinate 89,028,602 of NC_134272.1, forward strand.
TTTTTTTAAAGCTTTAAATATCTGTGTTTAATAGATAAATAAAAAATCGTTCTATATAAGGCCTGGAGAAATCTGCTTTATCCCTCACCGATGGACTACAATGCCCAGCATAGCAAGATGAAGATGTCTTGTAGCCTCACAAGCTCGTACAGTCAGTGACTGTGTCCGGGGTCCCTGCAGTTACAGATTATTATTAGGCTGTCGGTCCATGTGCCGGATGTCATTACTAATGACGGATGTGTCTTCTGGCTTTTGCAGGCATGCTGACCATCACCGACTTCATCAACATCCTGCACAGATACTACAAAGCTCCACTGGTACGAGGACGATCAAATATCTATAATACATGGGGGGGTCGTCTGTGGCAGCAAGTACAGGGGAGCCCAGAACAACCAATCACAGCCCGGCTTGTATTTTCTGACCTCAGTTTGCTACATGGAAGATAGAAGCCGATTGGTTACATTCTTCTAATAGTGAAGAGTACAACCAGTAATACCACCACTACCAAAGATCGCCCTGTCACCCTGCAACTCCTCTAATGTAAGTGAACGGAGACTCACTGTGACCCCGAGGGAGATGTCACTGCAATTTATAGTCGCTAAAAGAAACAATTGATTTTGCGAATAGAATGCGACTCCATTCACTTACATTAGCGACATGGCGATCTTTGGAAGGGAAACCAGAGTTGCAGCCCAAGTCACCAGGTAGCCCTAGCCTTAGGAGTCTGAGAGAACTGAGTGACAACCAATACAGAAGCTCCATTACTCCTCATCGGTTGTCAATCCACTTTCCCAGGTCTTTCAATGCAGCGCTATACATGATACATCATTGCAATTCTACCCAGAATTGTTCATTTGCTAATAAAGCTGGGTGACAACTAATGCAGCCACCGATACAGACAAGAAATAGATCACTGCACCATTACCAAATCTTGTTTAAGGGGATATCGTCTCTCCATAGGGAGAGACCACCATATAGGTGTGTGGAGTCTTATTAAGCCATGAGCGCTCCACTGTGCAAAGGAACATGGGAAGAATATACAAATCTGACTTCCATGATGTAATTAGGATGCCAGTGCCTCAAGTATGCACACCAATAGAGGGACCCTGTCTAAGCCTCTCACGTCTGCCAGATCAGTCCTCTCTGCGCCAAGCTGATGAGATGCAAATACATCGAAGCGGCCGTCCTTGGCTGAGAGACTGTATCTGGTATAATCCCAACATCATTGCAAACAAAGGCTTCTGAGAAGGTCGGCATGATGTTAAAGGGGGCGCCCTCTATAGGTGTGTTTGACTGAGACTCTGTCTTCCTAATTACATCATGGAAGTCAGATTTGCATATTCTTCCCAAGTCTTGTTTATGAGTCTGGAAAAGCTGGGTGACGGCCAATATGATTGCTATCACAGCTCCTGCAGGGATTGCCTCAGCTTTCCTAGATCCCTGAATGACAAGTCTGCCTGATGCAGCGGTATAAGAGTGTGTTATCACTGCAAGACGACTTATATGTGACTTTGGGAAAGCTGGATGACAACTATTATGTCTTACAGACCCACCATCCAGCTCTTCCAGTATCCAGAATGGCTGTCATAGCTTTCGGAATCCTAAATGGCTGAAATACGCCTATATTGTATAATTGCCTTATTATACATTTCTTCTTCTTAGGTGCAGATATACGAGCTGGAGGAACATAAGATTGAGACATGGAGAGGTAAAACGTCTTCGTATTGTTGTCTTTCATATAGTTCAGTGATCGGCGTCTCTCAGTGATTTTCTTGTCTTGTAGAAGTGTACCTGCAGAGTTCCTTCAAGCCCCTGATCTACATCGCCCCCGGTGACAGGTGAGAGTATAGCGTCCTGTAGTGAGAGCTGGGTATCGGTGCGGATCAGTAGTGACCTGTGATACATTGTATCTCCTCAGTCTCTTCCATGCCGTCTATTCACTCATCAAGAACAAGATCCACCGCTTACCAGTAATGGAGCCGGTGTCCGGCAACATCCTGCACATCCTCACGCACAAACGCCTGCTCAAATTCCTGCATATATTTGTGAGTAGCGGTCCGGGGTGACGCTTTCATGGCAGGGCCACATGGTTAGTTTTGTTGTGTGATACAATGGTGGAATTTGTGGGGTCCAATGTCTGAGGCCTCCACTGATCGGGAGAACAGGGGTCTTTCGTTCCCTATTCTAAACAAGAAGCCGAGCTGCTGATATGATTTGCAAGTGATGTGCACGGGGGTGGAGGTTACACAGCCAGTTTGCCTCCTATGGCATGAACCGCACTGGGCACACTTGCCAAGAATATCCCAAATTGTTAATAGCAACCCCAGTAATGTTGGCTGATCCTTTCCCAAAAAAGGTGTAATGTGTGAGTGTGCACAGACTGGAGGGGGTTCTAGGCAGGGACTTATCGTACATGTGCATGATACCCTAACTATGACCCGCCGTGTCCGTATACAGGACAGCAGGTGTTCAACATGGCAATATAGACCAGATCTCTCATACATGTATTCACCATCCAGGGGCAAACCATTCCCAGACCACGCTTCCTGCAGAAGACCATCCAGGAGTTGGGGATCGGCACCTTCAGAGATATAGCCATTATTCACGATACGTCGTCCATTTACAACGCTCTGGATATCTTTGTGGAGAGGAGGGTGTCTGCGCTTCCTGTAGTCAATGGGGCCGGTGAGTATCCGAAACAAAACAATCTCCAATAGTATCACATTCATCTACACATATGGCGTACACCTCATAGGTGTAGATATTAAGCTTCAGCTCCAATATATAAGGTGACGGCATAAAGATAAAGAGATCGCTTTCATTCAGGTGAATGGGAGCTGATCTGCAGTACTTTGTCTGGCCACTACACAGAGAACGGCACTGTCTGCTTCCTGTTCCAGAACAGCTGATCATGGAGGTTTCAGTTGCCCACAATCTAATATTGATGACTTATTCTTATGATAGGTTATCAATATCTTTCTTAGGGTTGTATAAGATCCATCTGTCCATACATTCCTGTAAATGCGGAGCGATCAGATGAGTGATTTTCCTTTCCTGCCTGATACGGTATTGACCACAACGTTCCCTCCATGTCTCAGGTTAGTAGACGGACAGACGCTCCTCATATCTCAGCTCCTAGTGCAACTTTCTACAGGCAGGAGCTGTATACTACTTCCTTCCCTGGCAGATTCTTCTCCATCCTCCCGAGTTGGAGCAGATTAAAGGCTTCCTGCCTGGCACGGGAATGATTAGTAATTCCAAAGTGCACTAACAGGAAGCCCCAGAGCCTTCTACCAAAGCTGCGGTGTTACTAAATACTCACAAGTCTTCCGCCAGTCTACAACCTCTCCCTTTCTCATTGTGTTCCATCGAGGGCAAAGGGAAGTGACAACTACCATGAGCACCACTAGGGGGCAGATTGAGCACTTGTTACATTTTATACTGTATAGGGTGGCGCTAGTGATCACAATGTAGACTGTCCATTACAAGTTGCACCCAACTTTTCTAGGCTCCTGGACAGCAGACCAACCCTCTGATACAATTTTGGATAAGTTAGGTGAAAATTTCTTTATCAGTTTCAGATTCATAGGAATAATAACTAGTACGGCTGTAGAGACAACTGAACACAAAGGGTTAAAATCTCATAACAAGAAAAGGACATTTGTACTTTTGCAGGTTGCATTTAAGAAATTGTATTCAGTGCAAACTTAGTGACCCTGATTGGAGTCCGGGTACCCTGCTTATAGGGGTCAGAGCAATGTCCATGTCACCCATCTACAGCTGCTATTTGTGAAGACGTCAAGGCATTTACAGTTATAAATAGCTCAGCAATTGAACACCAGACACATACGGTAGTACATGGAGACCACACAGAGCTGTAATATCAGGAGGATACTTTATATTCTACATGTAAGGGATCGCTTACCGCCCTGTAAATGAAAAGCGACCCACCGCCCTTTTATCTGTGCTTAAATTGTTTGTCAACAACTCAGTATCCTAAACTCCAACAATATACAAGAATCTAACTACTGGAATATAACTGCTATATACTACTCCATATATGTACAGAAATATAACTACTATAATACTACTCCTATGTACAAGAATATAACTACTATAATACTACCTCCTATGTACAAGAATATAACTACTATAATACTACTCCTATGTACAAGAATATAACTACTATAATACTACTCCTATGTACAAGAATATAACTACTATAATACTACCTCCTATGTACAAGAATATAACTACTATAATACTGCCTCCTATGTACAAGAATATAACTACTATAATACTACCTCCTATGTACAAGAATATAACTACTATAATACTACCTCCTATGTACAAGAATATAACTACTATAATACTACCTCCTATGTACAAGAATATAACTACTATAATACTGCCTCCTATGTACAAGAATATAAATACTATAATACTACCTCCTATGTACAAGAATATAACTACTATAATACTGCTCCTATGTACAAGAATATAACTACTATAATACTGCTCCTATGTACAAGAATATAACTACTATAATACTACTCCTATGTACAAGAATATAACTACTATAATACTGCTCCTAAGTACAAGAATATAACTACTATAATACTACTCCTATGTACAAGAATATAACTACTATAATACTGCTCCTATGTACAAGAATATAACTACTATAATACTGCTCCTATGTACAAGAATATAACTACTATAATACTACCTCTTATGTACAAGAATATAACTACTATAATACTACTCCTATGTACAAGAATATAACTACTATAATACTACTCCTATGTACAAGAATATAACTACTATAATACTACCTCTTATGTACAAGAATATAACTACTATAATACTACTCCTATGTACAAGAATATAACTACTATAATACTGCTCCTATGTACAAGAATATAACTACTATAATACTACCTCTTATGTACAAGAATATAACTACTATAATACTACTCCTATGTACAAGAATATAACTACTATAATACTACCTCTTATGTACAAGAATATAACTACTATAATACTACTACTATGTACAAGAATATAACTACTATAATACTACCTCCTATGTACAAGAATATAACTACTATAATACTACCTCCTATGTACAAGAATATAACTACTATAATACTGCTCCTATGTACAAGAATATAACTACTATAATACTACCTCTTATGTACAAGAATATAACTACTATAATACTACCTCTTATGTACAAGAATATAACTACTATAATACTGCTCCTATGTACAAGAATATAACTACTATAATACTACTCCTATGTACAAGAATATAACTACTATAATACTACCTCTTATGTACAAGAATATAACTACTATAATACTACTACTATGTACAAGAATATAACTACTATAATACTACCTCCTATGTACAAGAATATAACTACTATAATACTACCTCTTATGTACAAGAATATAACTACTATAATACTACCTCTTATGTACAAGAATATAACTACTATAATACTACTACTATGTACAAGAATATAACTACTATAATACTACCTCCTATGTACAAGAATATAACTACTATAATACTACCTCCTATGTACAAGAATATAACTACTATAATACTACCTCTTATGTACAAGAATATAACTACTATAATACTACCTCCTATGTACAAGAATATAACTACTATAATACTACTCCTATGTACAAGAATATAACTACTATAATACTGCTCCTATGTACAAGAATATAACTACTATAATACTACTCCTATGTACAAGAATATAACTACTATAATACTACTCCTATGTACAAGAATATAACTACTATAATACTGCTCCTATGTACAAGAATATAACTACTATAATACTGCTCCTATGTACAAGAATATAACTACTATAATACTACTCCTATGTACAAGAATATAACTACTATAATACTGCTCCTATGTACAAGAATATAACTACTATAATACTACCTCTTATGTACAAGAATATAACTACTATAATACTACTCATGTGTACAAGAATATAACTACTATAATACTGCTCCTATGTACAAGAATATAACTACTATAATACTACTCCTATGTACAAGAATATAACTACTATAATACTACCTCCTATGTACAAGAATATAACTACTATAATACTACCTCTTATGTACAAGAATATAACTACTATAATACTACCTCTTATGTACAAGAATATAACTACTATAATACTACTACTATGTACAAGAATATAACTACTATAATACTACCTCCTATGTACAAGAATATAACTACTATAATACTACCTCCTATGTACAAGAATATAACTACTATAATACTACCTCTTATGTACAAGAATATAACTACTATAATACTGCTCCTATGTACAAGAATATAACTACTATAATACTACTCCTATGTACAAGAATATAACTACTATAATACTACTCCTATGTACAAGAATATAACTACTATAATACTGCTCCTATGTACAAGAATATAACTACTATAATACTACTCCTATGTACAAGAATATAACTACTATAATACTGCTCCTATGTACAAGAATATAACTACTATAATACTACTCCTATGTACAAGAATATAACTACTATAATACTGCTCCTATGTACAAGAATATAACTACTATAATACTACCTCTTATGTACAAGAATAACTACTATAATACTACTCATGTGTACAAGAATATAACTACTATAATACTGCTCCTGTGTACAAGAATATAACTACTATAATACTACTCCTATGTACAAGAATATAACTACTATAATACTACTCCTATGTACAAGAATATAACTACTATAATACTACTCCTATGAACAAGAATATAACTACTATAATACTACCTCCTATGTACAAGAATATAACTACTATAATACTACTCCTATGTACAAGAATATAACTACTATAATACTACTCCTATGTACAAGAATATAACTACTATAATACTGCTCCTATGTACAAGAATATAACTACTATAATACTGCTCCTATGTACAAGAATATAACTACTATAATACTACTCCTATGTACAAGAATATAACTACTATAATACTGCTCCTATGTACAAGAATATAACTACTATAATACTACCTCTTATGTACAAGAATATAACTACTATAATACTACTCATGTGTACAAGAATATAACTACTATAATACTGCTCCTATGTACAAGAATATAACTACTATAATACTACTCCTATGAACAAGAATATAACTACTATAATACTACCTCCTATGTACAAGAATATAACTACTATAATACTACTCCTATGTACAAGAATATAACTACTATAATACTGCTCCTATGTACAAGAATATAACTACTATAATACTACCTTCTATGTACAAGAATATAACTACTATAATACTACCTTCTATGTACAAGAATATAACTACTATAATACTGCTCCTATGTACAAGAATATAACTACTATAATACTGCTCCTATGTACAAGAATATAACTACTATAATACTACTCCTATGAACAAGAATATAACTACTATAATACTACTCCTATGTACAAGAATATAACTACTATAATACTACTCCTATGTACAAGAATATAACTACTATAATACTACCTTCTATGTACAAGAATATAACTACTATAATACTACCTTCTATGTACAAGAATATAACTACTATAATACTGCTCCTATATACAAGAATATAACTACTATAATACTGCTCCTATGTACAAGAATATAACTACTATAATACTGCTCCTATGTACAAGAATATAACTACTATAATACTACTCCTATGTACAAGAATATAACTACTATAATACTACTCCTATGTACAAGAATATAACTACTATAATACTACCTCCTATGTACAAGAATATAACTACTATAATACTGCTCCTATATACAAGAATATAACTACTATAATACTACTCCTATGTACAAGAATATAACTACTATAATACTGCTCCTCTGTATAAGAATATAACTACTATAATACTACTCCTATGTACAAGAATATAACTACTATAATACTACTCCTATGTACAAGAATATAACTACTATAATACTGCTCCTATGTACAAGAATATAACTACTATAATACTACTCCTATGTACAAGAATATAACTACTATAATACTACTCCTATGTACAAGAATATAACTACTATAATACTACTCCTATGTACAAGAATATAACTACTATAATACTACCTCCTATGTACAAGAATATAACTACTATAATACTACCTCCTATGTACAAGAATATAACTACTATAATACTGCTCCTCTGTATAAGAATATGACTGTAACTTTCTCACTTTCCTCTTTCCAGGACAGGTGGTCGGTCTGTATTCTCGCTTTGATGTTATAGTGAGTTTCCTTTCCATTCTTACACTGTATTGGCTGCTCAGGTATGGGCGGGGGGTGGTGTCATTACTATTAGAGTAGTTGCAGTGTTCACTTCTCTGACTCTTGAGGAGATTGGATTCTGTTTCCCCAGACAGAAGCTTCCTCTGACTATGGAGCTCGGAGGTCACAGAATATCCCCCAGACCCGCTCTATGTTTAGGTTTTCCTCCTATATTACATGACCTCTATATAGCGTAATAGCTGTGACTGGCGGTATAAGCAGATATATGTCTCTGGATTGGTTCATGTACTGGGGTTTCAGCTATAGTCCATTATACTCTATGTAAATGTTGGACATTCTTCAGTCCCTGGCCATTGTCTTTGGTCACTCCGTCTTCATTCATATTTACTCTTGTACTTTTCTTCAGCATTTAGCAGCCCAGAAGATCTATAATAACCTGGATATAACTGTAGGGGAAGCTTTGCGACGGCGTTCCTTGTGTCTGGAAGGTGTTCTCACATGTTATCCACATGAAACCCTGGAAACTGTGATTGACCGAGTGGTACGAGAACAGGTACTGACTGTATACAGAGGATGTCAGTGATTGTGTATATATATATATATATATATATATATATATATATATATATATATATATATAATGCTGTACTGTATATATAATCGTATACATAACTATAATCATATACCAGACAACTGAATCAGCGTGGCCTGTATTACTATATACAAGAAGATGTATAAATTATTATTATATATTATTATATTATTATATATATATATATAATGTGTATATATATTATATACAGTATATACCCAGGTTATACCAGCACGGTCCATATTATAGGGGTCAGCTTTGTCTTCTTTATTATTGTGACTTTCCCTCTTTCAGGTTCATCGACTGGTTCTGGTGGATGAAGAACATCGTCCCCGTGGGATTGTGTCCCTGTCTGACATCCTACAAGCCCTGGTTTTAACCCCCGCAGGTATTGATGCCCTTAATTCCTAACCCTGCGAAGGCTCTTTTCTACCTTCACCCTGCACCTCCTTCTCCTCTCTAAGGCACAGGTACGCCCCCTACAGTTCTTGGCAGGAGCAAACGTCCGTGTGAGAATTGTCTGGAAAGCTCATCTTTGCACTTTGTACCCTGGAACGTCAGAAATCTGCATTTGTGCTGCCACCAGGTTTTACGCACTGCCTGAAATTTTGCTTTTCTTTTTTTTCCCCTCCTGCTGCGCTCCTGAGGTGTCCTGGGCCAGCTGCTCTCTTCCTTCCTTCCAGTTCTTTAAGTCAATGTCTATTGTGAAAAAACCCCCTGAAATTCTAAATGAATTTTGCAATAGACTATGGATGACCCGTGTGACATTGCATGGCCTATTATTGTAAGCACTCAGAAAAAGATTGAAAAATGCCTTTCTGAAACTGTTTGCAGAATATATCAGGAGTTAATTTAAAGCTCCCCAGTGGACTCTGGCAGTCAAATAGGTAATTGTAAGATCCCTGGAGGAAGGCAGAAAAAGGGTTAAAGTTACTCCTCCAGACTCCAGTGTTGTCTTGGCTGTAATACGATGCAGCAGGGAGGAGATAGAAGGCTGTGTGACAGGGAGGAGATAGAGAGGACTGTGTAGCAGGGAGGAGATAGAGAGGGCTGTGCAGCAGGGAGGAGATAGAGAGGACTGTGCAGCAGGGAGGAGATAGAGAGGGCTGTGCAGCAGGGAGGAGATAGAGAGGGCTGTGCAGCAGGGAGGAGATAGAGAGGGCTGTGCAGCAGGGAGGAGATAGAGAGGGCTGTGCAGCAGGGAGGAGATAGAGAGGACTGTGCAGCAGGGAGGAGATAGAGAGGGCTGTGCAGCAGGGAGGAGATAGAGAGGGCTGTGCAGCAGGGAGGAGATAGAGAGGGCTGTGCAGCAGGGAGGAGATAGAGAGGACTGTGCAGCAGGGAGGAGATAGAGAGGACTGTGCAGCAGGGAGGAGATAGAAGGCTGTGTAACAGGGAGGAGATAGAGAGGACTGTGCAGCAGAGAGAAGATAGAGAGGGCTGTGCAGCAGGGAGGAGATAGAGAGGACTGTGCAGCAGGGAGGAGATAGAAGGCTGTGTAACAGGGAGGAGATAGAGAGGGCTGTGCAGCAGGGAGGAGATAGAGAGGGCTGTGCAGCAGGGAGGAGATAGAGAGAGCTGTGCAGCAGGGAGGAGATAGAGAGGGCTGTGCAGCAGGGAGGAGATAGAGAGGGCTGTGCAGCAGGGAGGAGATAGAGAGGGCTGTGCAGCAGGGAGGAGATAGAAGGCTGTGTAACAGGGAGGAGATAGAGAGGACTGTGCAGCAGAGAGAAGATAGAGAGGACTGTGCAGCAGGGAGGAGATAGAAGGCTGTGTAACAGGGAGGAGATAGAGAGGGCTGTGCAGCAGGGAGGAGATAGAGAGGGCTGTGCAGCAGGGAGGAGATAGAGAGGGCTGTGCAGCAGGGAGGAGATAGAAGGCTGTGTAACAGGGAGGAGATAGAGAGGGCTGTGCAGCAGGGAGGAGATAGAGAGGGCTGTGCAGCAGGGAGAAGATAGAGAGGGCTGTGTAACAGGGAGGAGATAGAGAGGGCTGTGTAACAGGGAGGAGATAGAGAGGACTGTGCAGCATGAAGGAGATAAAGGGGACTGTGCAACAGGGAGGAGATAAAGAGGACTCTGCAACAGGGCTGTGCAGCAGGGATGGGGTAGAGAGGACTGTGCAGCTGTAACTTCTTTGCTATGTTTTTTCTTGTTATGTTCTGCAAATCTCAAAACTGAAAACAGACTTTGAAAAATGTATTCCCGAATATCCAAATTGATGGCTAGGCCAGAAATACTCAGAGAATTCCTCTGTCTGTCCCTGTTCTCTGCACGCACCTTTCTGTCTCCTTGCTCTGCCTAAACCCTCAGTGATGACATCGTGTCTGACTGCCATCCTGAATACTTCTGCTTTAAGGGATTACTCCACTGCTTCTGGTGTTTTCTGTGACTCGTCTTAATAACTCCACCTCATTTCTTGAGCCACTATTTTTTCTTTCTTTCATCTCTTCCAGGTCTAGACCGCAATTCCTTGTGATGGAGTCATTGGGAACGTCGTGAGCCAGCTACATGCAGTGAAATGATAGGACATTTTCTGGCTAGGGGGCGCTGTTTGATGCCTGTGCACATGATGACGAGTGCAGGCTCACTTGCCGCCTGGAGGATGTCGGTCATCTTCTTCCAGATGTGTTAAAGGAATCGTATGGTCTTGGCTGAATCTTCCTTCTCTTTGTTGTCTGTGTTGGATATACAATATACTGTATTTTTGTGGTCATAAGAACTTTGGAGCCGGAATCCTTAATGGTTCCTCGTGTGAGACGACCTTGGACCTGTGAGTGGGACTCATCACTACGTGTCTGGATATATGCCGTTTACACAGCCCACACTTAAGCATATATCTCCTATATAGCGGATACATAGACATATCTGTAGAGTGAACGTATTAGATCAAATCCCTGGCTGCCAATGTTTCCCAGAAGTCTTTGCTACTGCTGAGCACGTCAGGGCTCTCCTCCACCATGTTCAGTCATGTGATGTAATAACAGGGGTCAGGGAGCGAGAGTGGGCAGTGGTTGCAATGATCTCTGTCTCTGGAGGACCCGCAGATTGTAATGGACAATGTGTAATGCCTCATTTGTCCTTATGGTGGCGCTGTAGGGGAAGTAAACACTTAATCATACTTGCCAACTCTCTGGACGTTCTGGGAGGATCCCCGAGAAGGGGTGACCTCCTGGGCCACTGGGGTAACCGAATCTGACCCCACAGAGCATGTTGTCTGTTACCATATAGTCAGAGGGGAGGGGTCTTGTTACTGATTTTGCGTCGCAACCCCAGGTATTCTATAGAATTGCTTTGGCAGCGATGGGACTGAGTCATCCATATGTGATACTATACGTGGCCGGATTACTGTGCTGAGTGTATGTGTATTGCCATTGCACTAGTCAGATTAATATACACTGTTGGGGGTTGTTTGCATTTGCACACAGCGCCCCCTGCTGTACTATACAGTAGTTGTAGCTCTTGTAGTGCCACTTAAAGGGGGTCTCGGATTACAAACTCCACTTCTGTGATGACCTCTTTCTGAGGAGGCGAAAACATTTTGTTGTGAGTCACTATGAATAGTTTTTAGGCGTTGCCTGGCTTTATTTAGAGTTATAGTCGATCTTCTTCTCTATTCACATCCAAAGCTGCATTTGGAATTTTGCAGATCAACCTTGGAAACAGACAGGCGTTGTGACCAAACTGCTTAGTTCTGTGTAACCGTCCTCTGAGTTCCTCTGGGGTTACTTCAAACATCAGCTTTGGATGTGACTAGAGGATAAAATCAGAAATAAATAAATCTCGTATGATCACATCTATGCAGATGTGCGGTAGGTCTGTGACCAGCGGAGTGGACTGCACCCCCCCGGGTCCTCTGCACCCCGACGTCCTTCCCTTCATGCCTTATTCTATGTTATTTCTCTTGCACTTTTCTCACTGACCCTCCTGGACTTCTGTTTACGTCTCTTACAGAAAATGCAACTGGAGATTTTCAGGAAATAATAAACCTGTCGCTTTCTCATCTATTTCTTTGTGTGATTTGTTTAATTTTCTTTAATCTGCTGGGGAAACAACAACCCACAAATTCCTAAATTCAGAGTCAGAGGGGTAACTTGGGGCCCCAGTGCAGAATTTGTCCCAGTGTTCTCACCTATGGTGTGCATTTTACTGGTCTCCGACCTCCAGGACAGGCGGATGTTTGGGGTCCTCTAATTTTGCAGATTGAAACATACTTGTTTTAGTATCAGGATTTTGTTGCCCCTTTGTCCCTCTGAAGAGTCTGATGTCACTTCTTTCCAATGTCTGAACAGGGACACGTAATATGTGAAGCATCCACTTCCCAGAGTACTTTCCTCCTTATCTACAACCTGTGTGATCTGCCCTTCCTGAAAACTTGGATGCTTTTTCTACGATCTATGTAGTACTAAGAGAAGAGAGAGCTGATACCGCCAGAGGCAGCCTGCTGTCAGATTTACTTCCTATGGAGCCATTGTGATGGCCCCATACAAGGTTCAAATGTGTAGTTCTCCAGGAGTCATCCTCTGTTCCTCTGAAGAGTCTGGTGTGGATTCTTTCCAGTGTCGGGAACACAAATGATATAATTCACCCACTTCCCAGAGTACTTTCCTCCCTATCTACAACCTGTGTGATCTGCCCTTCCTGTGAACTTGCATACTTTTCATCCTCTCTACGCTCTGCTCTGTCCTGCGCTGCCATATGCAATCTCATCCCGCTCTCTGCTCTTTTTTTTTAGCACTGAGAGAAGAGAGGAGAAATGGAGAGAGAGCCAACACTCCCAGGAGCAGCACGCTGTCAGAGCCATTGGTGTGATGGACCAACACAAGCATCAGCTGTGTCTCCGAATTCTGGGGCTCTCTAGACCAGTTAAACATTAGGGGATATATAACCTAAATGCAAAATCCTAATATATATATATATATATATATATATATATATATATATATATATATGTAAAAACTTTTAAATAGCCTTCATTAAACACTTCCTACCATATCTGCTGCAGAGTCTGTACTACTCCTTCACATAGATGTCTGTCCTGCTGAACTGGATTCCACTTCAGCAGGACAATGATCTACGTGAAAGAGTTACACAGGCTCTGTAGCAGAAATGGTAGGGAAATTTTTACTAGACAATGTAAGAAGTTACGTTAATCTGCCTCCAGGAATTTTATATTTAGGAATATATTATGTCATATTTAGGATTCTGGGGATCCACAATGTCTTGGAGCATAGTTGAAGCTTGTGTCGGCCATCACTCCTATCCATGTGGCTCTATGGGAAATACTTTCTCTGCGGGTTCCATGGTATCTCTTATTACAAGTTACACAACTGTTACATTGTGAACTTACTGATACGTGGAGAATTCCTCATAAAAACTCTTAATTCATCATATCCTGAGTTCCTAGAGCCACGTTCCTTACACGAGAGGCCCAGGTTATTGGAAAACCCCTGTGCAAGCAAATGGAACACCAAGGTTAATGGATGACAGAGGAAGGGTCTACAAGGAACAGACAAAGGTTGTCGTGACCATTGAAAGAGTCTTGACCCTCCTTGTCAGGTCTGCAGGTAATGGTAGGCTCAGCTGTTCCTCAATGACCTATTAGAAGTCACTACAAGTGGGCACAGAGATGTCTATGATCTGCTGTGGGACCAAAAGTACCCGGCAATCTTCCTACCGACCTCATGAGACTCCACCGTGGCTGCTCAGCTTCTTCTTTGCCCTTCAGGTAAGTGAAAGATATTTACTTAAGAACTTTGTCTTGGATCAGTACTCTCAAATATACGTCAGTCCAGCGGGTACTGTCAGAGCACACTGGGGGTTGTAGTGTTTTGTAACAAGCTCAAGAGCCAAAGGTTGGAGACATCTGCCTTAGATGAGTACATGACACTTCCCCAAGTGGTACAAACATCTTGTTATCTCATTCTTCCAGCACCTCCTGGTCCAGACCTCGCTGCTCTGCACCTGTCACAGCCTCTTCCTGCAGCATCGGCCACTGACGCTCCAAGATCAGAGTCGTTTACTGGCCCGGAGCCTCTTTGTCTGTGGGATCAGCACCAGCTTACAAAGCAGTCTGGGAACAAGGTATCGACTTAAGGCATAAGTGCAACATCAATGTATCTCTGCTTGCTGTCAGTGAATATAATGAAATTGCATTTGTTCTTTTGTCGGGAAAGTGGTCTCTGTTTATAAGAAGTAGCATTTTATGATGCGACCCTTCAACCTTACCCCAGCATATGCCATGATGGTTTTGCAGATGTCGGGTCTTTAAAGGGAGTCTATCATTAATGAACACAGTGCTGAAACAGACCACCGCAAAATGGCGGCCCGGGCATGCACAGTTGGCTCTGCCCAAGCCACCATTTTCCAGTGGTCTGTTACAGTGCTGTGTCCGATGCTTGAGATAGGCAGAAGATATGGAGAAGAGGAAGAGGGGGGAGTAAACACAACAAGCTAAGGGTCGGCGGAAGGTTATGACGCAGGGGGGTCACTATTTCACATGGCCAAAAAGTTGAATAAAAACTGATCAACATTGGACGTTCCCCAAATTGAGATACATAAAACCTATATCTTCTGCTGCAAAAAAACAAGTGACCGGTGCAAAAGACTAAAATAATTGTTTGTATTTCTCAAAGTTTTTGATTATGGTATTGATATAGATATATAATGTGGAATCGCTCTGATCAGGTCAACCCAAAGAATATAAAGACCCTGACACTTATACCACACAGTGAACGCTGTCAAGATGAAACCCATAAGAACATGGCGCAGTTTTTCTCTAATTCCACCCCATTCTGCTTTTTTCCCAGGACCTCGTACACAATGTTCTATGCTAGCTTTACAAAGTACAGATTCTCCCACAAAAAATAAGCCCTTGTACGTCTCTGTGGACCTTCAGTAAGGTGGGGGAACAATAATCTCCCTCCTCGGAGCTTCACATTCATCAGTCTGTGTATCTGTAACTCTGTAAAAAATAGTCAAGCCCCAATTTACCGGGGTTTCCCTTTAAGAACAAGGATCTTTTAGACTGTAAAGTACTTTTGGGGTTTCCACAGGAAATTTTTGGTGGAACTTTAGTTATTCCCATTTATTATCTCATTGTCCCAAAATAAATCTAATAATCCAGGAAATGTCTGAGGAGCCGCGCCAAGATCTGCGTCTCCATAGCTGATTCTATCTGATGGCGTCCGCGTATTAATCAGCATTAAAGGTGCACGCTGCAATAGGAAGAGTGAAGGGGCCAGGACATTATTAAGGGTCTGTTCCCCTTTAACTCTGCCATTGGAACGTGATGATCGTTTTCGTTGCAGTCCAATAGCACTCGTAGAATGAAGGGGCCGATCAGCGAGACGCTTTGCTTTACTGGAGTCCTCCATATTCTCTAAGTCTACCGCCATGTAAACCAATAGGGCTGTGGTGATAGATGCCGAGACTCCGGGGCTAGAGGGGGAGAAGGACGATCAGGACAGGATCGCCCCCAAATAGAATCCAACTATTTTGTGCGTACAATTTTTATTAAGATCAATATGTCTCCACAGTAACAGACTACAAACAAACCCTGTGTAGTCAGATCCTGCAGTCATGTATTGCATAGACAGAACTGATCCTCTCCAACGCGCACAGGTGCAGGACGCGTTACAATAGGTTGGCGCCTCCTTCAAGAACGTCTCAGGATTGTACAGAAATCTCTTACGTTGGTTTATTTTTTCCAGTTAGTTTTGGAGTTCACATCTCTGCGGCAAAAACTACTAGAAGTCGGCAGAGAGAAAAGTCTGCTACTTTCAGTATGAAGCTGGGGGGCACCTGGCGAACCCCGATATATGGAGTCTGCTGGGTAACCGCTGTGTTAGCGGTCTGGCACTCCATTGTCTGGGTCTCCCGAGCCCGGCACCCATGTGTCTCTCGCCTAAAGGTCGCAACGTGTTGTAACTTTTTACATTTTTAGCTTTTTGTTTGTTTTACATAATAGTGAATATGGCAAAAATGTGGAGAATGTTCTGCAGGGCCAAAGGTCACGGAATACAATGAGTATGAATCAGCGAGTGATCGTGTAACTAACTCAGGATATTATGTAATGTATGGGATCTACCTGTCTATCTATATTCCCTATAAGCTATTTCAGGAAGGCTCGGGGTCTACTTCTCTATAACACAAAGGTCACACTATTGTACGTCACACTTCTGGCTTTTGTCAGTCAACACTTCTCACAGTGTGAACTTTACTCTGACCTCACAAGCAGCTTCTTCTTCTTCTGTAGCTGGAATATTATCCATAGTGATCTGCATGGAATCCGACATACAGGGGTTATCTACAATGTCTGCTGAAGCCAATATCTGTGGATCAGAGGTGGCACACGTCAGCAAAGGTCACCGACATGTATCTGAATTATAAAGTGAATGCAACTATAATTGTGATTGTAGGCCACGTTTTGTGTACACAGCTCCTATGCAGACCTGGTTACCACAAACAATGCCTGTGTAGTCAGTATATTCAGGTGACAGTAACCTATATATCTGCAGGGCTGGGGTGATATGCTGGTTCTGGTGACAGACTCCCTTTACATGCTATATAACTATATTTCCCATCATTCAGGCTACCTCTGGTTCAGGCTCCGACCTTCGAGCTGCTGGTCCCGGCCATTATCCTCAGCAGATACAATGACACTAGAGCAGGTGAGTCTCGCCCTCCTATGTATATAATAGCAGTACATTATATCACCTATAGAGCAATAACAGCGGCTGAACTGCAACTCCCAGACAGGGGATAATTCTGTATAGAATAAATTCTAGTTCTTATTGCTCATGGCTTCATATGTAAATAATCCCTGAAAAATTGGGGAATGAGACTGAATATCCCCCAGTCATCAGGTTACTGAACTCTCTTCTAGATGCTCATGAATCAGTGCAGTGCACAGGAAGCTCATGTGACCTCCAGCCAATCGGAGAGGTGAGTGAGGAAGGGATTTATTATTCTATATACATATCTATCTATCTATCTATCTATCTATCTATCTATCTATCTATCTATCTATCTATCTATCTATCTATCTCCTATCTATCTATCTCCTATCTATCTATCTCCTATCTATCTATCTCCTATCTATCTATCTATCTATCTATCTATCTATCTATCTATCTATCTATCTATCTATCTATCTCCTATCTACAGAGTTGGCCAAAAGTATTGCCCCCCTGCAGTTCTGTCAGATAATCCTTGCTGTCCCCCAGATAATGATTACAAGCACAAACTCTTTGGTAATATCTTCAGTTATTTTGCTTGCAATGAAAAAACACAAAAGAGAATGAAAAAAAAGTCACATCATTGATCATTTTACACAAAACTCCAGGACTGGTGCGGACAGAAGTGTTGGCGCCCTCAGCCTAATACTTGGTAGCACAACCTTTAGACACAATAACTGCGCACAACCGCTCCCGCTAACCAGCAATGAGTTTCTTACAAGGCTCTGCTGGAATCTTAGACCCTTCTTCTTTGGCAAACTGCTCGCGGTCCCCCCTGAGATGTGAAGGGGGCCTTCTCCAAACTGCCACCAAGAGATCTCTCCCCCTCCCCCACAGGTGTTCTATGGGATTCAGGGCTGGACTCATTGCTGCCACTTTACAAGTCTCCAGGGCTTTCTCTCACCACCATTTTCTAGTGCTGACCTGAAGTGTGTTTTGGGTCGTTGTCCTGCTGGAAGAGCCCTGACCTCTGAGGGAGACCCCGCTTTCTCACACTGGGCCCTACATGATGCTGCACAATGTGTTGGTCGTCTTCAGACTTCATAATGCCATGCACACGGTCAAGCAGTCCAGTGCCAGAGGAAGCAAAGCAACCCCAAACCATCAGGGACCTCCGCCATGTCTGACTGTAGGGGGCGTCTTCTTCTCTTTTTTCCTGTAATCTCTATGTTGAGGCCTTCTCCTACTTTTGTCTCATCTGACCAGAGAACATTCTTCCAGAACGGTTTTGGCTTTCTCAGGTAAGTTTTGGCAAACTCCAGCCTGGCTTCTGTCTGTGGGTAAGAAGTGGGGTCTTCCTGGGTCTCCTACCATACAGTCCCTTCTCATTCAGACGCTGACACTGGATAGTACGGGGTGACACTGTTGTACCCTCGGACTGCAGGGCAGCTTGGACTTGTTTGGATGTTAGTCGAGGTTCTTTATCCGCCATCCGCACAATCTTGCAGTGAAATCTCTCGTCAATGTTTCTTTTGCGTCCACATCTAGGGAGGTTAGCCACAGGGCCATGGGCTTTACACTTCTTGATGACACTGCGCACGGTAGACACAGGAACATTCAGGTCTTTGGAGATGGACTTGTAGCCTTGAGATTGCTCATGCTTCCTCACAATTTTGCTTCTCAAGTCCTCAGACAGTTCTTTGGTCTTCTTTTTTTTCTCCATGCTCAATGTGGTCACACAAGGACACAGGACAGAGGTGGAGTCAACTTTAATCCATTTCAACTGGCTGCAAGTGTGATTTAATTATTGCCACCACCTGTTAGGTGCCTCAGGTAAGTCACAGGTGCTGTTAATTACACAAACTACAGAAGCAGCACATGATTTTTCAAACAGTGCCAATACTTTTGTCAACCCCCTTTTTTATGTTTGCTGTGGAATTATATCCAATTTGGCTTTTTGACAATTCTTTTTGTGATTTTCCATTGAAGACAAATTAAATGAAGAAAATACCAAAGAGTTTGTGATTCCAATCATTATCTGGAAGAAACAGAGTATTATCTGACAGAATTGCAGGGGTGCCAATACTTTTGGCCAACACTATCTATCTACAGTCATGGCCAAAAGTTTTGAGAATGACACAAATCTTCTATTGTCACATGATCTGCTCCCTCTGGTTTCTGTGTGTTTGTCAGATGTTTTTATCACATACAGACATAGAATTGCAATCATATTCTGAGTAATAAAAGCTTATAGTGACAGTTAGAATGAGTTAATGCAGCGTTGCAATATTTGCAGTGTTGCCCCTTCTTCTTCTTCAGGACCTCTGCAATTCTCCCTGGCATGCTCTCAATCAACTTCTGGACCAAATCCTGACTGATAGCCGTCCATTCTTGCACAATCAATGCTTGCATTTTGTCAGAATTTGTAGGTTTTTGTTTGTCCACCCGTCTCTTGATGATTGACCACAAGTTCTCAATGGGATTAAGATCTGGGGAGTTTCCAGGCCATGGACCCAAAATCTCTGTTTTGTTCCCTGAGCCATTTAGTTCTCCCCTTTGCTTTATGGCAAGGTGCTCCATCATGCTGGAAAAGGCATTGTTGATGGCCAAACTGCTCTTGGACGGTTGGGAGAAGGTGATCTTGGAGGACATTCTGGTCCCATTCTTTATTCATGGCTGTGTTTTTAGGCAAGACTGTGAGAGAGCCGAGTCCCTTGGCTGAGAAGCCACCCCACACATGAATGGTTTCAGGATGCTTTACAGTTGGCATGAGACAAGACTGGTGGTAGCGCTCACCTCGTCTTCTACCAATAAGCTGTTCTCCAGATGTCCCAAACATTCGAAAAGGGGATTCATCAGAGAAAATGACTTTCCCCCAGTCCTCAGCAGTCCACTCCCTGTACCTTTTGCAGAATATCAGTCTGTCCCTGATGGTTTTTCTGGAGAGAAGTGGCTTCTTCGCTGCCCTCCTTGAGACCAGGTCTTGCTCCAAGAGTCTCCTCCTCACAGTGTGTGCAGATACACTCACACCTGCCTGCTGCCATTCCTGAGCAAGCTCTGCACTGCTGGTAGCCCGATCCCACAGCTGAAACACTTTTAAGAGACGGTCCTGGCACTTGCTGGTCTTTCTTGGGCGCCCTGGAGCCTTTTTGCCAACAATGGAACCTCTCTCCTTGAAGTTCTTGATGATGCGATAGATTGTTGACTGAGGTGCAATCTTTCTAGCTGCGATACTCTTCCCTGTTAGGCCATTTTTGTGCAGTGCAATGATGACTGCATGTGTTTCTTTACAGATAACCATGGTTAACAGAAGAGAAACAATGATGCCAAGCACCAGCCTCCTTTTACAGTGTCCAGTGGTGTCAATCTTACTTAATCATGACAGATTGATCTCCAGCCCTGTACTCATCAACACCCACACCTGTGTCAATGGAGCAATCAGAGAAATGATGTTAGCTGGTCCTTTTAAGGCAGGGCTGCAATGATGTTGAAATGTGTTTTGGGGGATAAAGTTCATTTTCTAGGCAAATATTGATTTTGCAAGTAATTGCTGTTGAGCTGATCACTCTTTATAACATTCTGGAGTATATGCAAATTGCCATTAGGAAAACTGAAGCAGTAGACTTTGTAACAATTACTATTTGTATCATTCTCAAAACTTTTGGCCATGACTGTACAAACCCTTCTGTATCAGGTGACTAATCTGTGCCGCCCTTTCCTCTGTATGTGACTGGCACCATCATCCTTCCTCCTGAGCAGCAGACGGGGACAGTACTGAGCTGTGTCTGAGCCTCACATATGGCGCCCTCCACAGGTCACTATTATCCTTCCCTTTTGCAGGTGTCGGGGGCGCTGTTGGTCTCGGGACTTCTGCAGCTTCTCTTTGGAGTCTCAGGACTCTGGGGTTGGATTTTACAGTTCTGTGGCCCGATGGTCATTGCGCCCGTTCTCTCCATTATTGGACTTTCCTGTTACAAACCTGCAGCCATGCTCTGCGCCTCCAACTGGGGTATCTCCATGAGGTAGGTGTTCCAAAATGGCCACCAGTGAGCATGAGAAGGTCTTATACTCTAGTTACATATAAAGCTGCATTAATAGCTGATACCATTCAATCATGTCCTCTACTCCAGCCACATCCAGAGCTGCATTTAATATTTTGATTTTCCGTAATTTACTGCCCCCTAGTGGTGATCATTATTTTCTATCATATTTTGTGTTGCAGCCTCATTGCAGTGAGTGGTCTATTGTCCCAAACCCTCCGCTGTGTGCACCTGCCTCTGTATACCTGGGGAGGGGTAGAGAAGAGGTACGCCCCCGTATTCCGTATGCTGTCTGTAAGTGCGCACATTACAGGTACCCGCCATCCGCACGCTGCAATAAACGCCGTCACTTACACCTCACCCTTCATTCTTTGCTCTTCGTACAGATATTCCTCCCTGTTTCTTGCATCTGGATTGTCTGCAGTTTTTGGGTTTATGATCCGGTGGAGTTTCCAAGTGACGTCCGGCTGGTACAGAATATATCTGCACTGATGACCGAGAATCCGCAGCGGACACTCCCCGAACTTATAGGGAACGTCACCGAACCGGCCCCATGGTTTCAATTCCCATATCCAGGTATGACTAATAAACCTGTCATGTGTGATACTGTCTGCTGAGCGGCTGTATCTAATCCTATATGTGTGATACTGTCTGCTGAGCCGCTGTATCTAATCCTATATGTGTGATACTGTTAGCTAAGCCGCTGTATCTAATCCCATCTGGTGTGATTCTGTGATTACTGAATCTGAGCACATCCTGCACTAACACTAATTTCTGATCTCCACAGGGGCGCTGTCCTGGCCCCTTCTGAGTCTGGAAACAGCCGGGGTAGGGGCAGCAATGGCGGTGATCTCCAGCCTGTCCTCTCTTGGATCGTACATCTTATGTGCCCGAATGCTGAACTGTCCACCGATCCCCCCACAGTCCTGTAACCGAGGGATCAGTATGGAGGGGATCGGAAATATCTTATCTGGAATAATAGGCAGCGTGTGCGGAGCGGGATCCAATATCCCCAGCGCCGGGGTCACAGGAATCACACAGGTACCCTAAAATACTCCATATCAGTCATCACTAATCTACTAATAGGAGGTAGTATTATAGTAGTTATATTCTTGTACATAGGAGCAGTATTATAGTAGTTATATTCTTGTACATAGGAGCAGTATTATAGTAGTTATATCCTTGTACATAGGAGTAGTATTATAGTAGTTATATTCTTGTACATAGGAGTAGTATTATAGTAGTTATATTCTTGTACATAGGAGTAGTATTATAGTAGTTATATTCTTGTACATAGGAGTAGTATTAAAGCAGTTATATTCTTGTACATAGGAGTAGTATTATAGTAGTTATATTCTTGTACATAGGAGTAGTATTATAGTAGTTATATTCTTGTACATAGGAGTAGTATTACAGTAGTTATATTCTTGTACATAGGAGTAGTATTATAGTAGTTATATTCTTGTACATAGGAGTAGTATTATAGTAGTTATATTCTTGTACATAGGAGCAGTATTATAGTAGTTATATTCTTGTACATAGGAGTAGTATTATAGTAGTTATATTCTTGTACATAGGAGTAGTATTATAGTAGTTATATTCTTGTACATAGGAGTAGTATTATAGTAGTTATATTCTTGTACATAGGAGCAGTATTATAGTAGTTATATTCTTGTACATAGGAGTAGTATTATAGTAGTTATATTCTTGTACATAGGAGTAGTATTAAAGCAGTTATATTCTTGTACATAGGAGTAGTATTATAGTAGTTATATTCTTGTACATAGGAGCAGTATTATAGTAGTTATGTTCTTGTACATAGGAGCAGTATTATAGTAGTTATATTCTTGTACATAGGAGGTAGTATTATAGTAGGTATATTCTTGTACATAGGAGTAGTATTATAGCAGTTATATTCTTGTACATAGGAGTAGTATTATAGTAGTTATATTCTTGTACATAGGAGTAGTATTATAGTAGTTATATTCTTGTACATAGGAGCAGTATTATAGCAGATATATTCTTGTACATAGGAGTAGTATTATAGTAGTTATATTCTTGTACATAGGAGTAATATTATAGTAGTTATATTCTTGTACATAGGAGTAGTATTATAGTAGTTATATTCTTGTACATAGGAGTAGTATTAAAGCAGTTATATTCTTGTACATAGGAGTAGTATTATAGTAGTTATATTCTTGTACATAGGAGTAATATTATAGTAGTTATATTCTTGTACATAGGAGCAGTATTATAGTAGTTATATTCTTGTACATAGGAGTAGTATTATAGTAGTTATATTCTTGTACATAGGAGCAGTATTATAGTAGTTATATTCTTGTACATAGGAGCAGTATTATAGTAGTTATATTCTTGTACATAGGAGTAGTATTATAGTAGTTATATTCTTGTACATAGGAGGTAGTATTATAGTAGTTATATTCTTGTACATAGGAGTAGTATTATAGTAGTTATATTCTTGTACATAGGAGTAGTATTATAGTAGTTATATTCTTTTACATAGGAGTAGTATTATAGTAGTTATATTCTTGTACATAGGAGCAGTATTATAGTAGTTATATTCTTGTACATAGGAGTAGTATTATAGTAGTTATATTCTTGTACATAGGAGTAGTATTATAGTAGTTATATTCTTGTACATAGGAGTAGTATTATAGCAGTTATATTCTTGTACATAGGAGTAGTATTATAGTAGTTATATTCTTGTACATAGGAGTAGTATTATAGTAGTTATATTCTTGTACATAGGAGGTAGTATTATAGTAGTTATATTCTTGTACATAGGAGAAGTATTATAGTAGTTATATTCTTGTACATAGGGGACAGTATTATAGTAGTTATATTCTTGTACATAGGAGGCAGTATTATAGTAGTTATATTCTTGTACATAGGAGCAGTATTATAGTAGTTATATTCTTGTACATAGGAGCAGTATTATAGTAGTTATATTCTTGTACATAGGAGCAGTATTATAGTAGTTATATTCTTGTACATAGGAGGTAGTATTATAATAGTTATATTCTTGTACATAGGAGTAGTATTATAGTAGTTATATTCTTGTACATAGGAGCAGTATTATAGTAGTAATATTCTTGCTTGTACATGGGGGTATTTATAGTAATCCTGACATGCCATTTCCAGGTGGGCTCACGTCACTCTGCTTATCTTGGTGCATTGCTGTTCATTCTCATCGGCTCCTCCCCGAGACTCTCACAGTTCCTAATGACTATCCCTTCTGCGGTCCATGGTATGATCACACAGGTCACTATATATTCGCACCTTATTGTGTGTATTGCTATCTCACAGAATATGTTTGTGAATGGGGTTGGTGTATTGGACATTGAGGGTTCAGTCTCACCTCGGTTCTGACTTACCTTGCAGGGGGGACTCTGTCTCTGACCTTCTCCATGGCAGTGGGTGGTGGAATCTCGTTTTTCCAATATGCGGACATTGACTCGGGAAGGAACATCTTCATTGTAGGCTTCACTATGTTCATGGCTTTACTGGTTCCGCGATGGCTTAATGCCATGCCAACAAGACTGGACACAGGTGAGACCAAGCCCGGTTATGCTGTGGCACTGAATTTAGGACCTGCAGACAGTGATGGCCATCGCTGATACTTACGTTCCTTCTTCCCCTCTTCAGGCTGGCCGGCGCTGGACATGCTCCTACTGTCACTTCTCACCACTCCTATATTCCTAGGGGGATTATTCTCATTTGTTTTGGATAACACAGTGGAAGGTAAGAAATCCCACATCCTTCCGGCTCTTGACCCATGTTTTCTTCTATCTCTATCTTACATAGAAGGTTACCATGCTGGTCTACCAGATTGACAAGATCCAAGGTGGTCGCCACTAAAATTAGCAATAGAGACACATAGGTGTGCATGGGAGCTGTAGACACAAAACGGGAGGAGATTTCAAATCGAAAGTCATTGCACCTTCCCTTATTTTTGCTTATATTCTGCCTACTTGCCTCCTCCCCTTGGCCATGTTGTTGCAGTTCTCCCATTTATAATGATACACATGTCCTTCTCTCGTCCAGGAACCTTAGAAGAACGAGGTCTACAGTCCAACGTCTCCTCCTGGGACTCCAAATCTACAGAAGAGCCGCACAGGAATCAGGACGGAGAGCTGGCACAGATTTATGGACTCCCTCCAGTACTGGCCCATCTCTTACCAGCCACATACCCGTTCACCCAGCTCTGCCCTCCACCAGCCAAGTCCGTGGTCATTGCGGAAGGAGAAGACGACAAACTCTTGACACAACCTCCAGTGACGGATGTAGAGCTTGGATATATACGGAGCCTGGACAATCCTGGCGCCTCTGCATAGATATTACTGTATTATTTATTCTGCTTTCTTTTTCTTTTTAACCCCTTCCTGGACCACAGACTCACTGCAGACCCATACATTGTGCTGAGGGAGACAACTCTAATACACAATGGCTGGGATAGGCAACAGCCCTTAGATGCTGCAGTCAGTAGTGACATAGCCAGGAGGGACCACCCTCTGTACCCCATCAGCCCCCATGTTGTGAGCACAGGGTACTGACAGGTTGCTATTACATTCAATGGCCGAACAAGGGCCAAATCTGTCATGAATAGAAGCCTATTAAGTCCTGTCAGAGCAAAGTCTAATAGGCGGCCTGTGGGTGTGAACAGACAAGTGGTGAAAAAAGGTAAAAAAAAAACAAAACACAAAACCTTTGGACTAATGTTTTATAAGAATAAAAATGTAAGTGCGATCTGTGGTCCTGGTGTCTTCTTATATTGTAGAGAGGCCTTTGGGCCCTGTATAGCGATTTCTATCTCTGGTTCCCCTATAGTTAGCAACCTGTGGTCCCCTGTATCTCCAATAGCAAGGCCCTTAGGCCCCCTGTATCACCTAGAGCTAGGCCCTTAGGCCCCCTGTATTACCTGTGGCTAGGCCCTTAGGCCCCCTGTATTACCTGTGGCTAGGCCCTTAGGCCCCCTGTATTACCTGTGACTAGGCCCTTAGGCCCCCTGTATCACCTATAGCTAGGCCCTTAGGCCCCCTGTATTACCTGTGGCTAGGCCCTTAGGCCCCCTGTATTACCTGTGGCTAGGCCCTTAGGCCCCCTGTATAACCTATAGCTAGGCCCTTAGGCCCCCTGTATCACCTATAGCTAGGCCCTTAGGCCCCCTGTATTACCTGTGGCTAGGCCCTTAGGCCCCCTGTATTACCTGTGACTAGGCCCTTAGGCCCCCTGTATCACCTATAGCTAGGCCCTTAGGCCCCCTGTATCACCTATAGCTAGGCCCTTAGGCCCCCTGTATTACCTGTGGCTAGGCCCTTAGGCCCCCTGTATTACCTGTGACTAGGCCCTTAGGCCCCCTGTATCACCTATAGCTAGGCCCTTAGGCCCCCTGTATCACCTATAGCTAGGCCCTTAGGCCCCCTGTATAACCTATAGCTAGGCCCTTAGGCCCCCTGTATCGCCTATAGCTAGGCCCTTAGGCCCCCTGTATCGCCTATAGCTAGGCCCTTAGGCCCCCTGTATTACCTGTGGCTAGGCCCTTAGGCCCCCTGTATTACCTGTGACTAGGCACTTAGGCCCCTGTATTACCTGTGACTAGGCACTTAGGCCCCTGTATTACCTGTGGCTAGGCCCTTAGGCCCCCTGTATCACCTATAGCTAGGCCCTTAGGCCCCCTGTATCACCTATAGCTAGGCCCTTAGGCCCCCTGTATTACCTGTGGCTAGGCCCTTAGGCCCCCTGTATTACCTGTGGCTAGGCCCTTAGGCCCCCTGTATAACCTATAGCTAGGCCCTTAGGCCCCCTGTATCACCTATAGCTAGGCCCTTAGGCCCCCTGTATTACCTGTGACTAGGCCCTTAGGCCCCCTGTATCACCTATAGCTAGGCCCTTAGGCCCCCTGTATAACCTATAGCTAGGCCCTTAGGCCCCCTGTATCG
Organism: Leptodactylus fuscus; assembly: GCF_031893055.1. Lineage (NCBI taxonomy): Eukaryota > Metazoa > Chordata > Amphibia > Anura > Leptodactylidae > Leptodactylus > Leptodactylus fuscus. Next base: position 89,056,219 of record NC_134272.1, read on the forward strand.
CCTATAGCTAGGCCCTTAGGCCCCCTGTATCGCCTATAGCTAGGCCCTTAGGCCCCCTGTATTACCTGTGGCTAGGCCCTTAGGCCCCCTGTATTACCTGTGACTAGGCACTTAGGCCCCTGTATTACCTGTGACTAGGCACTTAGGCCCCTGTATTACCTGTGGCTAGGCCCTTAGGCCCCCTGTATCACCTATAGCTAGGCCCTTAGGCCCCCTTTATCACCTATAGCTAGGCCCTTAGGCCCCCTGTATCACCTATAGTTAGGCCCTTAGGCCCCCTTTATCACCTATAGCTAGGCCCTTAGGCCCCCTGTATCACCTATAGTTAGGCCCTTAGGCCCCATGTGTACACAAAACTACAGGTCAATAAAGAAGCCCTCACAAGCTCTAGCAGTGGCAAAATAAATTCTGGCTCCCTGAATATGGCAAATGGCAAAATAAACAAAGGCTGAACTTTTTGAGTGTTGTAGTTTACAAAATGTTGGTGTTCCTTATGTTTTAGCCCTTCAAGTCTTGTAGAAAGGTGCAGAATTAGAGGAAGGTCCCGGGTCTTTGCCCCCACCAATCTGATGCTCAGGATAGCTCACGCTCCTTTGTCTGTAGCTGCACCAGTAAACCTACAATAACATAGCAGATATATTTTTTTTGGTTGGACTTTAAGTAATGTGAAAAATATTGTAAAGTACAAAGATGGAAATGCTGCAAATATAATGTGAGGTGGAGGGGAATATACTGTATACCTCCCATATACAGGGGTGTCATTGTCAGAGATGTAACATGCACCCCAGGATAAAATTGGTATCAACCCCCCCCCCAATTATATTGGTTGTTATTAGTAGAGATCTCCTCATATTGAGAAGAGACCTCTTATGGGCCCAGGCCTGGGTGCAGGTCTCCTGCTTTAGGGAGCGCTCCTCTTCCTCCCCTCTCCATAGACTTCTATTGTACAGATTTCATTTCTGGTAGAAGGAGGTGAATACGTGAAGAAACCAGAACTTTTCTTTAATAAAATATATCATAAACTTTGTCATCTTCACCTGCAGTATGGATTTAAAAAATAAAAAAAGCTTTAACATAAAAAACTGAACATGTGGCTAATGCGGGTGTAAGGATCCCTGTTCTTTCAGATGCCGCCTGGTTGGATAAGAAGAATGCTCATACACAGTCAGAGAAAATTCAGGTGACCCGGTCAGCCGTAATCTTGGTGCAAACCACCGGCCCGAACATGATGTCTACTTCCAAGTATATTTTATTATTAAAGGGGTTTTTGTCTCCAAATTGATTTCCATACTTACGACCTATATAAAGCATTGGTGTTCAGTATGTGTGGGAGCCTGACGCCTGGACCCTGCACAGACCCTGCACGCCTGGACCCTGCACAGATCAGTGAGTGGGAAGTCTCCTGGTGCTAGTAGAGGTGGAGAATGCGCAGCACTATTACCATACAAGTCATAGGAATGGCGCTGCAATTCCCAGACACCATTACTATAGAGTAAGAACCAGAGAGGCTTAAAGAAATGTGTCACCATCTTTAAAATCTATTAAATCGATCAGTTTTATCACTTTTTATTTTCTAATGTTTTTATTTTCTGATTGTACATTTTTTTATTCTATTTCCTTTACATGAATATGGGGGCGGCCATCTTGCCTGAGCGTCTCCTCGGCCCTGGTTACAGCATTTAGTGATCTGCTTTACAGCACACTGATGGCCATAAGTGTCAATAGTCCGGAGCCGACTCACTGATGTCTATGGGAGAGTTTTCTAGACCTGCTCAGTGCAGGGAGGGGGAGGAGATAAGATGTGATGTCATCTATTGTCAGTAGTGATGTAATGATGGCTCAGTGGTGTTATCTATAGAGCTGTTATCTCCTATTATAATACTGTCTGTGAAGTAAATGAGGTCATTGATGCAAAGATCAGTACAGATTTAAGAAATTGTTAAGTGTAAACATTGCAGGATGTAATATTGTTTTTTAATACAATAATGAAAATATTTTAATATGTTGATCATGAAACATTAATAACTATGTAATTTGTGGTGTCACATTCCCTTTAAGTATCAGAGATACCAGGATGTTCCTGAGAATGAGCAGCCATGTAATCCTTGTATTTAGCAGGAGCCTCATTACATATAATTATACCCTGTAAATGAATGATTTATACTTTATTACATGGAATGAAGAGAAGAGAAATACCCGGCACAGCTCAGCAGGGGGCAGAACCTCAGGCTGCAGTGCTCCGGAGCTCCACTAGATGTCACTATTACTACACGTCTCAGCTCCCGGGAACATCTCCAGGGCTGCGCTGTTTCCGGGGGAAGATTGTAGAGGACGGACTGGTTGGCAGCGGGTAAGGAAGTAACACTGGATGTGGTGGGAGAGAGACAGCGAGCAGCAGATTATTGTGACTACTGATACATTGTATCAGTCAGTAGTTATAGTGTACAATGTGACTAACTACTGATACAATGTAACTACAGGCTGATACAATGTAACTACAGGCTGACACAATGTACTGACTGATACAATGTAACAATAGACTGATACAATGTAACTACTCACTGATACAATGTAATTACTGATACAATGTAACTACTCACTGATACAATGTAACTACAGGCTGACACAATGTAACTACTGGCTGATACAATGTGACCACAGGCTGATACAATGTAACTACTGACTGATACAATGTGACCACAGGCTGATACAATGTAACTACAGGCTGACACAATGTAACTACTGGCTGATACAATGTGACCACAGGCTGATACAATGTAACTACAGGCTGACACAATGTAACTACTGACTGATACAATGTAACAACAGGCTGATACAATGTATCTACTGACTGACACAATGTAACTACTGGCTGATTCATTGTACTTCCCAACTGATACAATGTAACTACTGACACAATATTACTACAGGCTGAAACATTGTAACTTCTGGCTGCTACCCGACAATCACAGGCTGATACGTTGTAATATCAGTCTAATGTTTGGTGACTGCTGACTGATACAGTATAACTATAGACTGATACATGGTAAGTGCAGACTGATGACTGTACGGGGTTACACTGTAATGACAGACAGGCTGCACCTACAGACTGATACATTGTGACCGCAGTGTTACTACAGAATCACATGTATTACTGATAGTCGGCCCTTGTGGCTCTGGACATACATCGGGGTATATTTATTACGACTGTTGATTCGTACATCAGTCTTAATAAAGGACCCTACAGGCGCAGAGAACAGCAGCTCCGGCCTCTCAGTAAATCAGGTTCACACCAGGGATCCATAATGGAAATCTGCACCACTTAGGAATTAGCTTAGATTTCCTGTGCAAGTCACATTATAAAACTGACATGAGTTACCATAAATATTTTGGGCCAAGACATCGCAGTCCACATCCCACAAAGTGGTGAGCGAGGCGCAGAGTGGGGGATGTATTGGAGAGGGTCCTGCACCGAAGACGTGACACTGTATCACATATCTATGATAGGAATCTGGTGTAGATGTGCTGATGAATTCCCCCCCCCTTGTGACCGCAGACTGATAATGTTACTACAGTGTCATAACTGAAGATGGTTTACATTGTATAATATTAGATTGTGATAACCTCAGACCAGCTCATTGTCATTATAGACTGATCAGGCTGATACAATGTAACCACAGGGTGATACTTTGTAGATTTGTACAATGTTACTATTAGTTATATAACGCCGCACATATCACATAGCTCCTTCTATTGCCAGGTATACATGAGAAGCATTGCCAGTGGGTACAAGAATATGTCGCGACTATTGTCATGTGACTCTTATAAATACATTTTATTCAAATGAGTACAAATATAACACATCCCCCCAAGTTCTAGACACCGTACCCCATAAAGAGAGAGGGGGAGTGGAGCCAATCTAATAGGCTCCACCTGACTGAGGGAGGGGACCTACAATCTGAAAGCAAATTGGGTTGTCAAAACTGTCATCCCCTTTAAGGCATCTGTAAATATGTTTTTCATTGGCTGAATGTGAGGTTTTATATTGCAGTAGGTTTTGGTCCTGACACCACTTCCCCCCATGTTATAGACACCCCTTACGATTACAGCCGCGCTCCTAGAATACAGGGGGCACTTAGTTTTGGCTGCATCAGGTGACTATACAGAGCCCGGGGTAAGGAAGTCACAGGTCACAGTGCAATGCCGGGGACAATCAAGGGTGCAGGACATGTAATGTGACTACAAGCTACTGTTTGATGTTATCAGCCACTGTGATGAATATCACTACTATTATCTTCATCTTATATCATTATATATCCTAATAGGCCGAGGGTGTGGGCAGGATGGCGCTGTCGCAGGACATGGACGCTCGCCTCCTGAAGCTGCCGTGGCAGACCCTGCACATCGGTGACTGCAGCTTCTTCACTAAAGTTCATTTTACAGATTCCTCCTATTGTCTCCTGGTGTCCGACCTGAGGGGTGTGTGGTGTGAGGAGGCCACAGCGGATGTCATACAGGAGAGGTCAAAGGTGAGGATTTGGGGTTGTTTTATTACAGCAGGTGCTGGTTTCCTCTCTGCATTTTTTCAGGAACCACACGGACCCCATTATAGTCTATGGGGTCCCGGGGATTTGCTTAGGTAACCACTTTTTAATGCATATGTGACCCGGGCCTCAGTCACACTCTCTGTCCCATCTTGATTCTGTGACACTGCAGAGATCTCCGTCCTCCATTGTTTGCTGGGACTTCTGGTTCTGCTCTCGGGCGTCGCTGTCTTTATTTTCTGTAGTTTTAGTTTTTACCTTTCTCGTCTTCTTTCCCATTTTCCCCTTCAGGAGTTGAATAAGCGTCTTAAAGCCCCCATCTCCTCGTTTCTCAGCCACCTGTCCCAGCTCATCCGTCCGCTCTTGGATTCTAAGGAGAAGTCGGCGAATGCCTTGTCCTGCACTCGCCCCCAGGGGGCGCTGATGCTGCATGTGAAGAGTCAGCTCTCGGGGCTCCCCTTTTACTGGGACTTTCACTGTAGAGAGTCCAGCGTCAGCACGGTGAGAGCCGGGGAGGGGATGGACTGTAACGGCTCCTAGGTAGAATCTAACCCATAACATGTGCAGACTTTGCCGTCTTCTATCGACCCTATACTCTGCTCTTGTCACATCCAGAGCTGCATTCAGAAATCTTCTGGTTACTTCTGAGCATTAGGCTTCAGGGTATCTCCTCTCTCTATGCTGTATTGTATTGTGGGAGATGTAGTGTCCATACTACACAACATAGCAATGTGCTCCTATATAAGGGAGCTGTTATATTTGCAGATTTAATCTTTGTCTGCAGAATTTTGAATGCAGCTTTGGATGTGAATAGTGCGTAGGTTATAATGTAACATCAGTAATGATAGGATTCCCTTTTAAAAGATCCAAAAATAAAAACTTTTTTTTTTTCCATTAAATGTGGATGATCATGTGATTTGCTGTCTGAGCACTAGGGGGCGCCATTTGCCTAGATTACATGACATTGATGCCGTTTCGCTCCCTCTGTAGCCGTCCTGCTCCAGATATCACCTGCATGTCGTTCCTTAGGACCATCTTTGATGCCATGCTGGGGCTTGTAGTGCCACAGAGAGTGGGATTAGCAGCTGGGTGTCTGGGTGATGTAGTATATACTGGTGTACTGTGGCGGTATATAACCCTTGGTGACATATGGATATGACCGCTGTGTTTGCCTGACAGGTTTGCCGCCACTTCCTGCAGCCTCTGGTTTCTATGACCAAGGTCTTGGACTCTCAGTGTCAGGAGCTCTGCAGCTTATTGAGGAGGAAGGATGAAGAAATTCTGGATTACCAGGAGGGCGGCGCAGCGCTGTCTCGGGGTAAGGAGCTGAGAGACTGGAATGTTGAAGGGGTTGTCAGATATAGCGCCCCTTGCGTTCACGGGTTGTGTCTGGTATTGCAGCACAACTTCATTAGAGTGAATTTGACAGAGCTGCAGTACCAGACACAACCTGTGAATAAGTGTGGTGCTGTTCTATAATTCTGGACAACTCCTTCAGTATATGTACCATGTGAGCGCACACTCCTTATGAAACGTAGATCCCTTTAGTGGTGGATTGTGTGACTAATCTATAAGATGTCACCGTACATTAAAGCCAGTTCTCGTGGATATTGATGTACTTTATATGTACGTGATAGTGTGATATATTAGAGAGAACGTGTTACCAAAATATATGTAAAAACCAGATTTTTCTGAATGTAGAATTTTTTTTTTCATTTTCCATATCACTGTTTATATTTTTAAAGTATTACTATATCCTGTAATTTTCACTCTAACCACTAAGCCTAATCATAGACAGAAACTTCCCAATTCTGTAAGGGGTTTTACAATCAGAAAATAGAAACAAAACAAAATAATAGATTTCACGATCTGGTTTTGACAACACATTCCCTTTAAGGCACCGATGTACGGTACAGTGATATAGTGATAATCTGCACCCGCGTGATCACCCTGAGATCCTGGAGATTACTGACTGTCAGGATCCTGTCGGGATCAAAGATAAACCAGGTCCTTGCAATGTAAGATGGGGCTCAAACAGGACTGGTAGTTAAGGGGTTAAGAGAGTTGTCAGGGATCACAGAGTGACTTGTAGTCAGGAGGGCGGGGCTATAGGATAAGGATGCTTTATGAGCCCCTGCATCGCCCCTCTGCTGCAGTGATGATGTCATGTCCATGTCACGGTGATGTCACTGTTGCAGCCTCTACATACAAACAGAGCGACCAAGGTAACGGCCGGCGCAGAGCAAAAACGGAGGGGAGGGCGCAGGTACCGATAATATATTCTTATTCCATAGCCCTCCCCTCCTGACTACATGTCATTTTCTTTTATTCGTGGACAACCCCTTTAATTGCCCGCTGAAGGACCTTTTATAAGCCACGCCCACTTAAAAATTGACGATTTGATACTTAAAGTCTTTTGGCGCCTAAAGCTCCTCCCCCATCAGTGTCGTGACTGATACATTTATATATTCCGGTGATTTCTTTGCAGAACGACTGAAAACAGAGACTTTTGATGAGAATTCCTTCTACGGGTCATTCGTGAGTAAGGTAAGTCCCCTGAGGTCTCAGCAGGCAGCCCCGGACTAATATATCTCACAGCTGAGGGGTTGTTACAGTCGTATCCAGTGTGGACAATTCTCATGTCTTACGTTACCTGATTCCGAGTATTAATAAACCCAAATCTCATATTTACAAGAACTTTCCCTTCTATGGATCTGTGCGCACTGCCCTGTATGCAGATCTATGGGGCGGCACCAGTTGGCAGGAGCTTGGCTTTTCCTGGTATGACTTCAGCACACGCCTGATACAAGGTGTGTATATAAACATACGGGGCTGCAGGGACTTGCCTCCTGCCCGCGCGTTCCCATAGTCTGAGGACTCATTAGGAGACGGAGGTCCTGTTTATTTTATCCACCTGTCAACAATATACAAAGGATTGTGGGAGAGATGAGGAAGGCGATATATATGGAAAAGAAGACACTGTACTGGGTGAGCAGACAAAAGAGGAGTGTAAATCTGAGCAACTGGATGGACCCCAACGAGTTCTGCATTAAAAACACTAAAAATAATTATTATACTCCAGAGCTGCACTCACTATTCTGCTGGTGCAGTCACTGTGTACATACATTACATTACTTATTCTGTATTATACTCCAGAGCTGCGCTCACTATTCTTCTGGTGCAGTCACTGTGTACATACATTACATTACTTATCCTGTATTATACTCCAGAGCTGCGCTCACTATTCTGCTGGTACAGTCACTGTGTACATACATTACATTACTTATCCTGTATTATACTCCAGAGCTGCGCTCACTATTCTGCTGGTGCAGTCACTGTGTACATACATTACATTACTTATCCTGTATTATACTCCAGAGCTGCGCTCACTATTCTGCTGGTATAGTCACTGTGTACATACATTACATTACTTATCCTGTATTATACTCCAGAGCTGCGCTCACTATTCTGCTGGTGCAGTCACTGTGTACATACATTACATTACTTATCCTGTATTATACTCCAGAGCTGCGCTCACTATTCTGCTGGTGTAGTCACTGTGTACATACATTACATTACTTATCCTGTATTATACTCCAGAGCTGCGCTCACTATTCTGCTGGTAGTCACTGTGTACATACATTACTTATCCTGTATTATACTCCAGAGCTGCGCTCACTATTCTGCTGGTGTAGTCACTGTGTACATACATTACATTACTTATCCTGTATTATACTCCAGAGCTGCGCTCACTATTCTGCTGGTGCAGTCACTGTGTATATACATTACATTACTTATCCTGTATTATACTCCAGAGCTGCGCTCACTTTACTGCTGGTGTAGTCACTGTGTACATACATTACATTACTTATCCTGTATTATACTCCAGAGCTGCGCTCACTATTCTGCTGGTGCAGTCACTGTGTATATACATTACATTACTTATCCTGTATTATACTCCAGAGCTGCGCTCACTTTACTGCTGGTGCAGTCACTGTGTACATACATTACATTACTTATCCTGTATTATACTCCAGAGCTGCGCTCACTATTCTGCTGGTGCAGTCACTGTGCACATACATTACATTACTTATCCTGTGTTATACTCCAGAGCTGCGCTCACTATTCTGCTGGTGCAGTCACTGTGTACATACATTACATTACTTATCCTGTATTATACTCCAGAGCTGCACTCACTATTCTGCTGGTGCAGTCACTGTGTACATACATTACATTACTTATCCTGTATTATACGACAGAGCTGCGCTCACTATTCTGCTGGTACAGTCACTGTGTACATACATTACATTACATATCCTGTATTATACTCCAGAGCTGCGCTCACTATTCTGCTGGTGCAGTCACTGTGTACATACATTACATTACTTATCCTGTATTATACTCCAGAGCTGCGCTCACTATTCTGCTGGTGCAGTCACTGTGTACATACATTACTTATCCTGTATTATACTCCCAGAGCTGCGCTCACTATTCTGCTGGTACAGTCACTATGTACATACATTACATTACTTATCCTGTATTATACTCCCAGAGCTGCGCTCACTATTCTGCTGGTACAGTCACTATGTACATACATTACATTACTTATCCTGTATTATACTCCAGAGCTGCGCTCACTATTCTGCTGGTGCAGTCACTGTGTACATACATTACATTACTTATCCTGTATTATACTCCAGAGCTGCGCTCACTATTCTGCTGGTGCAGTCACTGAGTACATACATTACATTACTTATCCTGTATTATACTCCAGAGCTGCACTCACTATTCTGCTGGTGCAGTCACTGTGTACATACATTACATTACTTATCCTGTATTATACTCCAGAGCTGCGCTCACTATTCTGCTGGTGCAGTCACTGTGTACATACATTACATTACTTATCCTGTATTATACTCCAGAGCTGCGCTCACTATTCTGCTGGTACAGTCACTGTGTACATACATTACATTACTTATCCTGTATTATACTTCAGAGCTGCGCTCACTATTCTGCTGGTACAGTCACTGTGTACATATATTACATTACTTATCCTGTATTATACTCCAGAGCTGCGCTCACTATTCTGCTGGTACAGTCACTGTGTACATACATTACATTACTTATCCTGTATTATACTTCAGAGCTGCGCTCACTATTCTGCTGGTACAGTCACTGTGTACATACATTACATTACTTACCCTGTATTATACTCCAGAGCTGCGCTCACTATTCTGCTGGTACAGTCACTGTGTACATACATCCTGTATTTGCTATGTTCTGTATACTGCACGTCTCTCAGGCACCGGGCAGGTATGAGAATATTGCGCGGCGCTGATGTCGGCCTCGGTGTGGGTTGTAATTAAACACTTTATTTGGAAAGTAAACAAAGTAGAATATATTTTTTCTCCGCGCCAAGATTAACAGCCGGCAAAGTCTTAATTAGCCTTAACCAATTTACGTTTCCGTCCCCAGATCACATGTGTATTAAAGGGGCCGCGCGTAGGTTTGTTGTTGACGGCGACGTCACTTGTTGTCTTTGGAGCCGGCGCTTTTTGTACGGCGCGGTGTGTGAATCGTAACTCGTCTCTTTGATCTCGGCCGCCGCTCGATCAGAGAATATTATTTCTCGCTCCTAATTCTTTTTATCTCTTTTCTTGAGGCGTAATAAGCCGCGTCTAATTGTGTTGCGGAGAGATCATTAAGATTGTCAACCACACTTGGAGCTGGCGGCCGCCCAACGCTTCGCACACGGGCGGCATCTGGGCTGCAGGGGAACCTTCTGCTATTTCCTAGGATTTCTTCAGATTTTTATAACTTTCTATATAAATGTATCTTTTGCACAACATTAGTTTTTATTGAGGACGTCTTTGAAGCTTGTATGTCATGTCATTCTCTGTCTGCAGGGGGGGCTGCGTCGCAGAGATTGCAGCAGATTTAGGATATGTTGTTTTCTGCAGGAGATTTTGCTGCAAATCCAAAAAGAATCAGCAGCAAAAGTTGTGGAGTTTTGCAGATTTGCAACAATATTCACCCCATGCGTTGCAGAACTCGGCACTGCATACGGGTGAGATGTGTCACAGTCTGTCGCTGGCGGTATAATTTTTGATGGAACAGAGATTTTGCAGCGTATCCACCATGTGCGAGCAGAGTAAGTACACTAAGTACAATGGAGCAGAGTATGGAGGTAGATGGCGCCATATTGTGAGTTCTTGAAGTGCAGCAAATATGGGGTTAATACTGAAGAAAAGTGCAAAGTTATTTACCACATGCAGAATTGTGTAGAGGAATGCAGCAAATGTACTATGACACGTGCGCCATTGTGGTACATGTAGTGCCGGGAGCTGACGCTCTACTGTACTAGTGATACGCTTTCCCCGGAGATTTTCTTATATGTATTTATGGTGCATATAAAGCGCTGTTCACATCAGCCTTGTCGGTTTGGTTTATAACACCAGTGACAATGTTATGCAGATAGATAGATAGGAGATAGATAGATAGATAGATAGATAGATAGATAGATAGATAGATAGGAGATAGATAGATAGATAGGAGATAGATAGATAGATAGATAGATAGATAGATAGGAGATAGATAGATAGATAAATAGATAGATAGGAGATAGATAGATAGATAGATAGATAGATAGATAGATAGGAGATAGATAGATAGATAGATAGATAGATAGGAGATAGATAGATAGATAGATAGGAGATAGATAGATAGGAGATAGATAGATAGATAGATAGATAGGAGATAGATAGATAGATAGATAGATAGATAGGAGATAGATAGATAGATAGATAGATAGATAGGAGATAGATAGATAGATAGGAGATAGATAGATAGATAGATAGATAGATAAGAGATAGATAGATAGATAAGAGATAGATAGATAGATAGATAGATAGGAGATAGATAGATAGACAGGAGATAGATAGATAGATAGGAGATAGATAGATAGATAGATAGATAGGAGATAGATAGATAGGAGATAGATAGATAGGAGATAGATAGATAGGAGATAGATAGATAGATAGATAGATAGATAGATAGATAGATAGATAGATAGATAGATAGATAGGAGATAGATAGATAGGAGATAGATAGATAGGAGATAGATAGATAGGAGATAGATAGATAGGAGATAGATAGATAGATAGATAGATAGGAGATAGATAGGAGATAGATAGATAGGAGATAGATAGGAGATAGATAGATAGATAGATAGATAGATAGATAGATAGATAGATAGGAGATAGAGAGCAGCCATATTATTTGTCTCCCCGCTGCACCTTCCTGCCCCCCTCCCCCTCCCTATAAACCATCTGACTACCTCCTTTATATCCGTATAGAATATCTATGATGTTCCGCAGGTCTTTGGTGAGGTCGGCGCTCTTTGCGCCTCCTGTGATTTTTTATTTTCTAGCACTTTTTCATCTTCAAAGGTTTCCATTTTTGGTCAAGAAAAAAAATAAAAATGGACGCCCTCAATTAAATGTCGCCACCAGCAAAACCTTCCTCTAATCTCGGAAAATAAGAACCTTCTATGTGAGATTTTATGTGTTAAAAAAAAAAAAAAAAAAAAAGAAGAAAAATTCCAATCTTTTGATAGCCGATAATCTGTTTGGCCGTTTTCATCAATATTTTCTTGGTGCCGTCTCTATAAACGCGTCTGTCTGTTTATTTGCGTCCGCGGAGAGGCTCGGGCCATTCATGTAAACCATAAAACCATTAAAATAGCCACGTCTCCATATTTAGCCCGTGCGCAGAGGCCGAGAGGTAAAAGCTAATAGAGGCCTAAGTGATGTTTTTGGCTTCGGAACGGCTTTAAAATTTGTTCTCGAGGAGTAAAAAAAAAAAAAAAAAAAAAATTGCAAAAAAAAAGTTCCTGGCCCGGAGCCGAAGCTACTGTACAAACCGTTAATAAGAGTTTGTGTGTATGTGTCTGTAGGTATATAAAGGTATATAAATTTTATTAGTTAAAGGAGCCGGGTGAAGTCTGTGCAGTTGGCGGAGGGCGCGCTCAGATCTTCTGCTGCCCAGTAGCCGTCAATTAGCCGCTGGAAGGAGACACGCTGCTAAGTCAACAAATTAGAGAGAGTCAAAAAGTGAATGTAACAGTCTGCCGGAGCGCTCCCCCGGGGCCCAGGTGACAGAAAGGAGCTGTTAGAATGTGGCAAAGTGTTATACAGAAATAGATTTAGTAAAGGGGAGGGCGGGGGAGACGGGGCAAGAAAGGGTTTGGATTTTTTTTGGATTTTGAAAAAGTTCTCTCCGTCCTGAGAAATTTGCTCAGCATTTTAGCAAATACAATAAGGAACCAGCAACCACTGGTAATGGGGTGCCCCTTTAATTTAGGCCCCGCCCCCTTCTTGGGCCCCCGTGTGCCGCCTCTTTTTCTCCCCAGTGGATAGAGTTTTATATCATGCTTCTGTAATAGTCAGGTCTGAGGGCAGAGGAGGTCAGGCTGTAGTGTAAAGCATGGAGGAGAGTGGGATGCTGACGGATATGGAGTTTGGATTTGGTTTACCTGGAGTCTATCCCCCACTGAGCGATATTGTGGGAATTAAAGGGAACCTCTCATTTGAACGCGGGGCCCGACCATGTTCTAGAGCCGGAGGAGCTGAGCACATGGATATATAGCTTTATGGGAAAAGGTTCAGTAGATCCGGCACATTTCTCTTTTTTTAATTTTCCTAAGAGTCCGGTAGGCGGTCCCACTGCGGGAAGGTTTATAGTCCCTGCTTAGGACTGCCCACTGGACTCCTAAGTATAGAAGGATTTAAATGGGTCAGGTGGGCGGGCCTATGCCTTGATTGACATCTTCTGCTTCCCTGACTGCATAGATGTAAGACACTGAGTAGGACCGCCCCCTGGACTCCTAGGCATGGAGAAAAGAGCAGTATTTTATCCATTACTGAAGTTCTCCAGCAACTTACCCCACAAAGCTATGTAATAATCTGCTCAGCTCCTCCTGCTCTATAGACATCATGCTTACCATGACAAGTTCCCCTTAAAGGGAAATGATGAAGAATTAGGACTTTGCCAAGGAGGGCCCAGATGCTTTCGTTTAGGAGGAGCCACTTACAAAGAGCATGTCTTGCTTTATGGCACATGCTCAGCCCTGGCCACCTGTCTATGTATTAGGTGCTTGGCATGTAATACTACATTTCCACTGTAGGGGGTCACTGTGAGGCCAGATGAATTATCTTAACTACCCAGGGATAAGAGGGTTAATTGATCATGGGGTTGATCTCTGTGTTGTGGAGTTGCCCTTTAAAGAGGACATTTCACCACCTCCTGTTCATCATTTAATAGTCCACCCTTCTCCACTGATTCCAGCACAGTTCGATTTTTTCCTCTAGCCCCCACCATTCCTGAGCAATCAGAGCAGTTAGTTTTGGTGTCTGATATCCTAACTAGACTCCCTAATGTCAGATGGGTGGTGTCACAGAGGGTCAGGCAAGGAGGTGACTCAGAACTCTTACACTGTCCTTAGTCACGCCTCCTTGACTGCTCCTGTATGGTACCACCCACTTGACATTAGGGAGCCTAGTTATCATGTCAGTTACCAAAAATAACTGCACTGATTGCTCAGGAACGGTGGGGGCTAGAGAAAAAATTCCAACTGTGTCAGAATCAGTGGCGGGGCGACTATGAAAGGGTGGAAAGAACTGAAGGTGGTGAAAGGTCGCCTTTAAATGAACTCCTTGGTTGCGTATTGTGTACATTTCTGTAGCGCAGTCAATGCAAACCCATTTATAACCGGTGGCTTCTAGTAAAATAGGCTCCACGGTTATATTGGTGCACACGAGCGGTTTGGCGCGAGTCAGGCGTGGCCGTACGTAAGGCTGCGGTCTTACCGGACAATAATAAATACCCCACCTGCTGTTTACCGTCTGAGTACTGAGAGCACATCCTTGTTACGTTCCCTCCTTTGGCCTTGTTTGCGGCGACCCACATTTTCCTAAAAGGCGCTGGGCTGTGAGTCACCTCTGTGTTTATCCACGGAACGGGCCCAGAATAGGCAGCGAGCGAGCGAGCTTCCCCCCACACACACCTCTTTATACACCTCGGCTCCAGGCCTGCGTGCTACATAATGTGTATGTGAGTCTGCAACACAACCCCATAGTGTTACCCGCACACAACGTCCACCGGCCAGGATCAACACCAGGTACACGGCTGAAGGCTTCCCCTCCTCAGGACGGGCGCAGAAGTGGCTGCTCATCTGTAGGATCTGTTCACACTGAGCTTGAGATTTGTTGAAAAGAATCATTACAAAAGGGGGAAAAAATGACCGATTCCCCTTCTTCAGGCACCTGCATATGTACGAGGTGTAACTTTTGGATTTGGTGGGGGTCTGATATTTGGACAATGCATATTCTCTCTCTCCCTCTGTAGGCGGGACATCCCTGTGTCCAATCAGATGTCTCCTCTCTCTGCTCCTCCTCTCTCTGTCACTGCATGCAGTCTCACAGACACAGAGAGAAAGAGAGAAGCTGCAGGGAGAGAGAGAGATGCTGCAGCTGTAGGAAGAGAGAAGCTGCAGCTGCAGGGAGAGAGAGAAGCTGCAGGGAAAGAAAGAAGCTGCAGCTGCAGGGAGAGAGAGAAGTTACGGCTGCAGGGAGAGAGAGAAGCTGCAGGGAGAGAGAGACGCTACAGCGGCAGGGAGAGAGAGAGAAGCTGCAGCGGCAGGGAGAGAGAGAGAGAAGCTGCAGGGAGAGAGAGAAGCTGCAGGGAGAGAGAGAAGCTACGGCTGCAGGGAGAGAGAGAAGCCGCAACTGCAGGGAGATAGAGAAGCTGCAGGGAGAGCTATTGCCCTGACGGTGAATATCATATTGATTCTGTAGATCATGTAAAAGTGACAATATTTGCAATTTAAAAGCATTAATCCAATGAAGAGTGGCATAGTCTGGCGCCACCTGGTGTTCGGAGTGTTTAGTAATGTGCATGTCCACCTACTGAGCTGAGGTCTGGTGGTCAACAATTCTCTGTATGGCAGAGATCTGCAGCAGTTACAGGAGCCGTGCCTGCAGCATCTCCTCCGGGTTCCAGCTTGTAATACAAAGCCAAGACCAGGGACCAACTGCAGGAGTCAGAAGATGCTGTAATGGCGGCAACTTAACCCATTAGATGCCGTCATCAACAGCAATCACAATATCTGGGTGTGGGCTGCTGAGATTGCAGGGTTTGCCTTCGCAGCCAGAAGAATTGCAGCAGATTGTACAGGGGATCAAGGGATTCCAGGTGGAAGTTTCCTCGTGGGACAGTAAAAATAAAAAATAATATTAATAATACAAAGGAAACTGAAAAAAGCATCAAAAATAAATAATTAAAAGTTCATTAGAAAAAAAATAATATACCGTAAGTAAATAAAAAAAAACAACAAACCCTATTAGGTATCGCCATGTGTGTGTATATGACCGAACCATCCAAAAATAATGTTATTTCACCTGTACTGTGAACGCCGTAACAGAAATAATGCAATGCACCCATTCATGTGTTTTTGTCACCTTGCTCCACCCTCCAAACCCCCCCCCCAAAAAAAAACAAAAACAATAACAAGTGATCAAAAAAGTACATACTACAAACTACAACTTGTCCCCCAAAATAATGAAATTTTCTGATCTGATGAACAATTTCTATTTGCAGAAGATGAGAAGCCCCTGTAGCTAAGTGGGGAGGGTCTAATGCAGCCCGTGGGGGTAAAGTAATAGGGTGCAGGGTGTGACCTGCTGCTTTATCCTGTGGCTCTTTATTTGGGGGCTCCTATGTGAGCAGCGTGAGGGCCCCGGTGACATGGCAGCAGACAGGCCAGCTCTGCTCTCGCTCCCTCCGCAGCTTCAGGCCGATTAGTCAGAGAGAGTAAAATCTAGAAAGAGAAGATTCAGTGTTTGCCGTCCTGGAAAATGAAGAAACCTCAGAGAGTTAAAAACAGCATCACGGTAAACAGCGCCGGCCAGGACAGAACCTTTATTAATGGCGCTCTGACCGCTCCCATCAGCTCCGGCCGGGGACACATTTAGCTCCTCTCCCTGCTGTTTATCACTGACCCTCGGTATTATAGATGGCGGGTCACATCATTATTTAGAAGGCGAACTCTACATAACGGGAACCTTTCACCAACTCCAACTCTTTCCATCCTTCAGTTGTTGCCACTCCTGTGTTCCAGAGCAATTGTTAGCTTCAGCACCAGATATGCTAATTAGGCTCTCTATTGTCAGGTGGGCGGTCCCAGACTGTCTGCTCCAGCCCATCTGACAGTAGAGAGACTAACTAGCATAGTAGGTACTGAAACTATCAGCACTGATTGTTCAGGAGCGGTGGGGACTAGAGGAAAAGTTCCAACTGTGCTGGAATCAGTGGACGGGCAACTATTGAAATATTTAAAGCGTTGGAGGTAGTTGAGGTGGTGAAAGGTCCCCCTGTCCCACTGTTTACTTGGCCTCCATCCATAGACAGGGGATATGTTTATGACCACTGGTGGACCAAATCGTAGATGAGGTTAAAGGAGGGGTCTGAAAGCGCCTTGATGTGACTGGAACAGTGGTGCACTTATTATTTTTTATAAGCCCCATTATAGGGATCACAATGTACGGTTTTTTTGTCCTATCAGTATGTCTTTGTAGAATGGGAGGAAATCCACGCAAACTCCTTGCAGATGTTGTTCTTGGCGGGATTCAAACCCAGGACTACAGCGCTGCAAGGCTGCAGTGCTAACCACTGAGCCACCGTGTTACCCCCTGAGCAGTGGTGCACTTATATGGTTACCTATACATTCACTTCTATGGATTGGTTCTCAGGGAGGACTGTAGAATGAAGCCATGTACAAGGTATACTCAGGGGTGAACCTTGGTTTTCTGCCGCCTGAGGCGGACGTCAGAAAACCGCCCCCCCCCCCCCACACCGGAGGAGGGGGCGGGGCCGAGCGGAGTGAGCGTCGTGAGCAGGCAGGGAGAGGACCTGCTCTCTGCCTGAGCGTGAGGGGAGGCCGCTGGAGCAGCGCTGCTCCAGTGGCCTCCCCAATCCGCCGCTCGGTGACGCTAAGCCAGTCCAGGGCATCTTGTCCTGGACTGGCTTAGGTCAGCAAAAATGCCGCCCTCCCCTTGGGCCCCGGCATAGCGCCACCTGAAGTGGTCGCCTCATGGGAGGTGTGGCGCTGGGTATACTGGAAATTAGTGAATGGGAGCAGAGCTGCAGTTTCCCAGCACCACCGATATAGTGTATGTCTCTGTACACCGTATACAGCTTCCATTACGTACACTATATACAGCTCCCATTACGTACACTATATACAGCTCCCATTACGTACACTATATACAGCTCCCATTACGTACACTATATACAGCTCCCATTACGTACACTATATACAGCTCCCATTACGTACACTATATACAGCTTCCATTACGTACACTATATACAGCTTCCATTACGTACACTATATACAGCTCCATTATGTACACTGAATAAGAGCAGAGCCGTTTTCGTCCATATACCTTGTGTATGGTTTATGGCCAATTGAATCAGCTGATCAGTGCAGGGTCCTGGTGTTAGACCCCCCCACTAATCTGATACTGGTTACCTACTGGTTACTTTGGGTCTCGGACAACCCCTTTAAGCAGATTTATTTAGGGTGCGCTGGGTGACTTGGCGGCCATATTGGCTGTGACCCCCGCTTCCTCAAAAACAAAGTCTTGACTAAGAAATGGTTTAATAGAATTTGTCACCATTGCTGGACGCGTGGGCTTGTAGTTACTGGGGAAAGTTTTGCTTTTTGAGGAAACGTCCTTGAAATATCCAGTCAGTGACCATGTAACGTCGGCCATTAGTATAATGGCTTTTCTCTATCAGTCATAACAAGGGTTGTTCTCCGGCTGCTCAGCTTGTGCCTTCTCTATTATCCCTGTGTCAGGCGTCCTGGCGCTCTTGTTTATTTGGCTGCCGTCTCCCTGTGATAATGGGATGGATACAATGACAGGGCTGTGGTTAGTGCACCAGGGTAGTGGTCAAAGTGACAACACAATGAAACGATTTCAAACCCATTGTGGCGATCGGCGTCATGTTCTGCATGTCACCAGGGGCACATTACGTGACCAGAGCCAGACCTGCCGTATATTGTCTGTCAATGATTTCTATCCACAGTCCTAATAAAGTTCATCTCTGGCCAAAATCTCAGAATCCTCCGTCGTCGTCTTTTGCTACATTGTTACAAATTCGATGTATCTGTTTATTGAAAGAAATATAAATAAAGTTTTCAATGTATTTCCTACTAGGGGGTATTCTCCAGCTACTGGGCCCCCCACCAACCACCAGAACAGGGGTCTTATGAGTCCCTTAAGACCTTGGCCTGAGGGGGAACAAGGCTTATTTGCTGTTGGAAACCATAAACAAGTTGCTGTTGGCAGATCCAGTAATATCATTATGTGTCTCTGACTCCATTATACTAATCCTATTGGGTAAAAGCCGTTACAAGTACGACCACCTGACAACACCAGCTCAGCTCCAAGTCTACATGGACTGGCGACACCTTGTTACAGCCGGAATAGCGCCATCGGGAATCCTGATAATCTGGAAGGGGACAATATTGGACTATAATAAAGGATTGAGTGGTAGCCCAGCTTGTGCCCTCTGGTAGCAGTCGGGTTAGGTGGCTAGTAGGTGGCAAGACGTATTCAGAAGTCACCCTTTACCCAACAGGATGGCTTTATATGGAGCCGAAATTCTCAAACGCATAAAGATAATATTAGTTCCATTAACAGCAACTTGGTTATGGTTTCCAGTTGCAACAGGAGAGTGAAAATATATGGAAAAGTCAGAGATGAATTATAAAAGATGCTAGGGGAGCGTTAAAGAGCTTATCCATGTTCTAATATTCATGGGCCATCAATATTAGATGTGCAGGGGGCTGACAGCCTGGACTGCCGCAGATCAGCTGCTCCGGGACAGCATGGCTCCACATAATGTTTACCTACTGGGACCACCGCAGGTCAGCTTCTCTGGGACAGCATGGCTCCATATAATGTTTACCTGCTGGGACCACCGCAGATCAGCTGCTTCGGGACAGCATGGCTCCATATAATGTTTACCTGCTGGGACCACTGCAGATCAGCTGCTCCGGGACAGCATGGCTCCATATAATGTTTACCTGCTGGGACCTCCGCAGATCAGCTACTTCAGGACAGTGCGGCTGATCTGTGGGAGTCCTGGGTTTCAGACCCTTGCAGATCGAATATTGAATGGCCTATCCTGAGGATCCATTTTTAACGTCTATCTCTCGGAGGCAGATCTGTTTTGGGCCCATTGGGGGGGATATTGAAAACTGTGTTGTGATTGGCTGCTATGGGCAACTAAGACTGTAATGCTTTCATACCGGGGCGCATATTTATGAAGACCGGAATATTCGACACGCCAAGGCCTGCGCCTCCTCATAAATGTGACGGCTCTACCACCAGACCACGCCAGATTCTAATATGGCGCAAATCATATAAAATATGGTGTCGTACCTTAGCAGCCATGGCAGGGGTGTGGGAGACCCAAAAACGCCAGTTGTGACTGTTATTGCCACAAATCTTATTTAAAAAGTCACCAACGCGATATCTGGCGTAAATTAATAATCGCCCCCCATTTATTAGATCTCGGTCTATTATTTTACATGTTTTTGTCAAAAAAATAAATAAAAAATCTTGTGTTTTTCTCCATTTTCACGGATCCATTAATGAATTCCAGTCTAGGAGGGATCTGGGAAATTGGCGGCCGCGGATTCAAAATGGTCGTGAAGAAAATGAATGTTGCATCCTTTGTTACACTGCGATTTTTACCATATTCTTGTGCATGTTGTTACATACAGTTCGGGTATAAAAGTTTACAGTAGACTTCTTCCGTATCCACAGGAGGTATTTCATCACTGGGGGTCCGACCGCTGGGTCACCCTAAAGCCTCCTCGCCAAAGGAACGGCGGTCGCTGCTGCGGGGTGGTCCTGACTGTAACCACTGGCAGTGCCCGCAGCGCCATAGAAGAGAATGGCGCGCCGGTCACACAGTCACATATAGTACTCATTCACCTGCAGAGCATACAGACTTTAGTTTCAGTGTCCCTTTAACAGAGTCGTTGCTGGATTTGTCGGGTACACGCGCTCGCCTTGTTTTCAGTGACAGCGGAAGCCACTTGCATTGCTGGAAGTGAGGTGCTCCATCTAAACTCCCTTGTTTATGCGAGATAACCCCATGACCCCAAAACTGTCCTTTATCTCACCTCAAAAAATCCAAATGAGGGGACATGGAAAGCTTCCGGGGTTGAGCCATTTATAAGATATTGCCTTTCCTTTAGGTGGGGGTCCTTCCAGTGCGTTTCTGAGATGAGCTGAAATGTATCAGTCGCCCCGGCTTATTGTTTGTTTAATATGCCCGGAGTGAGGCCGGCTGACCTGGGAGGAGATGGGTTGGCAACCGGCATTGTATTCCAGGCAAAAAATAACTCTGTGTATTCATGGAGAGGCAGGAAACGCTTTAGCTAAGTGTATCCGAGGCAGAGGGGACCTTGTGTCACCCCCAGCTTAATCATTGCAAGTGCGAAGGAGATGGAAGGAGTTCAAACAGAACCTTACGGGAAAGGACCCTCCTCCGGTCATGTGCCCCTGAAGGCAGTCAGATATATGGCTTCTTGTTGCCCCCTTGGGTGTTGTTCTCTCTTGAGATTAAAGGCAACTGAGACACTCAGATTCTATAGCAGTGCTTGCCAAAATTTCATTTTCCCCAAGGAACCCACAGTTTGAAGACATCTCATTAAGGTATCATAATGGAGACATAGTCGGATGGCTTATCATCATGTACTGGAGTGTCACCACTCTATAGTATCCGGACAGTAAATGTACCCATCCACAGTGCTTACTGTATGAGTACATCATAATATAGATAAAATATTGTGCCATATAAATATGTATATAACTACTACTCCTATGTACAAGAATATAACTACTATAATACTGCTCCTATGTACAAGAATATAACTACTATAATACTACTCCTATATACAAGAATATAACTACTATAATACTACTCCCATGTACAAGAATATAACTACTATAATACTACTCCTATATACAAGAATATAACTACTATAATACTACTGCTATATACAAGAATATAACTACTATAATACTACCTCCTATGTACAAGAATATAACTAATATAATACTACCTCCTATGTACAAGAATATAACTACTATAATACTACTCCTATGTACAAGAATATAACTACTATAATACTACTGCTATATACAAGAATATAACTACTATAATACTACTCCTATGTACAAGAATATAACTACTATAATACTACTGCTATATACAAGAATATAACTACTATAATACTACTCCTATGTACAAGAATATAACTACTATAATACTACCTCCTATGTACAAGAATATAACTACTATAATACTACTCCTATGTACAAGAATATAACTACTATAATACTGCTCCTATGTACAAGAATATAACTACTATAATACTACCTCCTTTGTACAAGAATATAACTACCATAATACTTCTCCTATGTACAAGAATATAACTACTATAATTCTACTCCTATGTACAAGAATATAACTACTATAATACTGCTCCTATGTACAAGAATATAACTACTATAATACTACCTCCTATGTACAAGAATATAACTACTATAATACTGCTCCTATGTACAAGAATATAACTACTATAATACTACTCCAATGTACAAGAATATAACTACTATAATACTGCTCCTATATACAAGAATATAACTACTATAATACTGCTCCTATGTACAAGAATATAACTACTATAATACTACTCCTATGTACAAGAATATAACTACTATAATACTACCTCCTATGTACAAGAATATAACAACTATAATACTGCTCCTATATTCAACCATATATGAGCCCTATGGTATTGGATTCAGTACCCATCATACATAACAGGATCTATCCGCTTACTCCTTGTAGAGCAGCCATTTCTAGTACTGGTGGGACCATCATGTAGTCTCCCAATCTCGCTGTCTCCTCCCTCTTTGTGTAGTTGTAGTCTATTATATGATGTCTCCACCATTTCACGTTCCGGACTCAGATTGCTATCTATACTCTATACTATTCCTTGCGCCTTGTCCACTTGCGGTCAGTTTGTCTCTGCCGCTGTAATTGTTTTTCCTGGTCTGATGTGGACCAAGATGGCCCAATTTCTACCATGACATCATATCAATTACAGTATTCAAAACATAGGCTTTTTAGAATCATCTGGTCTTGTAAACATGGGAGTGTTCCACTACACACGACCCACATCCCCTGTAAAGGTTACCCCTCATTGCCTGGAGCATCTCCTGGAACCTTGGAACATGCCTCGAGGCAATTATGGTTTAATGGGAGCGGTCCTCGCTTACCATTAGGGAGAAGGTCAACATGTGACTCCTTGGAACCACAGTTTTGAAGTCATTGCAAGGAAAACAAACAAAGGCAAAGGTTGTCTTGTTCTTAGATAGGTTTGTGGCCACCTGGAGGGTGACTGAGGTGATTCGTCTGAATCACAATGACGTAGCAGTGAGTCCACGTCCTCCTTGCGTGATCCTCAGTCCAGTCATCTTGTTTGTCCATCTTACTCACTTCCAGTATCAGTGGATCTGTTCTATGTACAGTCCTGGGCTTGTCACTCCGAGACAAACAATCTCTTCCTGTACGGTGTGTGACTACACGATTTCTTAATAAAGACGTTTTTCCTTAAAATTCCAAGATTTCTTCTTGAGGTTTTTTTAAAATTCATCTTCTGACACAATTCATTTATTGACACAATAAAGTGTAGAGTTACATGAAGTTGTCCATTGACGTGCTATAGATGGTGGCCAACTGGTCAGCCACTAGATACCCCTGGTGTTGAGTGATAGACTGGCGAAGGTCCGTCCTGTTGCACCTTGGCCACGTATTTCATAGACGGCTTTCACTTGAGGAGGTCATGGCATCGCCTCAAGCAGTTCTCGTTGGTCCATAATGATCTTCTGTTGGTTCTGACTCTAATCTCTTTGTAGCAAAGTGACGCTTCTTATGCAATGCTTGCGTTTCCCTCATGGGGTTCGGTCCGTAACACTAGAAGAAGCACTAACCCCTATTGGGTGTCCTTGGAAATCTGCTTTGGTGAATTTTTAATCTAGCCCTTACCAGTGGTGGTCCTGGTATAGAATGGTCCCATAGTAGAAATCAAAATGGCTATCCTGCTTGTATTGGTGTCGGACATATCCCACATCTTGGTGGTGTTGGTCCATGGTATCACATCCTATAACATGTTGGCTGTTGCTTCTTCAACCTCATCCTTCGTTGGAGAGCAGGTTGGCAAGATTCTCTTGGTACCCCATGAAAACTGCAAGTCCGTCACCACCCTTATGATGGTCCTAAATTGAAGGTCCGCTTATGCCATGGAATAATTTTTTTGGCCACTCCAATTCGTTCATAGACACTTCAATTTAATGACAAAGGTTTTGGTGGAGACTGGCACAGATGGAAGCCTTGTTGGTGCCAGGAGTAGAGTATAGGGGCTGAGAATGCAATGCGCCCCTTTATTAGGAGAACCTTCTTGAGTCCATGCTTATGGACCTGTTGGAGAAACAAGGCAGGATTGCCCCTTTGAGACACTTCCAATTCTCGAACAGGACAAGGACCATTTGTGCGTTGGGTTGGTTAAATAAACTTAAATTAAAAGGGTTAATAAGTCGACAGGTTTCGAACCGATTGCCTCTTGGTTTTACGATGGTGATTTTTGCAGGATGATCCGGCTTCCTTTGCTTGTGTGATCAATGTTTGCTTTTGTGTACAACGTTCTGTTACCCAATTAGAGTAAATTGCACGTCGGGGTTTTTTTTGCTTCCTATGTGTAACGCTTGGCAGTTAATATATTGAGTGCCGCACACTTACACTCCCACTCCCCCGTCATGTGGCATGGCACGGGCTCAGAGCAGCGAGATAGGAGAACTGAGCCCGTGGTTTTTGGACGGGCTTTTTTGTCTCCCCTCGTAAGGAAGCAGTGAACTTAAAGCAGATGCTGTGTGACAGAATGTTAGTGCGGTGTCTGTACCATGAGCCCTATAAAGCTGCCTTGTAATCACCCTGCCAGCGCTCTTCTCCTGCCTTGTAATAAACACACCCTATATTTGTCCTCCTCGCATCCTCCTCTGTAATAACACCATGGCACAACTTAAGGATTTGGGATTTTTGGTCAGATCTGTTAAGCATTTTGAGGGGAGACAAAGGTAAACAGATAAAAATTTCTGCAGATCCCGCTGACATTTTTCTGCCAAAAGCGAACTGGATACAGATGCGGCTTTGGGACTAGTGCACATTTGCCATCCTATACATCATATTGTGGGACGGCGATAACATGCACATTTCCATGGAACTTGCACTGAAATTCCTGGTCTGCATCTGTTATTGTGTAGATTGAAATTTATCAGTACACCGATGTAGCAGAGCTGAGTGTCATGGTGGTTTGGGCATTGGGGTCCGCACAGGGCTGCAGGAGAGATTTGCAGAATTTTATGTATTCACTGAATTGTCCTAAATATTATCCTCACGCCTGCAAATCCCCATGACATCCACCAACCGATCGGCTGAGCGTTGTGGTGCTTTATCCAAATCTGTTCAGCTATTCCATAGATATAAGTCCTATCCATAGAATATGAAAGTCTACTAGCCAAGTGGGCGGTAACTCTGTGGTTTCTCTGGGGCGTGGCCTCCATGTGCTATATATGTCATACTCAGCACTAAGAGGACTTATATCTTTGGAATAGCTGAACAGATTTTGATAAATAAACCAGCAAAATGCTCAGGGTGACGGCGCCAATCAGAGGATTTGTTATGTTACTGGGCCCCATAGGCCTCTCTCTACATCACAAGATGACACCAGGATTACAGATAGTAAATGGTCAGTAGGGGCCCCATTACATATTCTGCATTGGGGTCCACCTGTAACATTCCCTTGTATTATCGTGCAGGATCCACCAACAGGCTGCTGTTTATGATACTATTAGTACAGATTGCAATAAGCTACGTCTAGGCCCTACAGTGCAACCCCTATACGTCTGGCAGGTTTATGATGTGCTTGTGTAGGGAGCTGCTCCCATAATAACCTTATATTACGGCATTATTTGGTTTTATATTTTTAGAATTGTAGTTTATTTTTCCAGTTTGCAAAATTTTACCTAAATAAATAATTTCCGTTGTTCCAAACTGGAGCAGATTTTCTTGCAAGTTTAGTATCATTTTTTGTTTAATCTATATATTTGCAAATTTTGCACGCTCCTGTCCGCGCTACAATGCAGAATTAGAAGAACCATTGCATCGGCGGCATCTCATTTCTGTCTCCTGAAGCTCAGGTAACCCCCTGGTCTGAAGGCTCCAGCGTCATCCAGCCTGGTAGCGAGCGGGTTAAATTTCCCCATCTTGCGTCACAGTGTTGTGTTTTGGTGGAGTGAGTGAGCTCCAGCCGCTGACCGAGGCTTATCTTGGCCTAATCCCAGCTGGGAGCACAATGGGCGTGAGTGTGATATGCCAGGAATGTTGTGTTAAAACATTAGAAGAGGGAACACAGGGATGGTCAACCCATAAAAATAGCTCCGGTCCCGGCTGGCATGCCAGTGTTGTGGTTGTACACTGTGAGTGGCACCGGAGCATGCTCTGTGAGAGCTGCGGACCAGGTGCCAGTCTAGGTCTAGTCTGTGCATTGAGGTTAGTGAGGGAACAATGGTGACTGCATTGGGCATCGCCAGGTCACGGGATATTTACACATGGTCATTTACAGAATGGGCTATTTTAACATCTTCTACAAGAATGCCGCTGCGGCCAGACTGTCTGTGTAAGGTCAGCTGCGAGACGGGAACTGTAGGACTTAAAGGGATATTCCAACTTCAAGCATATACCACCTTTCCACTGGGAAGTTCATATGTATTAGTTTGGTGGGTTCTGCTGCTGCGGCCCCCATTACTCTCCAGGGCGGGGGACCCTCCACCTATTGTACCCCGCTGCAAGATCACAGCTAACTGTATAGAGCAATAGTTGTGCCGACTCCCTGTCACCCCATGTGTTTGTAAATTTCCATGGGGAGCAACAAAGGAACAACACAATGCAGAGTTTGGTTAGGTCCCGGCACAATGCAGAGTTAGGTTAGGTCCCGGCACAATGCAGAGTTAGGTTAGGTCCCGGCACAATGCAGAGTTAGGTTAGGTCCCGGCACAATGCAGAGTTAGGTTAGGTCCCGGCACAATGCAGAGTTAGGTTAGGTCCCGGCACAATGCAGAGTTAGGTTAGGTCCCGGCACAATGCAGAGTTAGGTTAGGTCCCGGTACAATGCAGAGTTAGGTTAAGTCCTGGCACAATGCAGAGTTAGGTTAGGTCCCGGCACAATGCAGAGTTAGGTTAGGTCCCGGCACAATGCAGAGTTAGGTTAGGTCCCGGCACAATGCAGAGTTAGGTTAGGTCCCGGTACAATGCAGAGTTAGGTTAAGTCCCGGCACAATGCAGAGTTAGGTTAGGTCCCGGCACAATGCAGAGTTAGGTTAGGTCCCGGCACAATGCAGAGTTAGGTTAAGTCCCGGCACAATGCAGAGTTAGGTTAGGTCCCGGCACAATGCAGAGTTAGGTTAGGTCCCGGCACAATGCAGAGTTAGGTTAAGTCCCGGCACAATGCAGAGTTAGGTTAGGTCCCGGCACAATGCAGAGTTAGGTTAGGTCCCGGCACAATGCAGAGTTAGCTTAGGTCCCGGCACAATGCAGAGTTAGCTTAGGTCCCGGCACAATGCAGAGTTAGCTTAGGTCCCGGCACAATGCAGAGTTAGTTTAGGTCCCATCACAATGCAGAGTTAGGTTAGGTCCCGGCACAATGCAGAGTTAGGTTAAGTCCCGGCACAATGCAGAGTTAGGTTAGGTCCCGGCACAATGCAGAGTTAGGTTAGGTCCCGGCACAATGCAGAGTTAGCTTAGGTCCCGGCACAATGCAGAGTTAGCTTAGGTCCCGGCACAATGCAGAGTTAGCTTAGGTCCCGGCACAATGCAGAGTTAGTTTAGGTCCCATCACAATGCAGAGTTAGGTTAGGTCCCGGCACAATGCAGAGTTAGGTTAGGTCCCGGCACAATGCAGAGTTAGCTTAGGTCCCGGCACAATGCAGAGTTAGCTTAGGTCCCGGCACAATGCAGAGTTAGCTTAGGTCCCGGCACAATGCAGAGTTAGCTTAGGTCCCGGCACAATGCAGAGTTAGTTTAGGTCCCGCCACAATGCAGAGTTAGGTTAGGTCCCGGCACAATGCAGAGTTAGGTTAGGTCCCGGTACAATGCAGAGTTAGGTTAGGTCCCGGCACAATGCAGAGTTAGGTTAGGTCCTGGCACAATGCAGAGTTAGGTTAGGTCCCAGTACAATGCAGAGTTAGGTTAGGTCCCGGCACAATGCAGAGTTAGCTTAGGTCCCGGCACAATGCAGAGTTAGGTTAGGTCCCGGCACAATGCAGAGTTAGCTTAGGTCCCGGCACAATGCAGAGTTAGGTTAGGTCCCGGCACAATGCAGAGTTAGCTTAGGTCCCGGCACAATGCAGAGTTAGCTTAGGTCCCGGCACAATGCAGAGTTAGGTTAGGTCCCGCCACAATGCAGAGTTAGGTTAGGTCCCGGCACAATGCAGAGTTAGGTTAGGTCCCAGTACAATGCAGAGTTAGCTTAGGTCCCGGCACAATGCAGAGTTAGCTTAGGTCCCATCACAATGGTGGCACCTGCTGAATGGCTTCCAAAAGAGCCCGAAGTGAAACTCATTCTTGACTAATAAGAAACTGGTGCTGCTTAGATAAAGGAGCCCATTAATAATACCGTTCAGAGGGGATCCAAAGACTTAGCCCAATGGCCATAGTTGGAATTGGAGGAATTTCTTTGTCCAGTGGGGAATCCAATCTCATGGAATTGTTCTGTCTTCCAATGCATCAACTTGGTTGGATTTAGTCTCTTTATCCAACCTTATTGACTAAGTCATTATGACGTCTTCTTACATGGCAAAGGGAACTTTCACACACCAGGACTCCGGTGTGACTTTGACCTCTGCCCTTGTTTATATTGGGTAGTTCTGATGTTATTCACCAGGGGGCAGTGAAATCAGAGGAGGGGTAGAACGAGCATCTCCCATCTGGGACCAGTGACATCACCCTGGCTAGGTGATGATGTCATCTCATGTTAGACGCTTGGCAGATTAAATGGCCAAATGCTATTGGTGGCGCCCATAAGTAATCTAGCCCACAGACTTGTTCACCATGGGGGGCCTTTATCCAGTGTTGTGCCCATGCACCAATAACCACTAGAAAATAGACCATAGCACCCTACATCTTTGGGGGTATCTTCTGCTGGGCCATTGTCTTAGAGTCTGGGCCCATTGCAGGATCCTCGGGGGCTCTGGAGGGCCAATCTGACATTCATCTCCATCAGACAGAAGGAGGAGAGTCTGGATGGACTCCATTAAAGGCCACACATTTCTCCCGATTTCCTGGGTCTTTTTGTGGACATGTTGTCACCACCCCATAATGTGTATTAGCAGAACTTCCTCCCCTCCCTGGACTTGACAACTTCAGACTAAATGACTGTGACACGTCAAAGCTACTCCAGAAGTTTGCTCCATGGCACCGAGGACCCGGCGGCCGCCTCGCCACCCTTCTCTATCTCTCTGCGGTTTCTTGCTATTACTGCCCTGGTTCGGGATCTGATCTCCAAAGTGAAGAGGAGATGAAAAGCCCAAGTCATGCGGGTGAATGTGGAATTAATGGCTGCAGTGTGGCTTCATTAAGCCGCACGGTGCTCACCTGGCTATTCATAGCAGTCCTTTCATGAGAGCCTGTGCCTCACGGTCCTTTAGCCCGGAAAGGTTGGTGGCCGCACCGTCTGAGAGCCCACATTGGGCCCCACTGTTTTCCTTGGTGTTTACTGTTCTCTGTGGGATCTGGGGTTGGCCCTGAGGACGGAAGGCTTGTAGAATTAGGGGTGAGCAGAGAAGGTAACACACAAACACACAGCCCTTGTAACTGCGAGGGGATGTGCAAGGAATAGCTCTGACAGACCAGATAAATCACCCGGCCCGGCAGGATTGCAGGTCACCAGGGGTCAGGAAGGAGCTCACTTCTGGATAAGTTCCAGTCCTGTGCCAGTCACTGTGTCTCTGTGTGCAGATGAATGCACCATCTAACAGTGTGCTACTGTACGGGCGCAGTGCGAGCTTACGACAACTGTCTGCGCCACTTATGGGACGCGGCGCTAAAAATTTTGTACGTTTTTCTGCAATGGTCCTTCTTTCTCGGGTGAGTGTCTCCCCTCAAACTACTTGTAAAAAAGACCCAACAAGTATAAGACTTATTCTTGGTCAGAATTTGATTCCGTCACTTCTTATTTGTGTAGGGCGCAGTGCGAGTGCACGACAACGGTCTGCGCTATTTATTGGCTACAGCTCTAAAAAATTTTGCTGTTTTTCTGCAATGGTCGTTCCCTCTGGAGTGAGGGTCTCCCACTAAAACTCTGACAAAAAGTCCATGAGTCCCTTTTATCTGCCTGACCTTCTATCCCGGCATTTCTTAGTTGTGGACAAGCTGAGTGACTACCAGGACGGCCACTCTGGCAGGGTTGTCACCCAACTTTCTTACACTTCTTAGTGCCAGCTTACCTAGATGTTCAGGGGTCTAGGAAAGTTGGGTGATGACCTCACGTAATGATTTGTCACCTAGTTTTTCAGGGAATGGCTGTATGAAATGCATTCTGTGGACTGCTCCGTGACTGCGGGGACTTGGTCAGATGCACCTGCGTTACTTTCCCCGGCCACTAGATGACTGTATACAGATAATAAACCACCTGCCTAATGTTTGCAGAGTGACAGGGGCGTTATCCTGCTGAAAGAGGCCACTGTCATTAGGGGGCACTGCTGACATGAAGGGGGGTATTTGGCTGTGTAACGTTTGGGTAGGTGTTGCAAATCACAGTAACATCCCGAATCTAACACTTGCTAGCAGGATGTTGCTGAGACCATCATACTGCCTCCTCCTTCCATAGTGCCCCCTGGTGCCTCCTCCTTCCATAGTGCCCCCTCCTTCCATAGTGCCCCCTGGTGCCTCCTCCTTCCATAGTGCCCCATGGTGCCTCCTCCTTCCATAGTGCCCCCTGGTGCTTCCTCCTTCCATAGTGCCCCCTGGTGCCTCCTCCTTCCATAGTGCCCCCTGGTGCTTCCTCCTTCCATAGTGCCCCCTGGTGCCTCCTCCTTCCGTAGTACTCCCTGGTGCCTCCTCCTTCCATAGTGCCCCATGGTGCCTCCTCCTTCCATAGTGCCCCTGGTGCTTCCTCCTTCCATAGTGCCTCCTGGTGCCTCCTCCTTCCATAGTGCCCCCTGGTGCCTCCTCCTTCCATAGTGCCCCCTGGTGCCTCCTCCTTCCATAGTGCCCCCTGGTGCTTCCTCCTTCCATAGTGCCCCCTGGTGCCTCCTCCTTCCGTAGTACTCCCTGGTGCCTCCTCCTTCCATAGTACTCCCTGGTGCCTCCTCCTTCCATAGTACTCCCTGGTGCTTCCTCCTTCCATAGTGCCCCCTGGTGCCTCCTCCTTCCGTAGTACTCCCTGGTGCCTCCTCCTTCCATAGTGCCCCCTGGTGCTTCCTCCTTCCATAGTGCCCCCTGGTGCCTCCTCCTTCCATAGTGCCCCCTGGTGCCTCCTCCTTCCATAGTGCCCCCTGGTGCTTCCTCCTTCCATAGTGCCCCCTGGTGCCTCCTCCTTCCGTAGTACTCCCTGGTGCTTCCTCCTTCCATAGTGCCCCCTGGTGCCTCCTCCTTCCATAGTGCCCCCTGGTGCTTCCTCCTTCCATAGTGCCCCCTGGTGCCTCCTCCTTCCATAGTGCCCCCTGGTGCCTCCTCCTTCCATAGTGCCCCCTGGTGCTTCCTCCTTCCATAGTGCCCCCTGGTGCCTCCTCCTTCCGTAGTACTCCCTGGTGCTTCCTCCTTCCATAGTGCCCCCTGGTGCCTCCTCCTTCCATAGTGCCCCCTGGTGCCTCCTCCTTCCGTAGTGCCCCCTGGTGCTTCCTCCTTCCATAGTGCCCCCTGGTGCCTCCTCCTTCCATAGTGCCCCCTGGTGCTTCCTCCTTCCATAGTGCCCCCTGGTGCCTCCTCCTTCCATAGTGCCCCCTGGTGCCTCCTCCTTCCGTAGTACTCCCTGGTGCCTCCTCCTTCCATAGTGCCCCCTGGTGCCTCCTCCTTCCGTAGTACTCCCTGGTGCCTCCTCCTTCCATAGTGCCCCCTGGTGCTTCCTCCTTCCATAGTGCCCCCTGGTGCCTCCTCCTTCCATAGTGCCCCCTGGTGCCTCCTCCTTCCGTAGTACTCCCTGGTGCCTCCTCCTTCCATAGTGCCCCATGGTGCTCCGTGGTCCAGGTCTGATTCTCACCTGCTGACCATTTACCAGTTTGTGCTCCATTCGCTCTGCAGTGTGTGGGAGCCGATGGACCAGCCTCCACCCCGAACATCTACAAGCCTTAGGCGCCCCTTGCCCCAGTCTTTGGTTCCCCTCTTGACCTTCCTTGTACACTTTTGGTAGGTGTTAACCAGTGCATGCCTGGAACACAACAAAGACTTGTTCTTTTGGGGATACTTTGGCCCACTTCTCTAGACGTCCCTATTTAGCCCTTGTCATAGTCGCTCAGATCCTTACGCTTGCCCATTTTATTGCTTCCACCTAAAGACCGTTCACTTACTCCCTGATATATCTCCGCCACCTCGACAGGCGCCATTGTCCCCGAATAGTCATTCGCTTCACCCGGTTTTGATCTTATGATTGATGAGTGCAGATCCCATTGAAGAAGATGAATGCAGCATTCTCAACTTTTAACCCTTTCAACCCTCTCTATATTGGGGTACCCTGCTAAACAAGATGAACCTTAAAAACCCCTGAGGGAGCGGCCAGTGCTGGACGATGATGATTCCTTCAGTATCAAGATGGCTGCGTATAAAGTAGGATTATATTTTACCTGCAGATCCATGAACGTAATTCTACAGTGCAGTTTATGATGACACACACAATACTGGCTGCAGTTCTGCAGCACAGTATGGCTAAAAGGGCCCATCCGTCCACATTGTGCGATGTGCTCAGAAGGACCCTCACCTCATTATACCTAAAACCAGTCTCTTGTACTATTGGTTGGCACAGAGGATTAGCCAGGAATGTGTCTCCCTCTCTAATTACCTCTCAGTCAGAGCCGGGCTGCCTTGCTCCATCTTTCCCCTCGTTCTTGCTTCTTCCTCTAGTGGCGGAAAGCGATTAAGCTGCGGTTTGCGTCTCGCTCTCTTTTTTATGTTGGGCACATGGCCGGCTTATTTTTGTAATGCATAGGTCTCGGAATGATGGAATTCCTTGCCCAGCCCGCACTCTAATGTAGCTGCCTTTTTCAAGTGGTTTCAGCGTTACAGGTTTGAGGGCACAGGCCGCTGTTGCAGTTAGATTTAATTACAGGGGCTCGTTCCTTTGCTCCCATTACTCACAGCCTTTCTATATGGCCTTTGAATTTTTTTTTTCCACTTCTTTCGGGGCTGAATGAAGCTTTCTCCTGTCAGGAGTTCATGAGCTGCAAGTCCGGGTGCGAGATTTCACTGGATGCAAATGTATCCGTCCGGGAGACAATAGTCGTGCCAGGGGCGACAACCTAACATGCAGGGTGCCAACAGGGGGCAACGTGTTATGGGAGCTGCAGGAAGAAACCAATATGTACAGCCATTGATGTCAATAGGGGGCGTAGTATAATGGGAGCTGCAGGAAGACACTACCGTGCGGGCACCAGCAGGGGGCGTAGTATAATGGGAGCTGCAGGAAGACACTACCGTGCGGGCACCAGCAGGGGGCGTAGTATAATGGGAGCTGCAGGAAGGCACTACCGTGCGGGCACCAACAGGGGGCGTAGTATAATGGGAGCTGCAGGAAGACAGTACTGTGTAGGCACCAACAGGGGCCGTAGTATAATGGGAGCTGCAGGAAGACACTACCGTGCGGGCACCAACAGGGGGCGTAGTATAATGGGAGCTGCAGGAAGACATTACCGTGCGGGCACCACAGGGGGCGTAGTATAATGGGAGCTGCAGGAAGACACTACCGTGCGGGCACCAACAGGGAGTGTAGTATAATGGGAGCTGCAGGAAGACACTACTGTGCGGGCACCAACAGGGGGCATAGTATAATGGGAGCTGCAGGAAGACACTATCGTGCGGGCACCAACAGGGAGTGTAGTATAATGGGAGCTGCAGGAAGACACTACCGTGCGGGCACCAACAGGGGGCATAGTATAATGGGAGCTGCAGGAAGACACTACCGTGCGGGCACCAACAGGGGGCGTAGTATAATGGGAGCTGCACTACTGTGGGGCACCAACAGGGGGCGTAGTATAATGGGAGCTGCAGGAAGACGCTACCATGTAGGCACCAACAGGGGGCGTAGTATTGATCTAGGATTTGTACTCTCTTGTCAGGGTGTATTCACACACTGCTGCTGGGTGCAATGAATATACGTGCATGCAGTTTTGATGCTGTTTTTGATTTTACAGGATTAACATGGTAAATAAATGAATAAACGGCAACAATTTATTATTTTTTTTATGCAGTTTTAACGGCACTGTGTGAATGCATCCTTACAGACTTACCACACAGCTGTATAGACTATTGGGGCATTGGCCATCTTGTCTCATTATATATGAATAGATGAATGGACCTTATAAGCGGGGAGCCATGAGCTGCGGACTCCGCCACTAAATCAGCCACAGCACCCGCGGTAAGGTGGAGCAGGGAGTTCTTATATTGATGACCGCTGTATAGTAGACGGGGCTGCTGCGCCACTCCTATTACTTTAGTAGGAGCTCCCCATTCACTGCAGCAGTTTGTGGTGCCCGAACAGCTGATGTGTGTGGGGTCCGGAGGGTCAGACCCCCGCAGATCACATACCGATGGCGGCCATTTTGGTTGTATCCAGCTTTTCTAGAAGCACTGGTTTGTACTAGTGGATGTCGGTGAACCATCCCGCAGAAAGCTCCTTCTGTATTAGATCATATTTTTTCACTAATACTATTGGAATCCACAAAATGCCTAAAGTGAAAGCAGCCGCTGGTGTGCGAGCAATTTGATATTTAATCTGTATACGTTTCCGTATATATTTCAACCCATACCCATTAATTTTCTGTCTGCCACAATCTTGCAGTAATAAGGTGCACACAGACGGGCTATTCGGATACGTTATATATATATATATATATATATATATATATATATATATACCGCGCTGGCCTGCGTTAACCCCTTCAGTTTGTAGCACAGTAATAGGTTTCTATGTATATAACTGCCGGTGACGCACACATGGTGGCTTATTCTGTACCTGCCCCCCTCACCCCGCTCCGGCCATCGGAGACTCTGTGCCTTTTTCCGGTAATTATTCCAATGCCCAATCTGTCTGTGGCTTGCTCCGTGGTTTGTCCACACTGTTGGCTTCATCTTTCTCTTCACCAGATGCTTTTGTGGGTTTTGCTTTTTTTTTTCCCCCAGTGGTCTGAGCCAGACTCTTAACCCGAAAGAACAAATAAGCCTATCACGCTCCGATGACAGACCATGGGGGGGGACAAGCTAAATAAATATTGATTACAGTGTGACGATAACTTGTGGTCTCAGCAGCGTCACCAACCTCATGACATTTGTCTTGGTTATTTTGGAGCCCATTAAATGATATTAGTTTTCCAAATTTGAAATCTTTGGAAAGGTTTTATGGTGGGGACGGCGCTCGAGGTGCGGAGACAGTAGAATCGTCGTCTTTGTGCCCTGTGTGTAGCGAGTGGTTGGGTTGTGGGGGTGTTATACCCACAAGGTGTACATCTTGCTTCTAGCGCGTGGAAGAAACCAAGTTGCACACGCCTTGGACTGTCTCCGGACATCGAGTCTTTGCCGTGATGCTTTTTTGAATCACAGAGAAGTCTTAGTTGGTAGGATGATGATGGTCATAGACTCTGCTCCGTTCACTATGAAAGCTGTCTTCTCTAGAAGATCTCAAGGTTTGGGTGGGAAGGTTGTTGTACTTTTTGAACACTTCTTCAGTAAACAATTTTGGTTGACCATCTTGAAATTAGACCTTGTGGTTCCTCGTACGGATAGAAAGATGTCTTCTTCTCTTGCGGCCTCTACTGACCCTCTTGTGACGTTGACGTTGCCATACATATAATTAAGGACTAACCTGTCTCCTTGACAGGTTCCTTTTACATTATGACATCTTTACCAAATAGAGGATACATTTGCACCCCGGTAGAGTGCCAAGTGAGCGGGCATTAGGTTCAAGCTCTGTCATCCCTTAAAAACAAGACAACTTTGTGGAGGAGCGGAAAAGAAGACCTCAAGGTTATTGTCTTGATTTTCCTGGAGCCAATAAAATATTTTGGTTTTCCAATTTGGAAATTCTTGGTTTATGGTGAAGGCTTGTGTGGATGTTTGGAGATGATTGAATTTTGGGTGTGTTTGCATGTTGGATAACACCACGTTACATGAAGAATAGTTACCCAGTTTCACACCCCTAGAACCATCTCTGTACACCAAGTCCTGGCCATGTATCTTCTCTGAATCACTGAGACGTTGCTGATGGACAGGTAGATATTTCCAATATTGTACTCTGTCTGCTGTAAGAAATTTTGGTTGACCATCTTGAAGGTAGATCTTATTATTTGTTAACCTAGGTTTTTCCAAATTTTAAACCATTGGTATTAGGGTGTAGGCAGTGTTTCAAGTGTGTGGAGGTTGAAGTTTTGGAGCGCGATCCAATATTGTGAAGGTTACCTTTACGTAAGAAGAAGAAGAGACACAATTTTACAAAGTTTGGACAGTCTCCAGACACCAGCCATGATTGACATGGACTAAAACATCGTTGGTGGAGCGCTGGTGGATTGGTAAAGCGGTCACTGCTCAGTTCCCTATGAAAGCAATCTTCTCTAGAAGATCGTAACTTGTCGGTGCACTTATAAACACTTCGTCGGTAAACAATTTTGGTTGACCATCTTAAAATTAGACTTTGTTTCTTTTTTACAAATACATCAATGATTTCTTCTTTTGTGCCTTCTACTCCATCCTTGTGATTTTAACACTACTACTCTATAACAAAAATTTGGAGGAAACTTGTTTCCGAGACGGGTTCTCTCTACATTGCAGCATGTGTACCAACTGGTGAGCGCACTTGTGCTAATGGATAGTAAAAGGGGATAAAGATTAAACCTTATAACCCCAACGCCGTAAAGTCGGGACGAGAACTTGGTAGAGGCTTGAGAAAGACCTCATACTGTATATCTTGGTTCTCCTACCAATTTTTTAGAAATCACTCTGATCTAGGAATGTTAGATCTAGGCTTCTCTAGTGCTTTAGGTATGGAAGTGTAGCATACTGTGTACACTTCTTGGTAAAGAATTTTGGTTGATCATCTTCACCTTAGATCTTCTGGTTCTTCGGTTAGATTGTGACTTGGTTATTGCTATACCTCTCGAGGTGCTGAGACATCTTATTCTCTACTGTGTAGGAAACATATGAGAGGAGAAATCCAGTCACTTCTGTTTCCCAGGTTCTTCTTGATACCACTTTGTAGGGTGCTGCACAGTTTTCCCAGTCAGTTTGGCATGAAAAAAGTCTACCCTAAAGAAGGGTTTTGCACTTGACTACCATGACGTTAGACCTTTGGGTTGGCCTCTTCTAATGTGGAAATTGCCTTAGCCAAAGGGAGAACCACTACAGGACCAGAGCTCTTTAGACCCCGATATCTGCAAATCTGATCCAGCGATGGCACCTACTAAATGGATCCCATACATAGAACCTTGGATTCCAAAAGTGAGCCTCGTTTTGTATGGACTGCTGGAAAGTTTATGGAGTGACTCTGCCTGCTCACCCTAATGGCTGGAAGAGTTTACAGACAGCAGGTAAATGTTGACAATCTGCTTTCCAGCCCATGACTGGCAATTTAGGAGGCCACTTAGTTCGCCCCACTATGAACCATTAGTAGCTAAGATTTACGAATCCCTGAACACCAATATCCGAAGGATCCAAATTGGACATTCGCAGCCAAATACTCTGTTAGGTGTCTTGAATCATTTGAAGTGGAAAAATTCCAATTTTAATAACATTTGTATCATCGGCGCTCGGAACATGCAGAACAAAAAGGCAATTGCCGAAAATTAATTACAATTTGTTTCTATATTTGCTTTGTCTGCTTTAATTTTTAATTTAGGGAAATTTTATTCTTTGTGTCTGTTTGTACTGAACACGGAGGCAATGACTTCCTTGTTCCAGCCTCTTCGCTAATTACCTCCTTATAATGGTTGTTACTGAGATGACAACTCTGCGGTTCCATGTTATGGGGTGGGGGTCTGGTCACCTAGTTATAGGTGAGGGGGTCACTGTGTCATTTTGGGGTTTTCTATGTGCTTGTCCTAAAATTTTCTAAACAAAGGGGTCCAGTTGTGCCCAGTTCTGCCCCACCCAGTCTTTAATAACGTACATTGATTTCCGTGGCAATGTGGCGGCCATGCTCGGCGAGATGCCTTGAGATCAGTGATGTTTCTGTTGAATTGTATTTAGGATTTAGGCACACCGCTAACCACTGGCCCCCTCTGTAAATCGGGTAGGGTCCAGCACATGCACCAAGGCCAATCCTAAGTCCTCATTATTGGTGCCCAGTTGAAGTAGGAAAGTTGTTTTTCTCCAAAACTTGACTCTTCATTCTTTATCCGAGAGGTTTTCTTGCATTTTACCATTGGCCAACTTTCAGAACCCCCACCAATAAGTGGAACAGAACTCTTCTTCAACCTGTGACACCATGTTCTAGTCACATGAACTTTTTGTGGCACAGTCCCCTTTAAGTGAATGGGACTGAGTTGCAGTACCAAGGACAGCCACTATATAAGGTACGGCGCTGTGGTATTAGATTAAGAGGCTGTAATGCTCACCCGAGTTCCTTGTTTCTTGGAAGTCAGACTCTCATCAATCCTGTATTGATGACCAATCCTAAGGATAAACCCTCAGTATCTGATATAGAATATTTTAGTACATGATACCCTGCTAGGGGGACCTCTAAGGATCAGGGAATAAGCAGTAAATGTTCTTCCAGGCCCAGAGTGTAGGCGAGGAGGCTTTCCTTTGTAGGATCTGCGCCGCTCTTCCCTGTATTCACTTCACACAGTTTGGGAAACCCCATGTAGAGAATTATTGGCATGTGAAAGCTGCAGCACAACATGCCGGACGTTGTGACACGCGTGTGTCCTGTATATAACCCTCTCTATTGTTCACTGGTGACAGCCCGGCCACCTTTCACCTTCCAGGCTGCTGGTGTAGACTCCCCCGGGACTGATCCGTCCTCCTGTCTGCGCTACTACACATTAAAGGGCAACACACACAGTGTCAGTACTCAGTAGACAGTGTCAGAGAGAAGAAGGGAATTCATATAAGAGCAGTCACACATTGCAGCAGGGCTCAGGGAACACGGCCGTGGAGAAAGATTGTATCTGATGCAAAATGTGAATTTATCTACAATAATGCTACAAGCCGGGACTAACAGAGAGACCGAGAACTTACTGCGGTTACTGCTAAATAATAAGAATATTCACTGCCTGATAGGATAGAATGGATTACATTGTTATTAAAGACAGTGCCAAAAAAACATCCATTATCCCAGCCCTGCAGATAGATAGGTTACTGTCACCAGTACCAGCATATCACCCCAGCCCTGCAGATAGATAGGTTACTGTCACCAGGACCAGCATATCACCCCAGTCCTGCAGATAGATAGGTTACTGTCACCAGACCCAGCATATCACCCCAGTCCTGCAGATAGATAGGTTACTGTCATCAGACCCGGCATATCACCCCAGCCCTGCAGATAGATAGGTTACTGTCACCAGATCCAGCATATCACCCCAGCCCTGCAGATAGATAGGTTACTGTCACCAGAACCAGCATATCACCCCAGCCCTGCAGATAGATAGGTTACTGTCACCAGAACCAGCATATCACCCCAGCCCTGCAGATAGATAGGTTACTGTCACCAGTACCAGCATATCACCCCAGCCCTGCAGATAGATAGGTTACTGTCACCAGGACCAGCATATCACCCCAGTCCTGCAGATAGATAGGTTACTGTCACCAGACCCAGCATATCACCCCAGTCCTGCAGATAGATAGGTTACTGTCATCAGACCCGGCATATCACCCCAGCCCTGCAGATAGATAGGTTACTGTCATCAGACCCAGCATATCACCCCAGTCCTGCAGATAGATAGGTTAGTGTCACCAGAACCAGCATATCACCCCAGCCCTGCAGATAGATAGGTTACTGTCACCAGACCCAGCATATCACCCCAGCCCTGCAGATAGATAGGTTACTGTCACCAGAACTAGCATATCACCCCAGTCCTGCAGATAGATAGGTTAGTGTCACCAGATCCAGCGTATCACCCCAGCCCTGCAGATAGATAGGATACAGTCTATAGACCCCAGCATATCACCCCAGTCCTGCAGATAGATAGGTTACTGTCACCAGAACCAGCATATCACCCCAGTCCTGCAGATAGATAGGATACAGTCTATAGACCCCAGCATATCACCCCAGTCCTGCAGATAGATAGGTTAGTGTCACCAGACCCAGCATATCACCCCAGCCCTGCAGATAGATAGGTTACTGTCACCAGAACCAGCATATCGCTATAGCCCTGCAGATAGATAGGTTACTGTCACCAGCATATCACTCCAGCCCTGCAGATAGATAGGTTACTGTCACCAGCATATCACCCCAGCCCTGCAGATAGATAGGTTACTGTCACCAGCATATCACTCCAGCCCTGCAGATAGATAGGTTACTGTCACCAGAACCAGTATATCACCCCAGCCCTGCAGATAGATAGGTTACTGTCACCAGAACCAGCATATCACCCCAGCCCTGCAGATAGATAGGTTACTGTCACCAGCATATCACCCCAGCCCTGCAGATAGATAGGTTACTGTCACCAGCATATCACTCCAGCCCTGCAGATAGATAGGTTACTGTCACCAGAACCAGTATATCACCCCAGCCCTGCAGATAGATAGGTTACTGTCACCAGAACCAGCATATCACCCCAGCCCTGCAGATAGATAGGTTACTGTCACCAGAACCAGCATATCACCCCAGCCCTGCAGATAGATAGGTTACTGTCACCAGAACCAGCATATCACCCCAGCCCTGCAGATAGATAGGTTACTGTCACCAGAACCAGCATATCACCCCAGCCCTGCAGATAGATAGGTTACTGTCACCAGAACCAGCATATCACCC
Source organism: Leptodactylus fuscus (assembly GCF_031893055.1). Lineage (NCBI taxonomy): Eukaryota > Metazoa > Chordata > Amphibia > Anura > Leptodactylidae > Leptodactylus > Leptodactylus fuscus. The sequence goes on from NC_134272.1 coordinate 89,097,130, forward strand.
CAGCCCTGCAGATAGATAGGTTACTGTCACCGGAACCAGCATATCACCCCAGCCCTGCAGATAGATAGGTTACTGTCACCGGAACCAGCATATCACCCCAGTCCTGCAGATAGATAGGTTACTGTCACCTGAACCAGCATATCACCCCAGCCCTGCAGATAGATAGGTTACTGTCACCAGAACCAGCATATCACCCCAGCCCTGCAGATAGATAGGTTACTGTCACCAGACCCAGCATATCACCCCAGCCCTGCAGATAGATAGGTTACTGTCACCAGACCCAGCATATCACCCCAGCCCTGCAGATAGATAGGTTACTGTCACCAGACCCAGCATATCACCCCAGCCCTGCAGATAGATAGGTTACTGTCACCAGACCCAGCATATCACCCCAGCCCTGCAGATAGATAGGTTACTGTCACCAGACCCAGCATATCACCCCAGCCCTGCAGATAGATAGGTTAGTGTCACCTGAACCAGCATATCACCCCAGCCCTGCAGATAGATAGGTTACTGTCACCAGAACCAGCATATCACCCCAGCCCTGCAGATAGATAGGTTAGTGTCACCAGAACCAGCATATCACCCCAGTCCTGCAGATAGATAGGTTACTGTCACCAGAACCAGCATATCACCCCAGCCCTGCAGATAGATAGGTTACTGTCACCAGACCCAGCATATCACCCCAGCCCTGCAGATAGATAGGTTACTGTCACCAGACCCAGCATATCACCCCAGCCCTGCAGATAGATAGGTTACTGTCACCAGACCCAGCATATCACCCCAGCCCTGCAGATAGATAGGTTACTGTCACCAGACCCAGCATATCACCCCAGCCCTGCAGATAGATAGGTTAGTGTCACCTGAACCAGCATATCACCCCAGCCCTGCAGATAGATAGGTTAGTGTTACCTGGATCATATGAAGCATATCCTGCTGGTGAACGGCTGCCTCCATTGCCAAGATATCGCTGTTTCTGTCAATATGAAAATTAGCTCTTTGGAGCAACATGGGCACTAACATTGCTGCTAAGGTAAGTGCCCATGCCCTTATTGCTCCAAAGAGTGCATTTACACTGATTTACAAGGGGAAAACAGTGTTTGATTCAGGGAACCCTAACCTATCTATCTGGGTTGATATCCTGCATTCTGGTGACACTCCCTTTAAGGACAAAGTTAATATTATTGTAAGTGATAACTTTGTGTCCTCTTCAGCACCTTACTGACATTGAGCACAATCATACAGCTTTATGTAAAATACATCTGTGCTTTCAGGAAAAGCTGCGGCGCGTGCACATGAGCAGTAACACTATTTCTGGCCATTACATGACTTGTATTTTTGCAGTTTTCCCCTCTGCAGGCTCTATATCTAATTCTTAGGGATTGGCTGCCATGATGTCTGTCGTATGGTAAAACAGGAGATTGTGCTCCGTAGTGTTCTCAGTGGCAGCATAGAGGACGTTATACAGCAGTCCTTAATAGTACTAATGTGAATAAACCACTTCAGATAATATAGAAAACTTACTATTAGCTGCAGCAGCCTCTCTGCCTGTGTGTCTGCTGCTCTTTTTCCCCTCCATGTGATTGGGATGGTTGCACAAATGCGTCTACTGCTCCATTAAAGGGGTTTCACAGGCTAAATGTTTGACGACCCCTCAATGAAAGATTGGCCAGAGTCTGACCCCCAGACCCCTGGCTGATCAGACCCTTACTCCTTTGGCTTGGGAATGTTTTATCACTGTAAAACCCCTCTAAATTCTGATGACAACCAAAGTGGCCACAATTTCAGCTCCCACAGTTGTCGCCCAGCGATACAGGAGCGGGGTTGTTACATAGTCACACGTTATGTGTTATTTGCTTTCTATGCTTCGTTGTATCTATTTAGGGTGTGCCCGGACAAATTGGGGTGGCAGAGTATCACCGGTAATTAATATGGCTTTATAATTATATTCCAATGTGCTTGACAGCCGGCGCTGCTTGTTTAGGGTGTTGTGTTTATACGACTGCTCCGCGCTCCGTACGCCCGCTGGGGGTTGTTGTCCTCGCTGCAGTACGCAGCAGAATGAGGCCTGATGTCCCCGCACATTGGTTGACCAATGGCAATGACCGATCTGCTCATGTGATGATACTAGTGAGGCCAGGGCTGCAGGGGATAGTGACAGCGTCATGATTTGAGGGGGGGTATTAGAGTTACCAGTGAACAAGGTGAAGATTCACAGCAGCACAGAGTGTTTCAGAAGAAGAGTATCTAGAGATAATGATGTGAGTGAGGACAGGGCAGCATGTCATGATGGGAGGAGAGACTGGAGATGTGGAAGGAATGGGGGGTATGGCGGCAGCACAGAGTATTTCAGAGAGCAGCCCTGTGATGGGCAGTCCGTTATCTCCCCCTATCTGAGGACATGGGGGGTTTGCGGCTCGTGTACAGGGATCTGCTTCGTTCCTTTTTCTGATAATTCTCGAGATGACTTCATTCTATTTATACAGCTGGGTGAAAACGTTTCCTTCAGCGCCGACTCGATGACCTTGAATATATTTGGATAAAGTTATTATATTCACCAAGATGTGTCTATTTTCATAACCGAGATTTCCCTCCCTGTTCATTTTGCTGTCTGTCCCTGAATAACATCCACTCCCACCCCGAATCTGAATGGATTACTTTATTCCTGGGGCCCAACACTTCATTGTATCATCTATTATATTTCTGTGGCTTTTGCAGCACCTGATTGACATTGAGCGCGGGCACAAGGCTTTATATCTAATATGTGCTGTCATGTCTGAGACGTCTCAGGTCAGTCTGTGAGGAGAAGAGCTCCGGACCCCAAGTGTAGCATGCCTATAATCTATAATACCTGTAATATAATAACCCACCTGGTGCACGGAATATGGCGCGTCCTATATCCACAATCTAATAGTACACAGTGATGTCACAGTACAGGGATAATACACACAGTGATGTCACAGTACAGAGATAATACACACAGTGATGTCACAGTACAGGGATAATACACACAGTGATGTCACAGTACAAGGATAATACACACAGTGATGTCACAGTACAGGATAATACACACAGTGATGTCACAGTACAGAGATAATACACACAGTGATGTCACAGTACAGAGATAATACACACAGTGATGTCACAGTACAGAGATAATACACACAGTGATGTCACAGTACAGAGATAATACACACAGTGATGTCACAGTACAGGGATAATACACACAGTGATGTCACAGTACAGAGATAATACACACAGTGATGTCACGGTACAGAGATAATACACACAGTGATGTCACGGTACAGAGACAATGCATTAATAGGAGCCTCCCACCTCCACTTCGTATATTCCGCTGTCACCACCACATGACATTATATACTGTACATCGCTCCCCTGTTATGTTATTTCTTTTGTAGATTTGGAGGAAACCGAACTTTGAATTCTTATGCAAATGAGGCAGTTAGTGCACAGGGGGCGGGGCCTTTATGGTTAGTATCACCTCTTATGGGCTGGTTCAGGCAGGAAATGACGGGTCTGAGTGGCAAGTGCAGTCTTCTGAAGCCTGAAGCTCCGCCTCCAGTGCACTCATCTGCGTGTACCCTGTTATTTGGTATATATAACAGGGGTATGATGTCTATGCCTGTAATGTGGTGTTGACAGCTGAATATACTTGGGGAAGAAGGTAGATGCTCTTTAAGTAAAGCTCCATAAGATTTCGAGTGTTTTTGGAGTATTTTTCATTTCCTTATTGTTTTCCCTCCGATTCTCTTGTACACAAGTATTAGAGACATTTCTCAGTGCTGTGTCAAAGGGCAGATGAAAGGGATTTTGCAGTATATATATATACATACATATATATATATACCTCCCCATATCTGGCCTTCCATAGGACTGCAGGTAACTAGTCTGTGCACAGCTATAATGCCATTCTATAGGACACGATGACATAAAGGCCAAGGACAGATCCACCTCTGCTACATCTTCAGGTTTGCAGACTCTATGTACTGCGCTCCGGCAGTGCACCCGATATTCTGACCTTGCTGCGGCTCCCTGAATGGGGCATTGATACTCACTATCATTCTATAATCTGGTGACCCGGCGTAGCAATGGTCTCTTGTATTCTGGTGTCACCCGCCGGACACAGGACTTGTGTATGTGAACACTTTATATACGAGGCTTTGTGGCACTGGGGCTAGTCAATGCCCCTCTTTTTGGTGGCTTGCACGCAGACTGCTCCTCGTACTGTCTCCATTCCCCTTCCTGTCCTGTGCTCCTTACCTCGTAAAATATACAGTAGCTGGCATTGTTTCCGCTGCGCTAAACCTATCACTTCCCTGACAGGGGTTTTGGCTGCGACCCCCCCCCCCTCCCCCTTCTCGCTCCCTCTGCTACCTGTATTGCGGTGACTCCCGTCTCCCATACTTCTCCGCACTTGGAATGCTGATCCCTGATTGGCCATTCTCCAGCCCAAACATCCCAATCCCACTTCAAGTGACACGGAGCCTGGGGCATCAAAGGGCCAGTTGCCCCCCCTCCTTCCTGCAGATCCCTGCTATCAGTTGTTCTGTTCAGGTCTATGACCCGATATGGGACATTCTAGGACGTTGCAATTCCTTTTTTTTTTGGGAAGTTTTGGTCTGCACCCCCTCCTCTTAATCCCGAGCTTCGCCAGGCGCCCGCACTCCCCTCTCTGCTTCCTTATCTGTCCCTTTCCAGCTGCTCTCTGGGCTGAGGGTAATAAGGGGTCTGGACGGCCGGTCTGACAGGCAGGCGCTTTCACCTCACGGCTAACCAGAGTTATTTTTGCATGAATACAGGGGAGTGTCTCACCTTTTATTATGTTTGTTTTTCTGTTTGTGCGTGCGTGGGTATTTTTAGTTTTAAAGGACGGAAAAAAAAAATTTGTGAAAAGTCCCCCTTCTTACAACAGGGCCTGCTCTCAGTCGGATTTCGACGGTAGGTCCCTATGGACTCCGAACCTGAGAGTCAGGTTTCTCAATAAAACGGCGGGGCTCTGTCCCCAGCAGCAGCCAGACCAGGAGCTCGGAGAAAGCTGGGGCCAGACCCCTGAAAGCCCTTCATCTCCCCTCATAAAGCCGCAGAGGTGATGTGTGCGCGGGCCTGCTCCTGATAATGGCACCCGAGAACACAGAAACGCAATAATTAGATTTCCTCTGCAGCCGCTACCGAACGGGGTTACAATTTCTTTCAGGAGACGTTTAACTGTGTCACTCCAAGTGCAAAATGACAATAAATGATTGCAATTACGAGGAAATACTGGGTATATCTTCTGATGTGTGGGGTGCAAAATCTACAAAATTTAGAGTCATAGGTCCCAGTGTAAAATCTGTGATAAGCGCCAACCTACCTTGTACCATTTAGAATTGGACTTGATGGACTCATGTCTTTATCCAACCTCATCTACTATGTAAATATATATAGTTGTATATTTTATGTGGCAGATGGAATTTTGGGACCCCTAAGGGTCCAGGGCTCAGGAGTAACTGCTCCTTTGCACCCCCCTATAGCTACACCCCTGGTCAGGGTAGAGAAAGATCTGAAATTCTGTGCTTCTTTAACCTATACACTGCAGCCTAGATCACTATTAAATGGGTTTTTCTGCAGTGCACACAGCACTCACAGTATTGACAGGCACTGTCAGTCTGGGGGAGCAGTGTGAAGCTGCTTATCAAAGTAATACACTGAAAATTCTGCATACAGCATTCCCAGATAGTATAGATATGCATTGTTAGGTTAGGGGAGCAGTATGAAGCTTCTTCTCATAGTTATACACTGAACATTCTGCATACAGCATTCCCAGATAGTATAGATATGCATTGTTAGGTTAGGGGAGCAGTATGAAGCTTCTTCTCATAGTTATACACTGAACATTCTGCATACAGCATTCCCAGATAGTATAGACATGCATTGTTAGGTTAGGGGAGCAGTATGAAGCTTCTTCTCATAGTTATACACTGAAGATTCTGCATACAGCATTCACAGATAGTATAGACAGGCACTGTCAGTCTGGGGGAACAGTGTAAAGCTGCTCATCATAGTAATACACTGAAGATTCTGCATACAACTTTTTCAGATAGTATAGACATGCATTGTTAGGTTAGGGGAGCAGTATGAAGCTTCTTCTCATAGTAATACACTGAAGATTCAGCACACAGCACTCACAGATAGTATAAACGGCAATATGAGGGAGCGGTGTGAAGCTGCTTATCATAGTAATACTCTGAAGATTCTGCACACAGCACTCACAGATAGTAAAGGCAGGCTGTGTAAGTTGGGGGAAGTTTTATAATTCTGCAGATAATCATTGTATAGGTCTACTTATTATATCACTGCTCTAAATGTCTTTTAGAAAAGGCAGAAATGATAACTTTGTGTGTCCCTGGTTACTGGCAGTCCTGAGTGCGGTCAGATTCTGCAGAAGTTTTTTTTCCCTCCATCTCCTTTGTCTTCATGACGACATAAAATCAGTAGAAGAGGCGGCAGATGACAAAGAGTTAACACGACTGCAGGCTCATACTACAAAGTCTGCAGCACACGGAGCTGTACAGGAGCTGTAACATGGCGGATAGTTCATCAGCGCTATATAAAATACTTTTTTAAAAAATTTTTAGCTGCATAAAATGAAAAAATGGTTGCAGGCGTATGCAAACCCTTTACGTGTGGCCACCACTTGGGGGAGCTAAAGAGCTTCTTGAATACAGCTCCCCCTACTGGGCAGGGGACAAGCTATGTGTAAATCCGCCTTCTAGTTCTATGCCCAGTAGTGTCAGTGGGTCAGTCGGCATGCTCAGTGGTTACGTGCGCCACGTCTTCCCACCCCTAGCCTGCCTTGCACACACTATATTGCTCCATCCACTTCTATAGGGCTCTCCTCGCCTGGGGACTATTCCCGCGCCCCCGGCTGCAGTTTATGAGTGTTTGACACTTAGTTAAACGTGTGAAATTTCCATGGGTCTGATCTGTTAATATGATGTTAAAATCCTCAAGTGCCAAAAATAACATATAATATTCTAGAACATGCTATAATGCAATCACAGGGACTGAGCCTGAGCAGGACGAGGGTCCCCCTGAACTATTTAAAGGGCCGGGGATGCTGAAATTGGCAGCTTATAAATGTGCAGCAGTGTTACAACCAAAGTGGCTGATAACAGGGAACGAGAGATTTACTTGCACTGTCACATTGTAACAAGCCATCAGCTGTGAGTAGGCCAGAAGATTTGTATGCAAGGTTTTCTAGAACTGCAAAATCCCCAGAAGATCCTGAGATATAGCAGAGCTGAATTTGTTTCATGCACCCCTGCTACATCTATAGAGATACAGCTGAGATGAATTTGTCACTGAACCGTTTCTTTTTGGACCAGGATATCCTGCAGTTCGATGTCCCTGAAATCCTACGTATATAGCAATGTTTAGTGACAGACTCGGCTCTGCTGCACCGATATGTTGCTACATGTAGCATTCCTGGAATTTTGGAACAAAACCACTCCATTTTTGCAGAATATTCTTTTTGGGATCCCTACACCCCACCCCCTCTGCCATGCCTGTGATGTGCTAGCAATGACCCGGGATACATCCCCTTGGATCGGCGGCCGTCGCGTCTATTTATGTACATTTATTTTATAACAAATCCAAATAAACTGAAATCCAGCCTCGAAGAGCGCGAATAAGACACTATCCTGTTTATTGAACATAATACAGACTTGTGATACAGCAGTGTAAATATTTGTCTGCCCCCCTCCCCTCCTGCTTATTGCGGTGGCACCTCTGTGACAGGGTGCCGTGCTGCCGCTGTCTGATTGGGTCGGGGTCCCCGCTCGCTTCCTTCACTGTGTCTCCCAGATGTTTCATGTCAGCCCTGACCATAGAGAGCAGGTCCGGGCCGTGCCAAGCCACAGTCAGCTGAGATCTGGAGCCTGAAACGTACATGTTCTGCTCGTGCAGGAAGCGGCATATTTTAAGGTGAAGACTTTCAATCCCCCCGTTGTGATGAGGGGTTCACGGCCTCCGGCTACCTAAGAAGGTGCTCTCTATTCTTCTGCGCCTCTGACCTACTTAGTAAGATCTGATTGCTGGCAATAAACCTCTGGGCCCCTGGGCCACAAACAGCCCCCGCACCCCTCTGTGTATTCAGCCCCTCTGACAAGTTCCACCTTACTTGTCAGGTTCCTTCCTTTTCCTAAAGTGACACCAAGATGGTGCTAAGGTCATCTGCAAGGAGCAAATCTGCCCATCGAGACTAAGACCGGGGTCAGGAACCTTCAGCTATTGTGACGCTACAACTCTCATAGAAGTAAATGGAGCATGCTGGGAGTTGTAGTGTCACAACAGCGGACTTCTGAGAGAGGCTAGGTATACAGCAGCCCCATTGACCCCATTCATGGTCTTGAGAATGGAGTCACCGATTCACAACGGGCACACACCATTTAATTCGGGCAACCCTAACTTATCTGTCTGCAGGGCTGCGTTCTGCTGATGGACTCCATTTAAATGTTGTGCGGTATTGTAAAAGATACTGATACACTGTAACGAGCCCTGCACCAGTATGAGATCAGGATGGGTTTTAAGCCCATAGACCTAAACCTTAATGTTTCTATTCCCTGCCATGCAGCAGAGATGGTGGGATGGATGCAGAGAGTATATTAGAAAGTTTGCAGACGTCTTCACGGTGCGGGGATTTCACCTGCTAATGCTCTGGATTAGGAGATTTACGGCTCGCCCAGGAGCTGTGATCGGGATTACTGGATATTACCGGGTTTAGGATCCAGTTACTTTAGGAAGTGGAGGCTCTAGATTAGTAAGCCCTCACTTCCCATACGAGGCGAACACTTCCAGCGCTCGGCCGTCACTTCCCCACTGTCGAGGGGTCGGCAGAATACGGAATGTGTGGCCGATGGCCAGGCCTGTGAGTGTCAGTGACGGTGCCCCCTGGCACACATCATATATGGCATGCTACGGGCTGCAGCCGGGGCCAGCCGAACCTAGTCACTCCCCGAAGGAAGATAAACATGTAGGCACTGAAAGATTCCTTCATCGCTGCTTGCTGCCGTAGAGCCTGCCAGGAATGACACCCTCCAGGAAGAAAGGCGAGCTTGTGATGGAGCGTATGGGGGAGAGCGGAGCGCGGCCATGGCGTCCCTGCAGTCCCCGAAATACATGTGTACAATGACAAGTGGCAAAGTACAATGAGACAGGCCGGAGCACACATCACAGACACTTCACCTATCAATCCCATCAAATCTTATCATGAGATACATCCTGCTCCAGTCACATCCAGAGCTGCGTTCAGAATTCCATTGGCTAATTCTTGCAGTCGCCCATTGGACGGATTACAATGACAACTCGATTGCCAATCTGCCTAACTGTACAGTAATAAACCCTATACGCTATAAATTCTATGGTTTACTCCAGTCACCTTCAGAGCTGCAATCAGAACTCAGCTGACTGAAGCCTGGAATGCCAAGACTTTCCTCTCTTCGTTAACATGAATTGGTTCGTTATACTTTAGTATAACGTTCGTTTTTGGGAAAGCTGGATGAAAAACAATATGGGTGACCTTACCGTTTGTGTTACATCCAATGCTGCAGTCACATCCAAAGCTGCAGTCAGAATTCTGTTGGCCAACAGTTGGAATCCAAAGACTTCTCTCCAGTCAATTTATTAACAATACTATGAACTAGTTCGGTTCTGGGAAAGCTGGGTGGCAAACAATATGGCTGCCTTTACAGTTTCCCTATTGATTTAGATCAAATGCTTCAGTCACATCCAGAGCTGCATTCAGAATTCCATTGGGCAGGTTACAAGGATGACCCCATTGCAAATCTGCCTTAGTATACAGTAATATATTCTATAGGTTATATTGTTACTCTAGTCACACTCAAAGCTGCATTCAGAATTCAAATTAGTTTTGGAACCCCTTCGTTGAATATCCATAACATCTTGAGTTACATCTTTTACTCCAATCACATCCAAAGCTGCATTCTGAATTATTTTGGAGTTGGAGGTCACTAGACCCATCCTGGAGCCCCGGTCACCAATGGCCGCCCCTCCCGTCCTGCTGGTGGGCACAGATAAATATTCCCGCCCATTCCCAGCAGTAAGACCCTGAAGTTCTTGCCAGTTTTTGGTTGGGTAGAAGTTGATGGGCAGATCTTTATCTGTGGTGAAGAGACAGATGTGCCCAGAAGGCCCCCGGCCCACCAGAAGACGTCTGCCGGCCATCGGTGTCTCGAGCCTTGTCAGCCCACTGGCCACTTCAAACAGGAGGCTGCAGTCTGATGGCGGGAACGCTGCGCCACATGACGGGGGGTAAAGCCTGGTCTAAGCAATTTGTTTTCTTGTTTCGGATAAATATAAATTTGGGAGAATATTTTTAGATTTGTGGGGTCGGTGAATGCGGAGTCCGTCCGGTTATAGACCCAGGGGGGCGCGTATTTATAGAAATCACAGAAACGAAGACTGAGCTGGAAGTGACACCCAGAAATAACAGAAACCAGCAAAATAATCACAACAGCTCTCTACTGTAGTCACATCCAGAGCTGTATTCACAAGTCTGCTGTCTGCTCCTAACAATCTGTCAAGTACAGGATAAGTAATGTAATGTATGTACACAGTGACTGTACCAGCAGAATAGTGAGCGCAGCTCTGGAGTATAATACAGGATAAGTAATGTAATGTATGTACACAGTGACTGCACCAGGAGAATAGTGAGCGCAGCTCTGGAGTATAATACAGGATAAGTAATGTAATGTATGTACACAGTGACTGTACCAGCAGAATAGTGAGCGCAGCTCTGGAGTATAATACAGGATAAGTAATGTAATGTATGTACACAGTGACTGTACCAGGAGAATAGTGAGCGCAGCTCTGGAGTATAATACAGGATAAGTAATGTAATGTATGTACACAGTGACTGCACCAGGAGAATAGTGAGCGCAGCTCTGGAGTATAATACAGGATAAGTAATGTAATGTATGTACACAGTGACTGCACCAGCAGAATAGTGAGCGCAGCTCTGGAGTATAATACAGGATAAGTAATGTAATGTATGTACACAGTGACTGTACCAGCAGAATAGTGAGCGCAGCTCTGGAGTATAATACAGGATAAGTAATGTAATGTATGTACACCGTGACTGTACCAGCAGAATAGTGAGCGCAGCTCTGGAGTATAATACAGGATAAGTAATGTAATGTATGTACACAGTGACTGCACCAGCAGAATAGTGAGCGCAGCTCTGGGGTATAATACAGGATAAGTAATGTAATGTATGTACACAGTGACCGCACCAGCAGAATAGTGAGCGCAGCTCTGGAGTATAATACAGGATAAGTAATGTAATGTATGTACACAGTGACTGTACCTGCAGAATAGTGAGCGCAGCTCTGGAGTATAATACAGGATATGTAATGTATGTACACAGTGACTGCACCAGCTGAATAGTGAGCGCAGCTCTGGAGTATAATACAGGATAAGTAATGTAATGTATGTACACAGTGACTGTACCAGCAGAATAGTGAGCGCAGCTCTGGAGTATAATACAGGATAAGTAATGTAATGTATGTACACAGTGACTGCACCAGCAGAATAGTGAGCGCAGCTCTGGAGTATAATACAGGATAAGTAATGTAATGTATGTACACAGTGACTGCACCAGCAGAATAGTGAGCGCAGCTCTGGAGTATAATACAGGATATAACTTCCATGAGAAATTGCTATAGACAGTATATTAGAATATTTCTGTATACTCTATAGTAGCAATGTATTGTCACATATAGAGGTGACGTATAGAGATCAGTATGGGGTATATGGCAGCAGTCACATTGAGGCGAGCAGACCCCGCAGCCTGTTTGCTGTAGTCCCACTATTATTAATCCTGACGCGGTGACTACAGGGATCGGCGGTTCCTCCGTTGTGATGAATCTATACTGTCAGCGCCCTATAAATGATGCATAGTGTGAATGTGGCGAGTCGTAGCCGATTGTCCTGTTATATTAAGATTAATGACTGCCTTATTATGGAGCAGACGCATATTTGGCCCTTCGGTCTCTTCACTTCGGTCATTGACATCACTTAGAGCCAAAGTCAAAACCCTATTAGATGAGAGGGGATGAATCTAGAAGTCTTAGACTCTGCGTTGTGTCATTCCTCTGCTATTCCTCCTGGAAGAGTATGAACTGGTCGACAACTAGGCCTCACCAACATGTGTCAGCAATGATAACACAGAGCAGAGGGACATCCCCCTTGACAATAAGACTCATTTCCAGGAGGAATAACAGAAGTACAGAACTACAGATGCTCCAAAATTGATATTTTATTGAAACTTCTCGTATTTCCTAAAATGAAGCGTCATATAAAGGTGCGATCAAGGCAGAAGGTAACCAAAATCATGTATTCTTCCCCAAATTGCCCACTGTAGACTGCAGTTATTGCTCATAGTGCCCTCTACTGGCCATATTCACTAATAATCTGACTGCTCATATAAAGATGATATGGACAGAACTGGAAAAACCTAGCTGCTTTCTTCCAAAAACAGCGCCACACTTGTCCACAGGTTAGGTGTGGTATTACAACTCAGTCACATTAACGCTAAATAATTGTTTTCCTCATAAAATATCAATTCTTATAACTTTGTGTTGCCCTGTCCCTCTGTTATTCCTCCTAGAAATGTATGGATATATGGACACTTAGGTGTTACCACTTGGGGGCGTGTCTTTGCACATTGTCCAATCACTATTGCCAGTGACACTATTGCCACACGCCTTGGACATTGGGAATGGTAACGCCCCGTTGACAGTTTACCCATATAAGTTCAGGAGGAATAACAGAGGAACTGCACTACCCAGAATTGTGATCACATTTGGGAGCAATGACCGCACCTCTGTCTAAGCAGGTAACACGGTCACGTCATAATGCCGCAGGGCTTCTTTAACTTGTTAGGAGCCGACTCATTCAGCTCTATGGGAACGGTATCTAGACTTGTTCTGTGCAGGGAGGGGGAGGAGCTAAGTTGTGACATCATCTATTGTCAGTAGTGATGTAATGATGGCTCAGTGGTGTTATCTATAAAGGTGTTATCTATTGTTAACCTGTCTGCGATGTAAATGAGGCGAATGCTGCAAAGAACACCCTTACAGAACTGGCAAACATCATTCTATTATTAGGCTTAGTGGCCAGAGTAAAAAAAATAATAATTGCAAGATATAATACATTTTATTCCACATAGATATTGATTTTATTTTTCATGTCACTAAGTTCACTATAAAAGGCAGGCCGATAGTTGTGGACACATTCCCTTTAAGTGTATCTGAGATACATTGGACTGGTATTGGATATGTGTGTCCAAAAATTCAATTTTGCTGCCCTCATTCCTCGCACCCCAGTGTCAGCTGCTTTTGTTACTTTGTCCCATAGGGGGATATCCTCTCCTGCAGCCGGAGTTGTCAGAGCTTCCTGCTTCGTTACAGTTGCAGGTCCCCACAGACGTCCTCCTGATATTTTGCCCTATAGATGCCGGGTTAAAGGAATTTTTCTCTAAATCCTAATCGATGGAGCAAGATGATGTCTGACAACCTGGCAGTGTTGCGGAGAATGGGGCCGGGCTCTCTCGTCTCTAGTTCATTGGGTTCAGTTCTGCTTTCCCAGGAGTCAGCAGTTCAGCTGTTCAATGATTTATAGTCCGAGGCTCCTGGGTACAAGACTTACAGGTGACCGCACCACATGGGGGCGGACGGGGCCGGGTGATTCAGCAGAATGGGTAAGGTGAAAGGTTACAGGGCTCACTGTATGAAAGGGGAGGTCAGGGGTCAGGTTACTAAACTTCTACAACTATCTAATATATCATAATATACCATCTGTAAGATCTCTGCTTGCTGTCAGAGAATGAGGACACCCCTGGTTACATTCCTGTACATAGCTCTAAGCTGAGAAGTGGAGACCATTGTATGTGAGCTAAAGAGTCTGGACTCCACACTGATACATTGTAGCAAACTAGCAGGGAGATCAAGGCTCACAGAGCATTGTCTAGGCTAGATGTAAGTGTATCAGCTGAGAGCAGGACCAGCGATGTGCAGGGTCACTGCCCTGAATGGAAATCAGACTTCTTAGTCACTGACAGAGACTGATGAATGACATGTAGATTGTCACAGGATTTGATGGGGACTTTAGCCTGGAATCTGCACCAAAATCCACATCAAATCCAGTGACTGATCCTTGGAGTCATCATGTCATAAACCCCTTTAATGAGGACCTTTCACCAAATCCATCAACCTCGGTGCGTTTAGTCCTTCAATAGCCCCTCCTCCATTGATTCCAGCTCAGTTGGAATTTTTTCTCTAGCCCCCACCATTCCTGAGCAGTCAGTGCAGTTACTTTTGGTGCCTGATATGTTAACTAGACTCCCTAATGTCCAGTGGATGGTGTTGGGGAGGGGCAGGCAAGAGGGTGTGACTTAGAGCTCCAATCAGGGACAGACCGTGTCACAACCTCCTGGCTTATACCACCCACATGGACTTAGGGAGTCTAGTTCACATATCAGGCACTAAAACTTACTGCACTGATTGCTCAGGAATGGTGCGGGCTAGAGAGAAAATTCCAACTGTACCAGAATCGGTTGAAGAGCGGCTATTAAAGGATGGAAATAGAGGATTGTGAAAGGTCCTCTTTAAGTCAGGACCATATGTCTCAATTTGGCAGCGGGATTGTAAGCAGAATCACCAGCAGATAACTCGTCAGCTGCACAACCTGTTTAGTGTTGCGGGTTCTGAACCTGCAGCATGTCAGTTATTGCTGTGAGCCCTTTTGCAATGCAAAGATTAAAAACCGCTCTAACCCCAGAGGTGAAAACCAGACGGCTCTTCATTGATATCCCACAGCAGGATGCCACATGTGTTAATGTATTACATCATATATTTTACTAGGTTTTCCCCTCTCGGGCATCAAGATCAGTATAGAAGGGGAGGGGCCAAGAGAGGGGAGGAGCTAGCAGGGGCTATGCAGTTCTGTGAAGCCTGGGTGACTGTGTGACTCAGGAGCTGAGCTGGTGACATTGGCTTTGCCTAGCTTGTCATGATATCCCAACTCCCATTATGATGGGGCGATGTAAGCGCTACCCCTGCTGTGCGCTGCAGGAGAGGAGGAGTTAATCTCTGCTTGTGCCTCACCCGCAGTGGTGAAAATAGCCCTGAGCGGAGATGGATTTTAATGGAGCACAGAGATACTGGAAGAAGGGGGAGAGTACGGCCCAAAATACTCCTCTCATGTAGCCCAGAGGACACATTAGTGTAAGACGGCGGCTTTAATGTGGGAAATGGAAGGGTAGACGCTGTTCTCTGCTGTGCCCTGATATTTATGATGTAAGATCTGGCACTGTGCATGTAACACAGCAACAAAGGCTGCAGCTCCGAGTAGTCTCACTGGTTGTCAGCGACCGCAGGATGACGGGTAATGAATGTCTGGAGTCAGGTCATTGCCGCGCAGTCTCGGCTGTGGTCGTCCTATCATTGCAGCTTGTAAATACAACACCTATCGGCACCAGGGGGAACAAATGGAACTTGTCACACTACAGCAGATGCATTGTATACGGCGTATCCAGTGCAATGTGCTGCAAACCCTTCAGGTCGTCATATCATGGGTGGTTAGAAGACTAATTTACTCTTAAAGGGAATGTATCACCAATTCTTTATTTATTAAACCCAGAAAGTGAAAGCGATCACTTTATTCTAATCCATTTTTATTTTGTAGATTGTTTATTCTCTCTTCTATCCATGGTAATGGGTTCTGCCATCTTGAAATGTTTGGTTTGGCCAATTTCCGCTCTGTATTTGGGCTGTTTCTCTTCCCCTGTCTTAGCTCTTCCCTTGTCTTCTGCACGCCGGGGGCAGATCTCGGACTATAGCTCCAGATGTGATTGGAGAAGGAATGACCTGTGTACAGTAGTCACAATGTTACTTGATGTTTTATTTAGGATGTGGAATGTTCTCTTAAAGGGCAGGTCCACATGCGTCTCCCTTCCCAGTACAGTACGGTGGACGTCACTGTGTGTACAGGCCATGTCCGTACAGACGCGGTTCCTCCACTCGTCTGCTTTATCAGCTCTTGTTACGTCTTTTGCACAACCTTGAGTCCTTGTTTGTAGCAGAGGAGACATCTGACCGGCGTTATCGTCATTCTGCAGTCACAGGCATCACTAGTGGCCCACGGTTCTTAAAGGGCAACTCCAGTTACACCCGACCACTCTATCATGGCACTGTGAATACTGCTCAGGTCCATTTAAAGCTCCCATCATGCCTCAGGATGAAGCACAGAGTTCTCTCCCGTGCTCATTGTCGTTCCCTGTTGGGGTGCACGAGTTGTAACCTAGCGCTGGGTTATTGGGGTGCACCCGTCTTCCCTAGGACTTCCAGAAATATGACATTTTGCTGACCTTGCATTATATCACTACCTACCTGGACTGTCCTGGAGCCGTGCGGTGTAATAGCTACTTCTGCCCAGCACCAATGGTGGCGCCCTCTGAATATTTGTAATAGGCGTCAAAAATACAACCATGGCCTGTTAGACTCTAGTGAGTGACTGAGGAGGAAGGGCTGCTATGAATCTTGCACCATTTTGCTTTGTTCCGGTTTACTGACTTGCCCGACCCTCAGCGAGGACTAGACCTGAATCTAAGGGGGACGTGATGGGCTCTTTTAGTTGAAATCCTCTGAATCTTCTGTAGATAAGCGGTGCCAGGGATTGTTTGGCAGCTGCTCATCTCTTCTGCTCCCCTCTAGTAACCTGTACATTTAGCCGAACCATCTAATGTTTCTGGGACCCAAAGTGTTAATGACATTCCAGGGTCCTGCATGGCCTTGTCCAGTTCCAGTATCTCGCTCTCCCTGGATATAAGACTGATACATTCTCAAGAAGCCTTGTAGAAAACACTGTAACAATGTCTCAGCTCCGCCGCTGATTTCTGCACCTGACACATACATTGGCTTTGTCACATCATTTTTGCAAATGGGAAAACGGCAGTAAGACTCCTCCACTGACTCAGTGGTTAGTACAGTCTGCTATATTCAGGCTTCTCCACTGGCTCAGTGGTTAGTACAGTCTCCTGTCAGCAGTGGGGCTCCTCTGTTGACTCAGTGGTTAGTACAATCTCTGCAGTATTGAGGCTTCTCCACTGGCTCAGTGGTTATTACAATCTCTGCAGTATTGAGGCTTCTCCACTGGCTCAGTGGTTATTACAATCTCTGCAGTATTGAGGCTTTTCCACTGGCTCAGTGGTTAGTATGGTCTCCTAGGAGCAGTGGTGATCATCTGCTGGCTCAGTTGTTAGTACAGTCTCTGCATTATTGAGGCTTCTCCACTGGCTCGGTGGTTAGCACAGGCTCTGCAGTATTGAGGCTTCTCTACTGGCTCAGTGGTTAGTATTATCTTCTAGGAGCAGTGGTGCTCTTCGGTTGGCTTAGTGGTTAGTACAGTCTGCTATATTGAGGTTTCTCCACTGGCTTAGTGGTTAGTATTGTCCTCTAGGAGCAGTGGTGCTCTTCGGTTGGCTTAGTGGTTAGTACAGTCTGCTATATTGAGGCTTCTCCACTGGCTCAGTGGTTAGTACAGTCTCTGCTATATTGAGGTTTCTCCACTGGCTCAGTGGTTAGTACAGTCTTCTCGCAGCACTGCAGCCTTTTGTTGGTATAGTTTCAGGCTCAGTGGCCAGTACTGTCTTCTGACGGCACTGAAGCACCTCCACCAGTTCTGCAGCACTGCTGCTCCTCTCCTGGCTCAGTGGTTATTACTGCCTGTGAATGTCCCCTAGTGCCCTTCCCATGTTTCTGTGTATTTTCATGGTCTCATAGTTCTTTATGATGTGCTTTCAGAATATTCCGGAGCCGTGCGGTGCGTCGGGGCTCGGTCAGCGGCTGCAGCAGTTGTACAGTGACGTGATCGCCATTCAAGAGCAGCAGGAGGCAGAGGCTGCAGGTAAAAAGGGGTTAAACCCAAAAAGTCTCCACTACTGTTACCTGGTTATATATCAGTTTCTTGTAAGGCTGGGTGATGGTCGGTATTGCTGCCATGACACAGGAGACCATCACTCAGCTTTACTAGGCCCCAGCACAGCTAAGTCTCAAAGTTATAAAGGAAACCAGATATAAGGCTGCAAACGAGGTGGCTTACCATTCAGGAATCTAGAAAATCTGGGTGCCAACCTCTGCAGGAGCCGCCGTTCTGGATTTATGGGGTGTCACCCAGCTTTCCCAGGCACAGATAATGAAGAAATGGCTAATTAGAATTTTTAAAAACTCAGAAGAGATTGAATTCTTTATATTCAGGTCCCGTTCAAACTGCACAGGGGCAGCAACCCAGCTTTCCACAGATTCAGAATGGATGTAATGCTGCATTATTATGGAATGGAGTCTATGGAAAGTTGGGTGACAGCCTTTATGAAGTCTATATAGGACACGCCCACAACCTACAGTATACAAATCCTAGTATATAGATAAGACCCCCATCAGCCTTGTCCAAGATGTATACAGAGCTCAAACCAGACCCCTCCTTATTCCGGCCCAGTCCTTTATACAGACCCCTCCCCCATGTTTACAAATCCCAGACCAGACCCAAAACTTCACCAACTAGACGCCCTCATTTTTATAGACCCCGACCCGAGACTCCTCTTCTCTTACTGACACCAAATCAGATCTTCCCCATATACAAACCATAGCCCAGACCCCCATATAAAGTCCCCTGACTAACCCCCCCCCCCCCCATATTTACAGATCCCGGAACAGACCCCTCCTCATCATAACAATGAATGAGATTTCCCTGGTATACAGACCCCGGACCCCTCCCCATGTATACACCAGACCAGAACCAACTGTGTATTATCATTATGTATTATCAGCTGATGGAGCCCTGCCGATGTCTGCACAGTCGCCTGCAAGTGACAGCCGTGGTTGTGGTGTGAGCGACCCGACAGCAACTCAGCAAGAGGTGGACAATGGGCAGACGCAGAAACCCTCCCAGGTGAGTCCAGATCACCAAGACCACGACATACATCAGTCTGCACTGCAAACACAACGTCTCTAACAATGCACTGCAGCACAGCATGCAATATACAGGCAGGAAGAAATGGAATCCAGCAATGAGAGCGCAAAAGAATTCTAAATGCAGCTTTGGATGTGAATGGAGGATACGCAGAATAACCAATTACAAGAAGGGAAACATTTAAAGTGACAGATCACCTCTAAACATCATCTGCCAAGTTTGGAGACAAGACGGTGTTTATACACTTTGGATTTAATAGATCTAATGTGAGTCTGTGATTTGGAGGAGGACTGGTCACCTCCCTGCCCTCGGGGCAGCACATCCTCATCTATTACCTCTAGTAATCCACCGATGATGTCATCACATGATGTCATCAGGGTGACTACTGTTACTGTGCACTATTGCAAAGTTTCAGAGGGAAGGTGAATGCACAGATGAGGGAGAAGCTGCGAGGTTTTTGCTCTGCTGATCACCGGGGACATTGTGACCCAGGAGATCCTTTGATCTGGTGCCCACTACTGTCTTGTGACCTCTTGAGCTCGCTGGATTGGACCAGTCAGGTCACTGCGCTCAGGAGCTAAGACAAGGGGTGAACTCCTCCAGACGCTACCCAAGAGCCCCGCAAATCCCGACCAGACCCACCATGAATCCTTAGCCAGGGGATATAACAGTGTCCGTGTCTATAAGGCCGTATTCACACCTTGCAGTTGACTCACATGGTTAATAGTTATGAATAGGCCGCCTTGTAATACCCGGTCACACCAGAGATGGAGCTGCTGTTTCAGGTTAATAGAAGCAGGGTCCCTCCTTAAAGGGATTCTACCATTAAAACCTTTTTTTGTGTGGATAAGACGTCGGAATAGTCTTTAGAAAGTCTATTCGTCTCTTACCTCTAGACATGGTCTCCGCCGCGCCGAAATACCGGTTTTTACCGGTATGCAAATGAGTTCTCTCGCAGTGATGAGGGCGTCCCCACCACTGCCAGAGAATTGTCTCCAGCGCCGCCGCCTCCTTCGTCCGCAGCGTCATCTTCAATGTCTTCTTCCGGCGCAGGCTCGTAACTTCTAGGCCTTGGGCAGAGCAGACTGCGCAGGCGCACAGGCCACGGGAAAATGGCCGCTTGCACAGTATTGTTAGATACAGTTGTATCCAGTCTAGACAATCTTGTAGGGCAGTGACCTCTGACCTCTGGCTCTTCATCTGTTGCAAAACTACAACTCCCAGCATGCCCAGCCTAAGACCATCCCCAACAGTCTTGTACCTACTACTCCTAGCATGTGGCTATCTGTGCAAGCTGGGAGTTGTAGTTTGACAACCCTTGGAGATGACAGAGTCACTCAGGGCATGCTGGTAGTTGTAGTTCTGAGCCGCAGGTTACACATAACAAATCTCTTTCCTGTTCTGACAGTCCAGACTGATACATTGTAGCACAGAGGAAGGTGTAGACTGAATACAACTGTGACAAACGCTCAGCTGCGAGAAGTATTAGGTGTGTGCAGGTTTTCAGCTTGTAGATGTGACCCCCATTCACTGACAGCAAGCAGAGATCACAACACAAAGCCTTTCTTTGTACAATTTCTGACGTGTATTAACCCCTTGTATATATCTTGTCTCACACAGGCCCCCCCAGAAGACGTCCTCTCTATGACGCAGCGCCCCTCAATTGTAGTATCCAAGGCCAAGAAAAGGAAAGCCAAGGGACTGTTCACATGAGAAACCTCTGCAGGTGGGGGCGACACTACACAGGACAGAAGCTCTCCCCCTCCCCTCCCCCCAGTTATCTGGCTATCAGGGCATTGATTCACCATGATAGGTTTCCATCTGATAAGCTGTGGCCCCCTAGTGGTGATGATGCAGATCACACTCCCGTTCCTATGTGTCTGGCTGCGGCTGCGAGGAGTCTACCGTGGATTCGAGTTTTATATCCAGGACGTTAAGGATTTATTTTATGATCATCTTTCTAATAAATGTGATTTTATTTTTGTTTTTTTTTCTACATTTGACAGTTTAATTTGTACAATAAGGTCAAGTGTGAGATGATCTGCAGGAAAAGGCTGCAATAATCTGCGGGATCTGAGTCAAATGGTCACTGACCTGCAGCAGACTGACCCACCAACCTGCAGCAGACTGACCCACCAACCTGCAGCAGACTGACCCACCAACCTGCAGCAGACGGACCCACCAATCTGCAGCAAACTGACCCACCAACCTGCAGCAGACTGACCCACCAACCTACGGGCCCCCGAATGGGCCAATCTGATGCTGCTCTAGTAACACTACACAGTGTAGCAATAATATGGGGACATTTAACCATTTCTACCCTGCAGCCCGGTCAGGAGCGGAGTCCTAAATGTAGGTGTCCCCTAGAATTCCTGCATTCCCTTTAGTTACATGGACATCTAATATTAAAATGCAGAAGCAGGGACCACAGCAGCACAGAGTATTATAAAAGAGAAGTGTGCTGATATTGTGGATGGTAAAAGATGAATGACATAGTGGAAGGAGCAGCGTTCCCAGCAACACAGAGTATTTTAGGAGGGACGTGTTCTGCACTTGTGAGAGGTTATACGTAGAGGGTTATATAGTCAAAGATGAAGGCCATCCAGCAGCACAAAGTGTTTCAGGATAAGTAATGTAATGTATGTACACAGTGACTGTACCAGCAGAATAGTGAGCGCAGCTCTGGAGTATAATAAAGAATAAGTAATGTAATGTATGTACACAGTGACTGCACCAGCAGAATAGTGAGCGCAGCTCTGGAGTATAATACAGGATAAGTAATGTAATGTATGTACACAGTGACTGTACCAGCAGAATAGTGAGCGCAGCTCTGGAGTATAATACAGGATAAGTAATGTAATGTATGTACACAGTGACTGCACCAGCAGAATAGTGAGCGCAGCTCTGGAGTATAATACAGGATAAGTAATGTAATGTATGTACACAGTGACTGCACCAGCAGAATAGTGAGCGCGGCTCTGGGGTATAATACAGGATAAGTAATGTAATGTACGTACACGGCGACTGCACCAGCAGAATAGTGAGCGCAGCTCTGGGGTATAATACAGGATAAGTAATGTAATGTATGTACACAGTGACTGTACCAGCAGAATAGTGAGTGCAGCTCTGGAGTATAATACAGGATATAACCTGTTTCCCTGACTTGGAGATCTCGGGGCAGTCTCTCAGCAGACCCTGGTCCTCTCTCCTCTATACTATAAGGGTATAGCACTATTCACACCATAAGTTCTATGTTATTGTTACAGCTTCAGTCCCAGTTTATGGAAATCTACAGACACAAATGTGTTAGCCTCAATAATAATAAAAATACGCCGGGAACCAAATGATCAGCAAGAACCATAAAAGTAACATGAAAAATTAACACGTAGAGGAAGTTTATGGAAATACGAGCGCTCTGTTCCTGCTGCCTGTGAGATGTGACCGATCGTCTATTTCTGGTTCAAGAAGCAACAGCCATAACGTGGAGGACAATCATGTCTCATGTCTTATGTCTTATGCTACAAGGTAAGTTTTCTCGTCCACTGCTCCACCATACATTAGTCCGCCACCATTTTCTCATGTACCGTGAAAGTGCCGGAGCAGCAGAATCCTGAACAATCTTCCAGGATCTTCTACACTATTGGAATTTCTCGTATTTTGGAACATCTGAAGTTTTTTTTGTGCCTAAGATGTTTCTGTTCCTAAAAAACATCCTTTCACCAACTCCAACACTTTGCACTCTTCAATAGTTGCCCTTCCACTTATTCCAGCTCAGTTGGATCTAGCCCCCACCATTCCTGAGCAATCATTTGTTAGTTTCTGCACAGTACAGCTCCTTACAGTGAGGTGGGTGGTCCTAGACAGAGCAGGACCGCCCACATCGTAGGGAGCATGATTACTCAGGAACGGTGGGGGCAAGAGGAAAAATTCCAACAGTGTCAGAATAAGTGGAGCAGTACCTACTGAAGGATGTACTATCAGAGGCATTAGGCTCCTGAGCTCCCCCTAGTGGTGGCAGAAGGCAGGATTCTATCATGTACTGCAGATATATTGGAATTGACTTCCTTAAACTATAAATGTGTGCACCTTCTAGTAAAATGTCATAGCCATAGCCAAGTCCAGGCCGCTGCACTGTATAGAGAGGCAAATATCCAGGAGAATATTCTGCGGACTGCGGTTTACAGGGAATTCAATTAAACTCAATGTAGACTTTTTAAATGAAAAAAAAAGTTCTGTAGAAGGTCGGCCTGACGGGAGACGTCGTGTGTATAAGATTGTACATCAGATACTGGGGGGGAATTACATAGACGGAGATGAAATGTAAACCCAACTGAAGGGAAGAATGTCCGCTCTGATATTAAATGTGCGCACCCCAGAGCTCTATAGGCTAAAGATGTGACGGGGACAGAGATGTATAGAATGCCATATACAGAGGGATTGTGGTGTATAATACACAGCACAGCACTAATATACTGAAGATAATAGTAATATATAGTGATATGTCTAATCATAATGAAAAAGGAGCAAAGAGCAGAATAATGGGAAAATATATAATATAATAATAATAATTAATAATATATAATATAATAATAATATATAATAATATATAATATAATAATGCTACTATAATAGAATAAGATATACGGTAATCATTTAATGATGCAAAAATAACAAAATTAATACAGCCGTATTATTAAGAACCTTAAACAAGACAATAATGGAATATAATGTCTGTATCAGATCTGTCTGTCCGTCTCTATATTATAGACACATAAATAGGAAATGAAGTGATAGAAGGAAAAGTGGCAGCAATCCAAATAATTTCAATAGCTGATTTTTAATCCAAAAACTAGGATTAAGTAACTACGTATTGAAATTATTTATCTTAGGAGATAGATAGATAGATAGATAGATAGATAGGAGATAGATAGATAGATAGATAGATAGATAGATAGATAGGAGATAGATAGATAGATAGATAGATAGATAGATAGATAGATAGATAGAAAGATAGTTGGCCAAAAGTATTGGCCCCCCGCAATTCTGTCAGATAATACTCATGTTTTTCCAGAAAATGATTGCAATCACAAATTCTTTGGTATTATTATCTTCTTTTAATTTGTCTTCAATGGAAAACCACAAAAAGCCAAATTGGATCTAATTCCACAGCAAACATAAAAAAGGGGGTGGACAAAAGTATTGGCACTGTTTCAAAAATCATGTGATGCTTCTCTAATTTGTGTAATTAACAGCACCTGTTACTTACCTGAGGCACCTAACAGGTGGTGGCAATAACTAAATCATACTTGCAGCCAGTTGAAATGGATAAAGTTGACTCCACCTCTGTCCTGTGTCCTTGTGTGACCACATTGAGCATGGAGAAAAGAAAGAAGACCAAAGAACTGTCTGAGGACTTGAGAAGCAAAATTGTGAGGAAGCCTGAGCAATCTCAAGGCTACAAGTCCATCTCCAAACATCTGAATGTTCCTGTTTCTACCGTGCGCAGTGTCATCAAGAAGTGTAAAGCCCATGGCCCTGTGGCTAACCTCCCTAGATGTGGACGGAAAAGAAACATTGATGAGAGATTTCACCGCAAGATTGTGCGGATGGCGGATAAAGAACCTCGACCAACATCCAAACAAGTCCAAGCTGCCCTGCAGTCCGAGGGTACAACAGTGTCACCCCGTACTATCCAGCGTCAGCGTCTGAATGAGAAGGGACTGTATGGTAGGAGACCCAGGAAGACCCCACTTCTTACCCACAGACAGAAGCCAGGCTGAAGTTTGCCAAAACTTACCTGAGAAAGCCAAAACCGTTCTGGAAGAATGTTCTCTGGTCAGAGGAGACAAAAGTAGGAGAAGGATTCAACATAGAGATTACAGGAAAAAAAGAGGCCTTCAAAGAAAAGAAGACGCCCCCTACAGTCAGACATGGCGGAGGTCCCTGATGGTTTGGGGTGGCTTTGCTGCCTCTGGCACTGGACTGCTTGACCGTGTGCATGGCATTATGAAGTCTGAAGACGACCAACACATTGTGCAGCATCATGTAGGGCCCAGTGTGAGAAAGCGGGGTCTCCCTCAGAGGTCAGGGCTCTTCCAGCAGGAAAAGGACCCAAAACACACTTCAGGTCAGCACTAGAAAATGGTGGTGAGAGAAAGCCCTGGAGACTTGTAAAGTGGCAGCAATGAGTCCAGCCCTGAATCCCATAGAACACCTGTGGGGGAGGGGGAGAGATCTCTTGGTGGCAGTTTGGAGAAGGCCCCCTTCACATCTCAGGGGGGACCGCGAGCAGGAGCCAAAGAAGAAGGGTCTAAGATTCCAGCAGAGCCTTGTAAGAAACTCATTGCTGGTTAGCGGAAGCGGTTGTGCGCAGTTATTGTGTCTAAAGGTTGTGCGACCAAGTATTAGGCTGAGGGCGCCAACACTTCTGTCCGCACCAGTTTTGGAGTTTTGTGTAAAATGATCAATGATGTGACTTTTTTTTCATTCTCTTTTGTGTTTTTTCATTGCAAGCAAAATAACTGAAGATATTACCAAAGAGTTTGTGCTTGTAATCATTATCTGGGGGACACCGAGGATTATCTGACAGAACTGCAGGGGGGCCAAAATTTTTTCCAACACTGTAGATAGATAGATAGATAGCTATGACATAGATAGATAGATAGATAGATAGATAGATAGATAGATAGATAGGAGATAGATAGATAGATAGATAGATAGATAGATAGGATAGATAGGAGATAGATAGATAGATGATAGATAGATATGAGATAGATAGATAGATAGATAGATAGATAGATATGAGATAGATAGATAGATAGATAGATAGATAGATAGATAGATAGGAGATAGATAGATAGATAGATAGATAGATAGATAGATAGGAGATAGATAGATAGATAGATAGATAGATAGATAGATAGATAGATAGGAGATAGATGATAGATAGATAGATAGATAGATAGATAGATAGATAGATATGAGATAGATAGATAGATAGATAGATAGATAGATAGATAGATAGATAGATAGGAGATAGATAGATAGATGATAGATAGATATGAGATAGATAGATAGATAGATAGATAGATAGATAGATAGATATGAGATAGATAGATAGATAGATAGATAGGAGATAGATAGATAGGAGATAGATAGATAGGAGATAGATAGATAGATAGATAGATAGATAGATAGATAGATGAATAGGAGATAGATAGATAGATAGATAGATAGATAGATAGATAGATAGGAGATAGATATGAGATAGATAGATAGATAGATAGATAGATAGATAAATAGGAGATAGATAGATAGATAGATAGATAGATAGATAGATAGATAGGAGATAGATAGATAGATAGATAGATAGGAGATAGATAGATAGATAGATAGATAGATAGATAGATAGATAGATAGGAGATAGATAGATAGGAGATAGATAGATAGGAGATAGATAGATAGATAGATAGATAAATAGGAGATAGATAGATAGATAGATAGATAGATAGATAGATAGATAGGAGATAGATAGATAGATAGATAGATAGGAGATAGATAGATAGATAGATAGATAGATAGATAGATAGATAGATAGATAGATAGGAGATAGATAGATAGGAGATAGATAGATATGAGATAGATAGATAGATAGATAGATAGATAGATAGATAGATAGATAGATAGATAGATAGATAGATAGATAGGAGATAGATAGATAGGAGATAGATAGATAGGAGATAGATAGATAGATAGATAGATAGATAGATAGATAGATGAATAGGAGATAGATAGATAGATAGATAGATAGATAGATAGATAGATAGGAGATAGATATGAGATAGATAGATAGATAGATAGATAGATAGATAAATAGGAGATAGATAGATAGATAGATAGATAGATAGATAGATAGATAGATAGGAGATAGATAGATAGATAGATAGATAGGAGATAGATAGATAGATAGATAGATAGATAGATAGATATGACATAGATAGATAGATAGATAGATAGATGATAGATAGATATGAGATAGATAGATAGATAGATAGATAGATAGATAGATAGATAAATAGGAGATAGATAGATATGAGATAGATAGATAGATAGATAGATAGATAGATGAATAGGAGATAGATAGATAGATAGATAGATAGATAGATAGATAGATAGATAGATAGGAGATAGATATGAGATAGATAGATAGATAGATAGATAGATAAATAGGAGATAGATAGATAGATGATAGATAGATAGATAGATAGGAGATAGATAGATAGATAGATAGATAGATAGATGATAGATAGATATGAGATAGATAGATAGATAGATAGATAGATAGATAGATAAATAGGAGATAGATAGATAGATAGATAGATAGATAGATAGATAGGAGATGATTGATTGATGGATAGATAGATAGATAGATAGATAGATAGATAGATAGATAAATAGGAGATAGATAGGAGATGATTGATGGATAGATAGATAGATAGATAGATAGATAGATAGGAGATAGATATTAGATAGATAGATAGATAGATAGATAAATAGGAGATAGATAGATAGATAGATGGATAGATAGATAGATAGATAGGAGATAGATAGATAGATAGATAGATAGATAGATAGATAGGAGATTATTGATTGATGGATAGATAGATAGATAGATAGATAGATAGATAGATAGATAGATAGGAGATAGATAGATAGATAGATAGATAGATAGATAGATAGGAGATGATTGATTGATGGATAGATAGATAGATAGATAGATAGATAGATAGATAGATAGATAGATAGGAGATAGATAGATAGATAGATAGATAGATAGATAGATAGATAGATAGGAGATAGATGATAGATAGATAGATAGATAGATAGATAGATAGATAGATAGATAGATAGATAGGAGATGATTGATTGATGGATAGATAGATAGATAGATAGATAGATAGATAGATAGATAGATAGATAGGAGATAGATAGATAGATAGATAGATAGATAGGAGATAGATGATAGATAGATAGATAGATAGATAGATAGATAGATAGGAGATAGATAGGTAGATAGGAGACAGACAGACAGATAGATAGATAGATAGATAGATAGATAGATAGATAGGAGATAGATAGATAGATATAGATAGGAGATAGATAGATAGATAGATAGATAGATAGATAGATGATAGATAGATAGATAGATGGATGAATAGGAGATAGATAGATAGATAGATAGATAGATAAATAGGAGATAGATAGATAGATAGATAGATAGATAGGAGATAGATGATAGATAGATAGATAGATAGATAGATAGATAGATAGATAGATAGATAGATAGATAAATAGGAGATAGATAGATAGATAGATAGATAGATAGATAGATAGATAGGAGATGATTGATTGATGGATAGATAGATAGATAGATAGATAGATAGATAGATAGGAGATAGATAGATAGATAGATAGATAGATAGATAGATAGATAGATAGGAGATAGATAGATAGATAGATAGATAGATAGATAGGAGATAGATAGATAGATAGATAGATAGATAGATAGATAGATAGGAGATAGATAGGTAGATAGGAGACAGACAGATAGATAGATAGATAGATAGATAGATAGATAGATAGATATGAGATAGATAGATAGATAGATAGATAGATAGATAGATAGATAGGAGATAGATATTAGATAGATAGATAGATAGATAGATAGATAGATGATAGATAGATAGATAGATAGATAGATAGATAGATAGATATGAGATAGATAGATAGATAGATAGATAGATAGATAGATAGGAGATAGATAGATAGGAGATAGATAGATAGATGAATAGGAGATAGATAGATAGATAGATAGATAGATAGATAGATAGATAGATAGATAGATAGGAGATAGATAGATAGATAGATAGATAGATAGATAAATAGGAGATAGATAGATAGATAGATAGATAGATAGATAGATAGATAGGAGATAGATGATAGATAGATAGATAGATAGATAGATAGATAGGAGATAGATAGATAGATAGATAAATAGGAGATAGATAGATAGATAGATAGATAGATAGATAGATAGATAGGAGATAGATGATAGATAGATAGATAGATAGATAGATAGATAGATATGAGATAGATAGATAGATAGATAGATAGATAGATATGAGATAGATAGATAGATAGATAGATGGATGAATAGGAGATAGATAGATAGATAGATAGATAGATAGATAGATAGATAGGAGATAGATAGATAGATAGATAGATAGATAGATAGATAGATAGATAGGAGATGATTGATGGATAGATAGATAGATAGGAGATAGATAGAGAGATAGATAGATAGATAGATAGGAGATAGATGATAGATAGATAGATAGATAGATAGATAGATAGGAGATAGATAGAGAGATAGATAGATAGATAGATAGATAGATAGATAGATAGATAGATAGGAGATAGATAGATAGATAGATAGATAGATATAGATAGGAGATAGATAGATAGATAGATAGATAGATAGATAGATAGATAGATAGATAGGAGATAGATAGATAGATAGATAGATAGATAGATAGATGATAGATATGTTATAGGTTTCACATCTATTTATCATCCATTTTTTATAAACATGAGAATGAGAATAATAATAATAATCAGATACATTTCCGCTAGATACGAGGTTATTCATTGTAGATAGATACAAGATCAGTATTATCCATCTCCTATCTGTCTGTCTATAAGTGACATGAGACAAATCTGAGACAGATTAAACAGGTATGAGTTTATCCATCTTATTTCTATCTATTGATCTCCATACTTCCATCTCTCTTTATCGTCTTGTCTATCAGATCTGTCATAATAAAGACAGACACACTCGAGAATAGTTCCAGTTGGGACTGAGATGTCGCTACTTGGAATAAGGACACTGATTTTTTGGAACTGTTTATGTCTTTGGTATATACAGTATATTGACCGTCTCAATATATATGTATATTACCTGTATTGTTCTTAGACTTTCTATTCCTATCTGTCATAGATATAAGGAGTACAGACTTTATTCAGCCGGCTGCAATCTCTCATCTCTTCCTCGGAGCCTTTATCTAGCTTGTGGCTCGGTCCTTGGCTTGGATTTTTGGATGTGCGCCTTTTTCTATAGGTTACTGCGCCTAGTTTTTACTTATATATAGATAGACATATAGATTGCTATATATCACATCTCTCTATGTCTATATCCATCTCTTTCGCTCTTAGACTGTCAGCTCTTCTGGCCAGGGACCCCTTTCTCCTTTTACCTTTCCTTGTACAGCCCTGTACACTCTGTTCTTACATGTTGCAGGGTGCGCAGTGCTATATACACCACTTACATACATATATCTACATCTTCTATAGACATACCCCTATGTGTGTGATTTCGGTCTCTTGCCGGTTCCTAGAGCGCTGACTTGTTAACCCCCGAGGGCTCAGCGTATTAACCCCTGCATAGGATGTTATTGTTGGCAGCCGCAGTGGGTTCGCCTGGGGTTGTAAATAGTGAGCGTCCTGGCCGCTTTGGCGTTCCTATACTATAGCCGTGACCCCCCCAACACACCGGTGCCCCACCCTGCTAATTTGTCACTTTTTTTTTTTTATCGAGTGGTTTTGGGGGAGCCAGGCTTGTTTAAAGGCCTCTTTGATTGGCCCAGGAGTATTTTTAGAATGGGGATAACAAGGGCCGTGAATGAACAAGGCTTGTAGAGAGTCCGTCTAGCTCCTGGCGGGACCTGGTGTCCCCATCTTTCATTAGTGTACCCCCCTCCTCCTTAGTCGGAGACAGCACGACTGGCACTGAGGGGCTTTGGATGTAGCATACGGGGGCACCACAATGCCGAGGTCAAGGAGGGTTTTATTAGGGTTAAACCACAATTTATAATTAGCTGTTGCTGTAACTAGTCGGGTGTTAACCATTTAATGCCTGCAGCCTTATAACACATGACAAGGGCAAGACCGGTGTAAAAATATCTGCACATGGTGCACATTCGCATTACAGATCAATGATAAACAATCCGAGCCCTGCAGAAACAAGTTCAATTTAAAAAATCTACACGTAAAGCAGGATGCCTCAGCAGCACAGAGTATTTCAGGAAAGCAGTGTGACAATTACATGGGCGTTAGGGAGTTATTTTGTTACTGAAGATGGGATTGAATGCAAATGGAAGGAAATAAGATATTAGTCAAAGAAACAGAATTCTCAGGCAGCACAGAGTGTTTCAGCACAGGAGTCTAGTGGGAGACAGTGACGTGATTGAGAAGGGGGGTAAATAAAGCAGCCACTACAGCTCCTGGCATTTGAATGTTACTGGGAACCGCACTGTCCCAGAGCAGCTGATCTGTGAGGGTCCCGGGTGTCAGACCCGATAATGATGACCTATCCTAACCCCTATGAAGCCGAGGTCCCACGTGGCATAAACGAAAGGAAAAAAATGCTGCAAAGTGGATGCGATTCTAGTGAATCCCATCTATACTCACAGCGGACACGCTGCTGGCTCCAAGATCGTCGCGGTTCTGGAAATCACAGCAAGTCAATTACACCTACAGAAATGCCGGCGGTTCTCCTAGAGGTCTTTCTGCGGGAAAAAATGCAATATCTTTCCACTCTGATTTTTGCTGCAGCCCACGATGTGGGGCCATAGCCAGAGAGATGTTAAATGCAAAGTAGAAGGAGCAAGGTTCCCAGCAGCACAGAGTATTTTAGGAGATACATGTGTATGTTTAGTCGGAGGTCACAGAATTAGAATATATTGCAGTAACTAAAAACAATCTTATATAGCTGTAGTGACACTACAACTCCCAGCATGCATACTTGCTCCGCTGTTCTTGGAACTCCCATACAAGTGCAAGGCTCATGTTGGGAGTTGTAGTTTCGCAGCAGCCATAGGTGAGTGCTGATCCCTGTGCTAGAATGCGCCCCCCGCAGCCTGGTCACTGCACCTTCACTAACCGTTCTTTGTGCACAGCCCCTGCACACACAATATAACGCTGGATTACAATTCCTGCACAGACGGAGGAAGTAATGCGGCTATGACATGATTTCCTTCATCTGGAGTACAGTGCCATGTAAGAATGTGTCCGATACCCAGTGCCAAGTGCATGGCATCATCAGACCGGCCCATTTGTGCACAGAGCCAGGTGCAAGTGAATGGTAGCCGAGCTGCAGTAGTGCGGCCTGGCCATGTATATGTCATCTCTGTAGTTGATCTATGACAGTGCTCAGCATTGGACCCCCGACAGTCTGATATGGATGACCCATCCTAAAAACAGGCCATCGGTATCTTATCCCCACCCATTTGTTTCACTGTATTGCAAATATCCTTAGAACAAGGCTCCTGCTGTTATAGCTAATGAAGCATCTCCCTGGTAACAGACTACAAACAAACCCCATGTAGTCTGACCCTGCGGTCATGTCCCTACTCCTTACTAACCTACCACATGTAAGATGGTGAGTTACAGATCTACAATTGTAGCAGCGTCTTCCTCCGAGTCATTTGCATGTGAATCCATTTGATGTTTTTGGATCGTTGTTGTGGTTTTTCTATCGGGAAGACTCTTTGATCTCTGCTGTCTGAGGAATATTAAAGATGGTATTGAAGGCTCTTAAAGCAGACAACACTCCATTGTCTTCCCAGGTGACAATAAGCTTGGAGCATCTGGTTGTACCAGAAGGTGTGGACTATAGTAAAATTCCTCTCATCTGGCACTCCCTCCTTGAGAAGAACAACCCGAAGCGATGGGAAGCCGGCTCTCCTCCCTAACAGCATTGCACGTTATAGGATAGCATGATATGGCCCCATGTATGTAACATGTATGCAGACTACTCCCAGTCCTATGTAATATCCTGTTTATCCTTTTAATATTTTCAGTATATGACAATGTGACATGTTTACAGCAGCTCAGTGTCCATATCGTAAATAAAGCAGCTCTTTCCCTCCCTCTCCCAGCAGGAAGTCTCAGCACCAAGATAAAGTATATTCAGTCAATCACCTGCATGTAAACAGAGCTGTAAGGAAGCTCTAGTGGCACAGCAGGTATATCGCTTCTCGGCCTTTTGGCTAAGATCAAGTGTAGTATCTGTTCTTATCAGAAGTAGAGAGTAGGCGAAACTGCTGGA
The DNA here is from genome assembly GCF_031893055.1 of Leptodactylus fuscus. NCBI lineage: Eukaryota > Metazoa > Chordata > Amphibia > Anura > Leptodactylidae > Leptodactylus > Leptodactylus fuscus. The sequence goes on from NC_134272.1 coordinate 89,130,338, forward strand.
GAGCGCGGTCTGGGATCGGCCACAGCAGGAGTAGGCCGAAATCTATGGAGATCTGAATGGAGAACCACTTGAGGCGTTGTTAATTGGGGACGTGGTTAGTACGCCGGCTCCGCCAGTGGAGGTGATGGCACCACTGCAGGGGGCTGGCAGAACGCCACTGACGCTGTCAACACGACCACCAGGGGGACAGGATGCTCCCTGGGGATCTTACCATGGGCCAGGGAAGCACTCGAAGGTCTCTGGTGTCGTGCCCTGGGGGTTTGAGTGGCCCCCAGGGTGCCTTAAGTCACTGGGCGTGGGAAACCCACTGATTTAGGCACTATTGTGTGGCACTAGATTACACCCTTTTGAGCACACCACTCCTTAATGCCTGGTTTACCAGCACTGGAGTAATTTTTATAGATCTGGCGGTAAACCAGGCTCATACAGAGCACTTTACCACTTATATAGATGTTTTCACTTTTTTGTCCACTCGTAACCTTTTTGTGTGTCAATGAAGGGATGCTGTACCCTTATGGGACGCTTCCTGACGGTTGTCTGGGGATGAGGCCTGTAATGGGTCTCTCCCCTCTGTCAGTCGACCTGTCCTGGGGAACCGGGGCAGACGCAGACCTCTTTGCCTGAGTCAAGGAGTATCTCTGGTGGTGGCAGCCCGGAGAGAAACTTGGCGACTGGTAATCCTGAGTACCCTTGGTGGTGGCAGCCCGAGGGGAAAACGGATGTTGGTAGGACCTCCTGCTCCGGCAGATGGTCCTTTCGGTTACTCGACCCCACTCGGTCACCTTTTGGTCCTTGTGGGGAAGAGTTTGGTCAGGAACCTCTCTCCCCTTTAGGGGAAGGGTGCATTTTTTGGCAAGCATCCTGGGCACGTTTTTTTTAGTGTGACACCCACACTTTTTTCGTGCACTTGGTGTTTTTGATTTGGCACTGCGGAGACCTTCAAAAAAATCTGTACCTAGTACAGTAGGTCAGCCATTCTCAACCTGTTGTCTTGCACCAATGTACGGCTAGTTTGTGGTGGTACCCTCCATGTATACCTGTTGCCTCCAGTAGGAGACTTATCTATGTATAGCTGGTGCACCATGCACCAGTTTTATAAATCTGTATGTAGGAAAACCGCACTCTACGTAAAGCGTACCTGTCCATTTACATGCCCTTCCATGAAATGACTGGCATGTAAATAGACACTATATGACTAGTAGTAGTGCAATTTTCCCCTATTCTGTGTCCTAGAAGCACTGAAGTCCTGGGTTCAAATCCGACCAAGGACAACATCTGCAAGGAGTTTGTATGTTGCGTGGGTTTCCTCTGGGTTCTCCGGTTTTCTCCCACACTCCAAAGATTGGGAATTTAGATTGTGAGCACCATATGGGACAGTGACTGACCATGTCTGTATAGTGCTGTGGAATATGATAGCGCTATACAAGTAAGAGAAATAAATAAAAAATCAATCATTTTCGGTTTTCCCTGAGCCAATGTGCAATGAGACTGCCTATAGGCAACACCTATGAAAAAAAACAGGAGATTTTGCTTTCTCACATAGAAAATCTACATGTAGCAACAGCAGCACCTCTAGCTCTATTATACGAAGCTCCACTTCCTCCCTTCTCCATAGACTTTTATGGAGAGCTGGAATCTGATCCATCTGTAAACTGACGGTCCATCTCGTCTCCCAAAACAGATTTAGAAGAGAATTTGGAGTAAAGGAGGGAGGAGATCAGGAAAAGAGTCTGATAAACGTAGAAAGAAGAATCCGTTACAATGTATCAATTTTATTTCGAATTTTGTGAATGAATCGCCCCCCACTGACTGCGGGATCCCTGTGATCTTACACTACAATCTGATTCAGGAATAGGAGTCTTCCCTCTAAGGGTATTTTGTTGTCTGTCTATTAAGGGCGTTTTGCCAATTTTGATATTTCCACATCTCATTTGCCCCCCGGCCGGCTCATTGCAGTTTGTATAGACAGTGCGCTTAAGGACAAAGCTTCAAAGTCACAACAGCAATGTGTTTATTATAGTACGGTTGTCACCAGCGGCTCATGTGCGTACGCCTGGTACAAGCGCTCAGCTGGGGGTGCACATCTGTGCTGCACAATGCAGGGACTTATGGCAGTCTATGATCATTCCAACTTTCCACTTATCAGATGGTAGACATCCTCTGAAAAGAGTAAGGCTAAGATGTAATACCATGTACGACCTGAGGTCAGGTGTGGTGCTGTTTTTGGAAGACAAGGCCATAAGCATTGCCATATATATTAATCCACCTTTCCTACGGCAGTGAACCTGCACGGCTGACCACCAGGTCCCTTGTACTTAACATTGCAGAATCACTTTTCCACAATTCCATATCCAGGAACGGCTGCAGGAAACTTAACAAAGTCTCTGGATTAATTGGCCCTTAAACCTTCTTATAATCCCATCTTGGCAATGATACATCCTACTCCAGATCCAGAGCCCCTGCATAAGCAGGTAAATGTATCAGTAATGTAGGAAATATATGTCACAACCTATAGCAAGGTATAATACCCACAATCGTGGCGGCCACCCAGCTTTCCCAAAATGTAAAGAATGGATTTAATAGACTGGATATTCTGGGATTCTGTAGCGATCAAAATAAAAAAAATGGAAAATAAATTGTTTTAAAACCAAAATCTGAATATTTTATGCCTGCTAAACAATTAAACTTCATAAATTCCAAAAAACATGGTCACAGTTATGTATATTGTATTATTTACATTGGTCATCAGATTCCATTATGGACCAGATTCATATTAAGTGTTTTACATCTGAATTTTCAAGATATACGTGATCTGTATTTATTAAATGAGGGTAATATTACTGAAATTACATTGTAAAATGAATTTGTAAATATCCATATATATACCCCAGAGCTGCGCTCACTATTCTGCTGGTAGTGACTGTGTACATACATTATATTACTTATCCTGTATTATACTCCAGAGCTGCACTCACTATTCTGCTGGTACAGTCACTGTGCACATACATTACATTACTTATCCTGTATTATATTCCAGAGCTGCGCTCACTATTCTGCTGGTACAGTCACTGTGTACATACATTACATTACTTATCCTGTATTATACTCCAGAGCTGCGCTCACTATTCTGCTGGTACAGTCACTGTGTACATACATTACATTACTTATCCTGTATTATACTCCAGAGCTGCGCTCACTATTCTGCTGGTGCAGTCACTGTGTACATATATTACATTACTTATCCTGTATTATACTCCAGAGCTGCGCTCACTATTCTGCTGGTACAGTCACTGTGTACATACATTACATTACTTATCCTGTATTATACGCCAGAGCTGCGCTCACTATTCTGCAGGTGCAGTCACTGTGTACATACATTACATTACTTATCCTGTATTATACTCTAGAGCTGCGCTCACTATTCTGCTGGTGCAGTCACTGTGTACATAAATTACATTACTTATCCTGTATTATACTCTAGAGCTGCGCTCACTATTCTGCTGGTACAGTCACTGTGTACATAAATTACATTACTTATCCTGTATTATACTCCAGAGCTGCGCTCACTATTCTGCTGGTACAGTCACTGTGTACATACATTACATTACTTATCCTGTATTATACTCCAGAGCTGCGTTCACTATTCTGCTGGTGCAGTCACTGTGTACATACATTACATTACTTATCCTGTATTATACTCCAGAGCTGCGCTCACTATTCTGCTGGTACAGTCACTGTGTACATACATTACATTACTTATCCTGTATTATACTCCAGAGCTGCGCTCACTATTCTGCTGGTGCAGTCACTGTGAACATACATTACATTGCTCATCCTGTATTATACTCCAGAGCTGCGCTCACTATTCTGCTGGTACAGTCACTGTGTACATACATTACTTATCCTGTATTATACTCCAGAGCCGCGCTCACTATTCTGCTGGTGCAGTCACTGTGTACATACATTACATTACTTATCCTGTATTATACTCTAGAGCTGCGCTCACTATTCTGCTGGTGCAGTCACTGTGTACATACATTACATTACTTATCCTGTATTATACTCCAGAGCTGAGCTCACTATTCTGCTGGTACAGTCACTGTGTACATACATTACTTATCCTGTATTATACTCCAGAGCTGCGCTCACTATTCTGCTGGTACAGTCACTGTGTACATACATTACATTACTTATCCTGTATTATACTCTAGAGCTGCGCTCACTATTCTGCTGGTGCAGTCACTGTGTACATAAATTACATTACTTATCCTGTATTATACTCCAGAGCTGCGCTCACTATTCTGCTGGTACAGTCACTGTGTACATACATTACATTACTTATCCTGTATTATACTCCAGAGCTGCGCTCACTATTCTGCTGGTGCAGTCACTGTGAACATACATTACATTGCTCATCCTGTATTATACTCTAGAGCTGCGCTCACTATTCTGCTGGTACAGTCACTGTGTACATACATTACTTATCCTGTATTATACTCCAGAGCTGCGCTCACTATTCTGCTGGTGCAGTCACTGTGTACACACATTACATTACTTATCCTGTATTATACTCTAGAGCTGCGCTCACTATTCTGCTGGTGCAGTCACTAGGTACAGCGTGAAGTAAAGATAACACTTCCCAGAATGAAGATCTCCAAAGCAAGCTCTGTAATCTGCAAAATTATGAATACAGCTCTGCAGTATAATACATGTGAAAGCTTAGTTTGGTTCAGGGTTACTAGAAAGGTAAAGATTAGAGATGAGCGAACACTAAAATGTTCGAGGTTCGAAATTCGATTCGAACAGCCGCTCAATGTTCGAGTATTCGAATGGGTTTCGAACCCCATTATAGTCTATGGGGAACATATACTCGTTAAGGGGGAAACCCAAATTCGTGTCTGGAGGGTCACCAAGTCCACTATGACACCCCAGGAAATGATACCAACACCCTGGAATGACACTGGGACAGCAGGGGAAGCATGTCTGGGGGCATAAAAGTCACTTTATTTCATGGAAATCCCTGTCAGTTTGCGATTTTCGCAAGCTAACTTTTCCCCATAGAAATGCATTGGCCAGTGCTGATTGGCCAGAGTACGGAACTCGACCAATCAGCGCTGGCTCTGCTGGAGGAGGCGGAGTCTAAGATCGCTCCACACCAGTCTCCATTCAGGTCCGACCTTAGACTCCGCCTCCTCCGGCAGAGCCAGCGCTGATTGGTCGAGTTCCGTACTCTGGCCAATCAGCACTGGCTAATGCATTGTATTGGCGTGATGAAGCAGTGCTGAATGTGTGTGCTTAGCACACACATTCAGCTCTACTTCATCGGGCTAATAGAATGCATTGGCCAATCAGCGCTGGCCAATGCATTCTATTAGCTTGATGAAGCAGAGTGTGCACAAGGGTTCAAGCGCACCCTCGGCTCTGATGTAGCAGAGCCGAGGGTGCACAAGGGTTCAAGCGCACCCTCGGCTCTGATGTAGCAGAGCCGAGGCTGCACAAGGGTTCAAGTGCACCCTCGGCTCTGCTACATCAGAGCCGAGGGTGCGCTTGAACCCTTGTGCAGCCTCGGCTCTGCTACATCAGAGCCGAGGGTGCGCTTGAACCCTTGTGCACACTCTGCTTCATCAAGCTAATAGAATGCATTGGCCAGCGCTGATTGGCCAATGCATTCTATTAGCCCGATGAAGTAGAGCTGAATGTGTGTGCTAAGCACACACATTCAGCACTGCTTCATCACGCCAATACAATGCATTAGCCAGTGCTGATTGGCCAGAGTACGGAATTCGGCCAATCAGCGCTGGCTCTGCTGGAGGAGGCGGAGTCTAAGGTCGGACCTGAATGGAGACTGGTGTGGAGCGATCTTAGACTCCGCCTCCTCCAGCAGAGCCAGCGCTGATTGGTCGAGTTCCGTACTCTGGCCAATCAGCGCTGGCCAATGCATCCCTATGGGAAAAAGTTTATCTCACAAAAATCACAATTACACACCCGATAGAGCCCCAAAAAGTTATTTTTAATAACATTCCCCCCTAAATAAAGGTTATCCCTAGCTATCCCTGCCTGTACAGCTATCCCTGTCTCATAGTCACAAAGTTCACATTCTCATATGACCCGGATTTGAAATCCACTATTCGTCTAAAATGGAGGTCACCTGATTTCGGCAGCCAATGACTTTTTCCAATTTTTTTCAATGCCCCCGGTGTCGTAGTTCCTGTCCCATCTCCCCTGCACTGTTATTGGTGCAAAAAAGGCGCCAGGGAAGGTGGGAGGGGAATCGAATTTTGGCGCACTTTACCACGCGGTGTTCGATTCGATTCGAACATAGCGAACACCCTGATATCCGATCGAACATGTGTTCGATGGAACACTGTTCGCTCATCTCTAGTAAAGATGCTTCCAGAAGTAGAACTGGAATGATGCCCTTATGTGGCACGCTCCGTGTCTGCAGCTTCCTCCAGGTTTGAAGAGGTTAATAGGTTGAGCTGCCATTACTTTACAGTATAAGGGTGTTTTAGTATTATTTTTTCACGTTGGCAACTCTAAAGGGAAGCCCATCCCTGGCCAGTATTGTTGTTTGACAGAGTTAATCAGATCATTTAATCCTGTTGTGGAAATATTGGGCCTCATATCAAAACAATAGAGACCGGAGCCTGTTCTGGTTAAACTTCAACCAGCGAGCAACACTGCAGCAGTGTGAGCGGCCTTAACCTTTATCCCAAAGGAGCAGAGTCCCTTAATGTTGTGTCTGTTGCTTTGATAAGGGAGGTGCTGCTCAGCCGGAGGCCAAACTTCAGATTGATTCTAGATGCCCTGTACCCACTCGCACCCATGCAGAGATAGTGAGAATGACCGAGGTCCTGCCCAATGACTCATGACTTCCTAAGCAGACAGTAGCTGATCATTCAGGACCACAATGCTTCACTCTAGGCGCCATATTCAAAATGGGAAAGGAAGTGTCCAAAGGGAAACCTGCACTTGTACAACTATTCAAGACATGATGTAATAATAATGTTATTAGATGAAAAAAATATAAAAATGGGGAGAATCATAAAATAATTAACTCAGTGTCACCTATTATACAAGAACATAACTATAAAATACTATAATACTGCCACATATATACAAAACTATACTACAATAATCCTATGGAATAGACAAGAATATAACTACTATAATACTACCTCCTATGTACAAGAATATAACTACTATAATACTACTCCTATGTACAAGAATATAACTACTATAATACTACTCCTATGTACAAGAATATAACTACTATAATACTACTCCTATGTACAAGAATATAACTACTATAATACTACCTCCTATGTACAAGAATATAACTACTATAATACTACCTCCTATGTACAAGAATATAACTACTATAATACTACTCCTATGTACAAGAATATAACTACTATAATACTACCTCCTATGTACAAGAATATAACTACTATAATACTGCCCCCTATGTACAAGAATATAACTACTATAATACTGCTCCTATGTTCAAGAATATAACTACTATAATACTGCCCCCTATGTACAAGAATATAACTACTATAATACTACTCCTATGTACAAGAATATAACTACTATAATACTACTATGTACAAGAATATAGCTACTATAATACTACTCCTATGTACAAGAATATAACTACTATAATACTACTTCTATGTACAAGAATATAACTACTATAATACTACTCCTATGTACAAGAATATAACTACTATAATACTACTTCTATGTACAAGAATATAACTACTATAATACTACTCCTATGTACAAGAATATAACTACTATAATACTACTCCTATGTACAAGAATATAACTACTATAATACTACTCCTATGTACAAGAATATAACTACTATAATACTGCTCCTATGTACAAGAATATAACTACTATAATACTACTGCTATGTACAAGAATATAACTGTTATAATACTGCTCCTATGTACAAGAATATAACTACTATAATACTACCTCCTATGTACAAGATTATAACTACTATAATACTACTCCTATGTACAAGAATATAACTACTATAATACTACCTCCTATGTACAAGAATATAACTACTATAATACTACTCCTATGTACAAGAATATAACTACTATAATACTACTCCTATGTACAAGAATATAACTACTATAATACTACTCTTATGTACAAGAATATAACTACTATAATACTACCTCCTATGTACAAGAATATAACTACTATAATACTACTATGTACAAGAATATAGCTACTATAATACTACTCCTATGTACAAGAATATAACTACTATAATACTACTTCTATGTACAAGAATATAACTACTATAATACTACTCCTATGTACAAGAATATAACTACTATAATACTACTTCTATGTACAAGAATATAACTACTATAATACTACTCCTATGTACAAGAATATAACTACTATAATACTACTCCTATGTACAAGAATATAACTACTATAATACTACTCCTATGTACAAGAATATAACTACTATAATACTGCTCCTATGTACAAGAATATAACTACTATAATACTACTGCTATGTACAAGAATATAACTGTTATAATACTGCTCCTATGTACAAGAATATAACTACTATAATACTACCTCCTATGTACAAGATTATAACTACTATAATACTACTCCTATGTACAAGAATATAACTACTATAATACTACCTCCTATGTACAAGAATATAACTACTATAATACTACTCCTATGTACAAGAATATAACTACTATAATACTACTCCTATGTACAAGAATATAACTACTATAATACTACTCTTATGTACAAGAATATAACTACTATAATACTACCTCCTATGTACAAGAATATAACTACTATAATACTGCTCCTATGTACAAGAATATAACTACTATAATACTACTTCTATGTACAAGAATATAACTATTATAATACTGCTCCTATGTACAAGAATATAACTACTATAATACTACTCTTATGTACAAGAATATAACTACTATAATACTACTCCTATGTACAAGAATATAACTACTATAATACTACTCCTATGTACAACAATATAACTACTATAATACTGCTCCTATGTACAAGAATATAACTACTATAATACTGCTCCTATGTACAAAAATATAACTACTATAATACTGCTCGTATGTACAAGAATATAACTACTATAATACTACTGCTATGTACAAGAATATAACTGTTATAATACTGCTCCTATGTACAAGAATATAACTACTATAATACTACCTCCTATGTACAAGATTATAACTACTATAATACTACTCCTATGTACAAGAATATAACTACTATAATACTACCTCCTATGTACAAGAATATAACTACTATAATACTACTCCTATGTACAAGAATATAACTACTATAATACTACTCCTATGTACAACAATATAACTACTATAATACTGCTCCTATGTACAAGAATATAACTACTATAATACTGCTCCTATGTACAAAAATATAACTACTATAATACTGCTCGTATGTACAAGAATATAACTACTATAATACTACCTCCTATGTACAAGAATATAACTACTATAATACTGCTCCTATGTACAAAAATATAACTACTATAATACTGCTCCTATGTACAAGAATATAACTACTATAATACTACCTCCTATGTACAAGAATACAACTACTATAATACTGCTCCTATGTACAAGAATATAACTACTATAATACTGCTCCTATGTACAAGAATATAACTACTATAATACTACCTCCTATGTACAAGAATATAACTACTATAATACTACTCCTATGTACAAGAATATAACTACTATAATACTACTCCTATGTACAAGAATATAACTACTATAATACTACTCCTATGTACAAGAATATAACTACTATAATACTGCTCCTATGTAAAGGAATATAACTACTATAATACTACTCCTATGTACAAGAATATAACTACTATAATACTGCTCCTATGTAAAGGAATATAACTACTATAATACTACCTCCTATGTACAAGAATACAACTACTATAATACTGCTCCTATGTACAAGAATATAACTACTATAATACTGCTCCTATGTACAAGAATATAACTACTATAATACTACCTCCTATGTACAAGAATATAACTACTATAATACTACTCCTATGTACAAGAATATAACTACTATAATACGACTCCTATGTACAAGAATATAACTACTATAATACTACTCCTATGTACAAGAATATAACTACTATAATACTGCTCCTATGTACAAGAATATAACTACTATAATACTACTCCTATGTACAAGAATATAACTACTATAATACTACTCCTATGTACAAGAATATAACTACTATAATACTACCTCCTATGTACAAGAATATAACTACTATAATACTACTCCTATGTACAGGAATATAACTACTATAATACTACTCCTATGTACAATAAATTAACTACTATTATACTTCCATAAATATACAGTATACTAGCAAAAGGAGACCTGGTGTAAAGCTGTGTGTATCTGAAGACTACTGAACCTGCTAGTTTTCATTAGTGCATAGTCATCATGTAATCATGTGTATTTCAGTTTGGATATCAGTAAAAAAACCTGCAGTCAGTTGTTATAGAAATCTGAAGTAAATCTGTGTGTATGTGACATTGTGTAAGGGGGTATTCACACTTGCGCCTGATGTCTGTTCATCGTGAATCTACCAAAATTGCACAAAAAACTGATTGGGAACAGTTTGCAAATGGTCCGTTTAAAAAGCCATTCACTTCAATGGGTTTTTAAAGTAATCCGCAGGTGTGATAAAGGACATGTGACCGTGTGTATGACGCTTGGAATTTAAGTGAAAGACTTGCAGGTTTGTATTGGCTAATGCAGGTCATTTTTTGGGAATATCCTGTATCTCAGGAATGGTATGTCCTAGAGTTGAGACCTGGTCTAAAACCTTCCCAGACACCTGATGTATCTGAGCCGTTTGGTCACGCAGAAAAGAAGAAACAGACAGACAGAAACTCATGTTTATGTATATACTAGCAGGAGGATGCGGCTTCACACGGGTATATTTCATTTTTTGTTTCTGTCGTGGCCCCATAAGAATTGCCCAGTTTTGCACTGGTGTATTTTGTATGTCATTCGTGTGTGTGTGTGTGTGTCCATAAGCGTCATGTGATCATGTGTATCTCAGATTGGATATCGGTGTAAAACCTGCGATCGGTTGTTATGAATACCTGGAGTAAAGCTGTGTGTATGTGACCTTGTCTAACAGTGTCATCCACTGTGCCCTTCCCCTTTTAAAGCTGACATACAGCAGTTAAAAAAATGGCTGGGTTGCTATGGAAACCTGGAGTAAAGCTCTGTTGTGTGATACTGTGTGCTGAGCCACGTATCTAATCTTCTGGCGTGTCATATTTTGTGCAGAGCCGCATATCTAATCCTCCAGCGTGTGGTTCTGTGTGCTGAGGCACGTATCTAATCCTCCGGCGTGTGGTACTGAGTGATGAGACGTGTATCTAATCCTTCAGCGTGTGGTACTGTGTGCTAAGCCATGTATCTAATCCTCTGGCGTGTATCTCAGTTTGGATATTAGTGTTGGATTGTACATGTGGAGTGACTGTGTGTATGGCAGTTGGACTACAAGTGAAAGACTTGCAGGTTTGTATTGGCCAATGCCGGTCATTGTTTAGGGAGCACTGTATCTCCAGAACGGTACGTCCGAGAGAGATGAGGCCTGGTATTAAACCTGATACCTGTTCTATCTGTGAGCCAAATTTGGTGAAGATCGGTCCAGCTGTTTGGTTGTGCATAAATAACAGACAGACAGAAAGTCATTTTTATATCTATGTATATATAAAGAAAAAAAGCTAGCAGAAGGACCCGGCTTCGAACAGGTATATTACAATTTTTGTTTGTGTAGTGGCCCCATAAGAATAGGTTGGTTGCTATAGAAAGCTAGTGTAAAGCTGTGTGTATGTGAAGACTGAAGAACGTGCGAGTTTCCATTGCTCCATAAGAACAGACAGAAGGACAGACAAACTCATTTTAATATTTATATATAAGAGCTATCAAACAGGTATGTTACACTATATTTCATCACGTGGTCACAACGTGTCTTACTAGTGGCACGTATATTATATAGTGTGCCTACCCTCACAGTCTGATTTGGCTGATAACAGGGAGCAGTAGACACTTAGTAGGTGATGTGGAGCTGACTCTTTCCTGTTCCCACAGCCACAGACAGGCAGGATAGAATATGAGGCAGAGCTGAGGGCAGGACAGGGAGAGGTCTCAGCAGGATCCCCATCTCTCCAGCCAGTAATAGAACAACCACAGGGGTTTAACCCTCTCCTGGCTGGGAGCGGTCTGTCCTCTGCATTGCTGCATGACTCCCAGTATGTAGGGATCAGGGCAATAGCACATTAACCACCTGACCAAGAAGAGCTTAAACTGTGAAGTGCAAAACTGCAATAGCAACCTGTGTAGACTGCCAGTTATTGGCTGGCAGGGCAGGCTGGGACTTGTGGTCCGTGTAGGATTTGTGGCTGGTCCTCAGCAGGTTATAGATTGTGGTTACCAAGTGATACAATGTAACAAAATGTTGTGTCATATGTAAACAGTCTGGTGAAACAAGGTGTCAGGGTTCTGGTGCCCCCTCCTCACCAGCGATACACTATATTACAGACCCTGGTGCCCCCTCCTCACCAGCGATACACTATATTACAGACCCTGGTGCCCCCTCCTCACCAGCGATACACTATATTACAGACCCTGGTGCCCCCTCCTCACCAGCGATACACTGTATTACAGACCCTGGTGCCCCCTCCTCACCAGCGATACACTATATTACAGACCCTGGTGCCCCCTCCTCACCAGCGATACACTATATTACAGACCCTGGTGCCCTCTCCTCACCAGCGATACACTATATTACAGACCCTGGTGCCCCCTCCTCACCAGCGATACACTATATTACAGACCCTGGTGCCCCCTCCTCACCAGCGATACACTATATTACAGACCCTGGTGCCCCCTCCTCACCAGCGATACACTATATTACAGACCCTGGTGCCCCCTCCTCACCAGCGATACACTATATTACAGACCCTGGTGCCCCCTCCTCACCAGCGATACACTATATTACAGACCCTGGTGCCCCCTCCTCACCAGCGATACACTATATTACAGACCCTGGTGCCCCCTCCTCACCAGCGATACACTATATTACAGACCCTGGTGCCCCCTCCTCACCAGCGATACACTATATTACAGACCCTGGTGCCCCCTCCTCACCAGCGATACACTATATTACAGACCCTGGTGCCCCCTCCTCACCAGCGATACACTATATTACAGACCCTGGTGCCCCCTCCTCACCAGCGATACACTATATTACAGACCCTGGTGCCCCCTCCTCACCAGCGATACACTATATTACAGACCCTGGTGCCCCCTCCTCACCAGCGATACACTATATTACAGACCCTGGTGCCCCCTCCTCACCAGCGATACACTATATTACAGACCCTGGTGCCCCCTCCTCACCAGCGATACACTATATTACAGACCCTGGTGCCCCCTCCTCACCAGCGATACACTATATTACAGACCCTGGTGCCCCCTCCTCACCAGCGATACACTATATTACAGACCCTGGTGCCCCCTCCTCACCAGCGATACACTATATTACAGACCCTGGTGCCCCCTCCTCACCAGCGATACACTATATTACAGACCCTGGTGCCCCCTCCTCACCAGCGATACACTATATTACAGACCCTGGTGCCCTCTCCTCACCAGCGATACACTGTATTACAGACCCTGGTGCCCCCTCCTCACCAGCGATACACTATATTACAGACCCTGGTGCCCTCTCCTCACCAGCGATACACTATATTACAGACCCTGGTGCCCCCTCCTCACCAGCGATACACTATATTACAGACCCTGGTGCCCCCTCCTCACCAGCGATACACTATATTACAGACCCTGGTGCCCCCTCCTCACCAGCGATACACTATATTACAGACCCTGGTGCCCCCTCCTCACCAGCGATACACTATATTACAGACCCTGGTGCCCCCTCCTCACCAGCGATACACTGTATTACAGACCCTATATCACCGTTTGACCAGAGCTGTAATCAGATCTTATATAGTGTAATATTATGTATCACTTAGGGGGCATCTAGTGCTAGACCCAACTCTAAGAGATACATTACATCAGATCTGGCTACAGCTCTGGTGCCCCATCAGTGATGTATGATCAGTGTTCAGCACCAGATGCCCCATCAAACGTGGATGGAAGTGGCAGAAATTTTCACCAGTGAATGTTGCACCAATGTATCAGATTTACCCCCTCTCCAGGTGTCCTAAGATACTTTATATCAGATCTGTCTAGGGCGAGGTACCCCAAGTGATAAATTATGTTATACTGAGTCCACAACCAGGTGCCCTATGTGATACATTATATTAGACCTGAGTCTAACACCAGGAGCCCCCTGTGTGATACATTATATCACAACAGATTATGGTTCAGGTGCTCCATGAATTACATTATATCAGACTTGGGTCCAGCATCAGTGTTATCATGTATTAGAGCTGCTCTCAGCCCCAGGTGCCCCATGGGATACATTATATCAAATCATTTTATAGCTCAGGTGCCCCCTATGTTATACATTATATCAGACCAGATTATAGCTCAGGTGCCCCATGGGATACATTATATCAGACCAGATTATAGCTCAGGTGCCCCATGGGATACATTATATCAGACCAGATTATAGCTCAGGTGCCCCATGGGATACATTATATCAGACCAGATTATAGCTCAGGTGCCCCATGGGATACATTATATCAGACCAGATTATAGCTCAGGTGCCCCATGGGATACATTATATCAGACCAGATTATGGCTCAGGTGCCCCCTGTGTGGTACATTATACCAGATTTGGGTCCAGTGCTATCAAGTATTAGAGCTGATCTCAGCACCAGGTGCCCCCTGTGTGGTACATTATATCAAACCAGATTATGGCTCAGGTGCCCCATGGGATACATTACATCAGATTTGGGTCCAGTGCTATAATGTATTAGAGCTGCTCTCAGCCCCAGGTGCCCCCTCAGTTATGTCAGCACTGATTATAGCTTAGAATTGCCCCATTTGATAGATGAGCTCTGGTCCCAGCCCCAGGTGCCCCCTCCTCTGCTCCCATGTGGGTGACAGCTCAGTGACATCCCCACATGCTGCTGCTGCAGAAGTGACCCGGCCAGGCGCCCGGATTATTCCAAGCAGCAGTGGGCGTGAGAGTGAGTGTGAGCTCCGCAGACCCCGGTATAAGAGCAGCCCCCCACCCTCCTCCTCCTCCTCGTGTGACCAGGTGCCAAAACAAACCGCCTGAACTATATATTCCGGGCGGCCAGTGCAGAGCGCAGCAGAGAGAGCGGCAGAGCCCGGGCGGAGCTGTCCAGGGCAGCCCCGGAGCTACACACAGGAGACCCGGAGCACAGCGCAGGACTTAGCGCCAGGGCGCAGACAGCGGGCGGCGGATGGAGCTCCCGTGATCCAGGGCAGCCTCAGGGAGCACCGGACGCCCCATGCAGCTGCCCCCCCTGATCGTGCTGCTGCTCTGCGGCGCTGCGCTGCTCCTGAGCCCGGCGGTGCGCGGCTGTGGGCCGGGCAGGGTGGTGGGCAGGAGGCGAAGACCGACCAAGATCAGCCCGCTCGCCTTAAAGCAGTTCAGCCCCAATGTGCCCGAGAAGACGCTGGGGGCCAGCGGGAGGTACGAGGGCAAGATCGCCCGAAACTCGGAGCGCTTCAAGGAGCTCACCCCCAACTACAACGCGGACATTATCTTCAAGGACGAGGAGAACACGGGGGCAGACCGGCTCATGACCCAGGTGAGGGGCACAGGTGTGTCAGGGGGCAGGGACGCGGCCAAAACTGCCACAGGTGAGGGGTGGCAAGGAAAAGGCAGCGACTGGCATAGCATGACAGATTGCAGGGGCACGGGTGGGGGTAGCATGACACTGGCATAGATGAACGGATACAGGTGTAGGGTGGCAAGTAAGGGGCTGACACTGGCACAGGTGTGGGGTTGGCCAGTAAAAGGCTTGGGGGGGGGGGGTACAAGTGATGTTTAAGAGCTGGGGGTGTAAGATGACAAGTAAGGAACTTAGACTGGCAAAGGTATAGGGCACTAGTGTGGGGCTGAGATGGGGCAGAGGTGTGAGGATGGCACATAAGAGGCCAAAACGGGCACAGGTGTGTACTGACAAGTGAGAGGCTGAGCCTGGCACAGGTATGTGATGTGCAGGGGGTGCATGTGAGGGTATAATGGTGAAGGATATTGGTTGGCACATGAGCGAGGTTTACAGGTAGAGATGGGTTCATGATACAGGTGTCAGCTAAGACTGGCACAAGTAAAAATGAATGGGGCTTATGGCACGGGTGAGACGACTGGCAGCGGGTACAGGTGGAGGGCAAAACTGAACTCTGCACATGGGTGATTTTATATGGATTTTCAATGGATTGGCAGAAGATGCTGAGAATGAAGGAGTAACTCTGGGAAAGGGCACAGGGAGGATGATCTTATTTGACATTCTGGACATAGCAAGAAGAGGGCTGAGATTATGGCAATGGTGCTGGGGGTGGAAGGAATCTGGTAAGATCTGAGGAGATGTCAGACATCTCAGGGTCCAGGTAATGGCAGAGGCTGCAGTATTCTAGGGTCACCCCTGATACAGAGGGTCAGTCTGCAGATTCTGGAATGTTCATTACTTGTTACAATGTATCAGTGACTGCAGAGCCGGAGATACATTGTGACAAGCTGCTGCACTGGCAGGGTGTATGGAGGATACTGATGGTTCCTCCTCCGTCCTCCTATATGGCTATTTTGGGATTTAATTGCAGTTTTATAGAATGTATGGAATGATGTCTGCAACATAATATCACCCAGATTGTAATCTCATTCTATTGTGGCACTACAAGTGTCAGCAACTCAGCAGTCTCTCCTTAAATACCAAAGCTACAGTCTACAACCTATGACTTGCAATGTTTGGGAAACTACAACTCTCAGCATGTGCTGGCAGGGTATAATGGGAGTTATAGTTTTTCTGAATCCACAATAGGTTGTAGACAAAGTCTAGTGTAATGTCTGGTCACCGTTACTACATAGTCATCATTGTGCTGTCATGCTGGGAGTTGTAGTATCTCAACGGCTGAACATCCACCATTTATACTCCCATTTCATTGTTGTCATTGTTCTGTCTTGCTGGGAGTTGTAGTTTCTCACAGGTTGTATTTTCACCCTCACTACATAGTTATTTGTCAGTGTGTGGTCACGCTGGGAGTTGTAGTTCTCTAAAGACTGACACCTACAGGTTACATCTTCACTCTTACTACACAGTTGTTCTTGTGCGGTCATGCTGGGACTTGTAGTCCCCCCACATCTTCAGCCTCATTGTATGGATTATTATGGCTCTTACATGGAACTGCTGCTTTTCCTTAGTTCAAGTGCACACAGAGTGGCTTATACTGTATATAGGACACTAGTTGGATCATGGATGCCATCTCTATGTCCTGATGGATTCACTAAATCCGGATACAAACAGATCTGCAGGTGGAAGAGCCTGAAACATGGCCACACGTTGTCCTGGAGTTATGACATCTATTTGTCACATGGACTTTGCTCTGGTTGTAAATCACCAACAGGTTGACTAGAGAGCAACAACCAACCGACAGGTTCACTGCAGGGAGGCGCCATGAACGCTCGAGAGAGGTTAACTCTGATATCCCATTCCCTTATATCATCCTTACAGGGAGCTGAGATATGGGGAGCTGCAGGACAATGGGGAGCAGGAGCTTGTTCTACTGTATAACTAAATCCCTGTGTGAATCCTGACAAACAGCAGCCCAGATCTCAGCTTCCCTGCAGGTGAATGTAGCAGCGCATTATATATATGCATATATATATATATATATATATATATATATATATATATATATATACTGTATATTAGCCATATGAATCAGATCCTTTTTGTGGTTCTAGCAAACTCATTTCTGTAAAATTCTTTGCTGGTCTGAGTGCAGTTCTCAAGTACTTTGAGGGGTCCCGGGAATGAATTTGTAATGCAGATGCTAAAATGCAGCCATATTACACCCAAGTGGTATGTAGACGTTGGGGGTGTTGTGTTCTGACTCCTGCAGGTACACTATGGATGTTTGGGGTTGTGCTTTACAAAAAGTTGTCAAAAAGCTTTGCATATAAAAATCCTGGAAAATGAGTAAATCGGTGAAAAGTTAACCATCTGGTGACTGAGTTGTTCTACACTAGATGGCACCCTTGGTTTTGTGCTATAGTTGGGGTGCGGATCTTGCAAAGCCATCTGAACCCTGATGCCTGGGGGGGGGGGGCAGAGGATCTTGTGCTACATAATAGGGCAGCAATAGGCAGTGCATGTATATGGCGGCATATAATACCTGTACAATGCCCCCGGTGTTCCGTGACTTCCATATTCTCCCCATAGAAGTGGCTTGTTGAGACCCCCACGTGACAGTATCTATTGGTTTCTATGGATGAGGCTTCTTAGACTGAACATATCCTATTTGGAAGGTGATCGATCAAGAGTTGTCAGCTAGACATTGCAGGAATCCTAGAAGATGATAAATCTTGGTCTGGGCTGGGACTCAGCAGCCCAAGAAAGTTTTGATCTGTCTTGATTTCGATACTTGTCCTTTATAATCCTTTCTGTGATAGAAATCAGACTGATAAATCAACAGACCTGCAGTATAAAGCATGGAGGACAGAGCAGAAGCCTGAGATTCCTAGCAGACAGAGTTGTATTTCTATAGCCATGCAAGAAAATTATTGAAATGGAAGAAGACTGTCCTTATGGATCTCCAGCAAGAAACAGGCTTGTTTATTCTTCCCTCCATTAACTACCGTAAAAAGATTCCCTAAACCCAATAGATTTTCTCCTACATATAATATTTTCTCCCATTGCTATATAAGTGACAGCTGGATCCTCCATATAAACACTATATATAAACAGTCTACAAGTCAGCTCCCCCTAGTGGCAGCTGCAGGCAGACAAGTTTAGAATGTAATACATGATATTTGGAGCTTTTTAGATCAGACAAGATCTGCAACTTTATAAAGAGATAATAAAACTAATCAGAAGAGAATGTTGGATCTACAGAGAGTAAAATGTTCTCTGTATATAAGAGGAGGAAATATAGGAGGACAGGGCTATGAGCGACTTTGTGCTGGAGAAGTTAATCGACAACTGACTACTGTACAGAGGCGGCTTCTTTCTGATCTACAGGTTACATTTTTAACTATATGACTTCTTATCTCCAGTTATAAATCTGTAGCTGTGGAATGTCCTCTCCTTCCATCACAAGTGTTCTCATAAAGTGTCCTCAAGCTAAAAGTCCATGAGTAAGAGGGATTTCCTTGTATCGTCTATGTCTACATCTATATCAGTTCACAGCATATAGATTCAGTGATTTCACATTGTGAAACAATTATTACTTTGTAAATAATATTAAATTACTTATCATATGCTGATCCTGAGTCACATCCTGTATTATACTCCAGAGCTGCGCTCACTATTCTGCTGGTGCAGTCACTGTGTACATACATTACATTACTTATCCTGTATTATACTCCAGAGCTGCGCTCACTATTCTGCTGGTACAGTCACTGTGTACATACATTACATTACTTATCCTGTATTATACACCAGAGCTGCGCTCACTATTCTGCTGGTACAGTCACTGTGTACATACATTACATTACTTATCCTGTATTATACTCCAGAGCTGCGCTCACTATTCTGCTGGTACAGTCACTGTATACATACATTACATTACTTATCCTGTATTATACTCCAGAGCTGCGCTCACTATTCTGCTGGTGCAGTCACTGTGTACATACATTACATTACTTATCCTGTATTATACTCCAGAGCTGCGCTCACTATTCTGCTGGTGCAGTCACTGTGTACATACATTACATTACTTATCCTGTATTATACTCCAGAGCTACGCTCACTATTCTGCTGGTACAGTCACTGTGTACATACATTACATTACTTATCCTGTATTATACTCCAGAGCTGCGCTCACTATTCTGCTGGTACAGTCACTGTGTACATACATTACATTACTTATCCTGTATTATACTCCAGAGCTGCGCTCACTATTCTGCTGGTTCAGTCACTGTGTACATACATTACATTACTTATCCAGTATTATACTCCAGAGCTGCGCTCACTATTCTGCTGGTGCAGTCACTGTGTACATACATTACATATCCTGTATTATACTCCAGAGCTGCGCTCACTATTCTGCTGGTTCAGTCACTGTGTACATACATTACATTACTTATCCTGTATTATACTCCAGAGCTGCGCTCACTATTCTGCTGGTGCAGTCACTGTGTACATACATTACATTACTTATCCTGTATTATACCCCAGAGCTGCGCTCACTATTCTGCTGGTTCAGTCACTGTGTACATACATTACATTACTTATGATGTATTATACTCCAGAGCTGCGCTCACTATTCTGCTGGTACAGTCACTGTGTACATACATTACATATCCTGTATTATACTCCAGAGCTGCGCTCACTATTCTGCTGGTGCAGTCACTGTGTACATACGTTACATTACTTATCCTGTATTATACTCCAGAGCTGTGCTCACTATTCTGCTGGTTCAGTCACTGTGTACATACATTACATTACTTATCCTGTATTATACTCCAGAGCTGCGCTCACTATTCTGCTGGTTCAGTCACTGTGTACATACATTACATTACTTATCCTGTATTATACTCCAGAGCTGTGCTCACTATTCTGCTGGTGCAGTCACTGTGTACATACATTACATATCCTGTATTATACTCCAGAGCTGCGCTCACTATTCTGCTGGTGCAGTCACTGTGTACATACGTTACATTACTTATCCTGTATTATACTCCAGAGCTGTGCTCACTATTCTGCTGGTTCAGTCACTGTGTACATACATTACATTACTTATCCTGTATTATACTCCAGAGCTGCGCTCACTATTCTGCTGGTGCAGTCACTGTGTACATACATTACATTACTTATCCTGTATTATACCCCAGAGCTGCGCTCACTATTCTGCTGGTTCAGTCACTGTGTACATACATTACATTACTTATCCTGTATTATACTCCAGAGCTGCGCTCACTATTCTGCTGGTTCAGTCACTGTGTACATACATTACATTACTTATGATGTATTATACTCCAGAGCTGCGCTCATTATTCTGCTGGTGCAGTCACTGTGTACATACATTACATATCCTGTATTATACTCCAGAGCTGCGCTCACTATTCTTCTGGTGCAGTCACTGTGTACATACGTTACATTACTTATCCTGTATTATACTCCAGAGCTGTGCTCACTATTCTGCTGGTTCAGTCACTGTGTACATACATTACATTACTTATCCTGTATTATACTCCAGAGCTGCGCTCACTATTCTGCTGGTGCAGTCACTGTGTACATACATTACATTACTTATCCTGTATTATACTCCAGAGCTGCGCTCACTATTCTGCTGGTACAGTCACTGTATACATACATTACATTACTTATCCTGTATTATACTCCAGAGCTGCACTCACTATTCTGCTGGTACAGTCAGTGTATACATACATTACATTACTTATCCTGTATTATACTCCAGAGCTGCGCTCACTATTCTGCTGGTACAGTCACTGTGTACATACATTACATTACTTATCCTGTATTATACTCCAGAGCTGCGCTCACTATTCTGCTGGTACAGTCACTGTGTACATACATTACATTACTTATCCTGCATTATACCCCAGAGCTGTGCTCACTATTCTGCCGGTACAGTCACTGTGTACATACATTACATTACTTATCCTGTATTATACTCCAGAGCTGCGCTCACTATTCTGCCGGTGCAGTCACTGTGTACATACATTACATTACTTATCCTGTATTATACTCCAGAGCTGCACTCACTATTCTGCCGGTGCAGTCACTGTGTACACACATTACATTACTTATCCTGTATTATACTCCAGAGCTGCGCTCACTATTCTGCTAGTACAGTCACTGTGTATATACATTACATTACTTATCCTGTATTATACTCCAGAGCTGCACTCACTATTCTGCTGGTGCAGTCACTGTGTACATACATTACATTACTTATCCTGTATTATACTCCAGAGCTGCGCTCAATATTCTGCTGGTGCAGTCACTGTGTACATACATTACATTACTTATCCTGCATTATACCCCAGAGCTGTGCTCACTATTCTGCTGGTACAGTCACTGTGTACATACATTACATTACTTATCCTGTATTATACTCCAGAGCTGCGCTCACTATTCTGCTGGTTCAGTCACTGTGTACATACATTACATTACTTATGATGTATTATACTCCAGAGCTGCGCTCACTATTCTGCTGGTGCAGTCACTGTGTACATACATTACATATCCTGTATTATACTCCAGAGCTACGCTCACTATTCTGCTGGTGCAGTCACTGTGTACATACGTTACATTACTTATCCTGTATTATACTCCAGAGCTGTGCTCACTATTCTGCTGGTTCAGTCACTGTGTACATACATTACATTACTTATCCTGTATTATACTCCAGAGCTGCGCTCACTATTCTGCTGGTGCAGTCACTGTGTACATACATTACATTACTTATCCTGTATTATACTCCAGAGCTGCGCTCACTATTCTGCTGGTACAGTCACTGTATACATACATTACATTACTTATCCTGTATTATACTCCAGAGCTGCACTCACTATTCTGCTGGTACAGTCACTGCATACATACATTACATTACTTATCCTGTATTATACTCCAGAGCTGCGCTCACTATTCTGCTGGTACAGTCACTGTGTACATACATTACATTACTTATCCTGTATTATACTCCAGAGCTGCGCTCACTATTCTGCTGGTGCAGTCACTGTGTACATACATTACATTACTTATCCTGTATTATACTCCAGAGCTGCGCTCACTATTCTGCTGGTACAGTCACTGTATACATACATTACATTACTTATCCTGTATTATACTCCAGAGCTGCACTCACTATTCTGCTGGTACAGTCACTGCATACATACATTACATTACTTATCCTGTATTATACTCCAGAGCTGCGCTCACTATTCTGCTGGTACAGTCACTGTATACATACATTACATTACTTATCCTGTATTATACTCCAGAGCTGCGCTCACTATTCTGCTGGTACAGTCACTGTGTACATACATTACATTACTTATCCTGTATTATACTCCAGAGCTGCGCTCACTATTCTGCTGGTGCAGTCACTGTGTACATACATTACTTTACTTATCCTGTATTATACTCCAGAGCTGCGCTCACTATTCTGCTGGTACAGTCACTGTGTACATACATTACATTACTTATCCTGTATTATACTCCAGAGCTGCGCTCACTATTCTGCTGGTACAGTCACTGTGTACATACATTACTTTACTTATCCTGTATTATACTCCAGAGCTGCGCTCACTATTCTGCTGGTGCAGTCACTGTGTAGAGACATTACATTACTTATCCTGTATTATACTCCAGAGCTGTGCTCACTATTCTGCTGGTACAGTCACTGTGTACATACATTACTTATCCTGTATTATACTCCAGAGCTGCGCTCACTATTCTGCTGGTACAGTCCACCTTATACCGAGCACTGTACATTCATCTGATATAGATAATACTAACCATCCACCTGCATTATAGTTGCTCAGTGTAACAGTTCTAGGGATTTGGCTAATGACAAACTTGCTGACTGTTTCCAATAACAACTAAGCCGCCTGCGGTGTTTCAAGTCTGTACCGTGAGATTTCTTGCAGTCCTGTATACCAGCCTCACTACCTTCTATAGGGCACCTAGTGGTTGTGACTCAGCTTTCCCGGACACAGATTACTACTAAGGAGGTGTAATTCTACCCTACAGAAAGCGGAGTGTGAGCGATAGGAAGGGAGTATATGGGGACAGGTTGCGGGATGGAGAGGAGAACACTGGATCTCTGTGCAGATGTCTTGACAAAGGAAATGTTTCGGGGTTAGGAATTCCCCTAATTAGAGGAGCGAGTGGCTGGAGACGGAACAATCACTCCCATTGGAAGGATATTAGTGATACATTTTTTTAATGTTTTGTTGCTGTAGAAAAATCCAGGGAGCGGCAGCGCTCTGCGTGTCCCTCTCCCGCTCTCGTCGTGAGGTGTGTGTATATTGGAGGGGGCTTATACTTACAGAGGTATGTGAAATATTTATTTGACACTGTAAAATTCACAAGTGCGGCGAACCTCTTCTCACATCGTCTCAGAAGTCGTCTCCTCCTGACAGGTCGCTTAATATTCTAGTTCTATCCCTTCCTGAAAAAGCTGGGTGACAACCAAAATAGCCGCTGTTACCCCTTACACAGGGTTGGTCACCCAGCTTTCTAAATTGCAGCTTTCCCTAATATCATAGAGTCTCTAATTTGCCATTTGTTGCATAGCTAGGCAGATCTACCGCTCAGAAGCTTTGGAAAGTTGGGCGATATGGAGGAGCTATGGTCACGGTCACCCAGTACTGACAGATTAGACGTTTTAGCTGCCCTTTATTTCTGTTGTAAGATGGCGGTGTACGTTATGGGGTGACAACGTCTTAGACCTGATCTTCGGGGCTACAAATAGACAAAACATAATATTGGGGCCCCTTTCTGGGAGGAGAAAACTAAAAAGTAGATAGGAAAGGCCTGAAATATATCAGTGTATCCTAAAGTGCTGAAATAATGCCGCCACACTGTGCCCTAATGATTCCATACAGTGTCCAAATAATGTGCCATACAGGGCTCCAATAACGTCCCTACTCCATGTGGTGCTAAGTAATGTGCCATACAATGCTCAGATAACACCGCTATATCATTACCTAATAATATCACCATACCGTGCTCAGTGGCCACCATGCTAAGCTATAATAATAACTTCATACAGTGCTCAAATATTCAGGGCTCAATGTCACCATACCGTACTCGAATAGCTTTGTATAGTAGCCTAAATAATGTCGCCATATTATACTCTGATAATAACTTTATATA
Source organism: Leptodactylus fuscus (assembly GCF_031893055.1). Classification (NCBI taxonomy): domain Eukaryota; kingdom Metazoa; phylum Chordata; class Amphibia; order Anura; family Leptodactylidae; genus Leptodactylus; species Leptodactylus fuscus. The sequence continues at coordinate 89,155,471 of NC_134272.1, forward strand.
CAGTCCTATGAAAAAGTTTGGGCACCCCTATTAATCTTAATCATTTTTTGTTCTAAATATTTTGGTGTTTGCAACAGCCATTTCAGTTTGATATATCTAATAACTGATGGACACAGTAATATTTCAGGATTGAAATGAGGTTTATTGTACTAACAGAAAATGCGCAATATGCATTAAACCAAAATTTGACTGGTGCAAAAGTATGGGCACCCTTATCATTTTATTGATTTGAATACTCCTAACTACTTTTTACTGACTTACTGAAGCACAAAATTGGTTTTGTAACCTCAGTGAGCTTTGAACTTCATAGCCAGGTGTATCCAATCATGAGAAAAGGTATTTAAGGTGGCCAATTGCAAGTTGATCTCCTATTTGAATCTCCTCTGAAGAGTGGCATCATGGGCTACTCAAAACAACTCTCAAATGATCTGAAAACAAAGATTGTTCAACATAGTTGTTCAGGGGAAGGATACAAAACGCTGTCTCAGAGATTTAACCTGTCAGTTTCCACTGTGAGGAACATAGTAAGGAAATGGAAGACCACAGGGACAGTTCTTGTTAAGTCCAGAAGTGGCAGGCCAAGAAAAATATCAGAAAGGCAGAGAAGAAGAATGGTGAGAACAGTCAAGGACAATCCACAGACCACCTCCAAAGAGCTGCAGCATCATCTTGCTGCAGATGGTGTCACTGTGCATCGGTCAACTATACAGCGCACTTTGCACAAATAGAAGCTGTATGGGAGAGTGATGAGAAAGAAGCCGTTTCTGCACGTACGCCACAAATAGAGTTGCCTGAGGTATGAAAAAGCACATTTGGACAAGGCAGCTTCATTTTGGAAACAAAAATTGAGTTGTTTGGTTATAAAAAAAAGGCGTTATGCATGGCGTCCAAAAAGAAACAGCATTCCAAGAAAAACACATGCTACCCACTGTAAAATTTGGTGGAGGTTCCATCATGCTTTGGGGCTGTGTGGCCAATGCCGGCACCGGGAATCTTGTTAAAGTTGAGAGTCGAATGGATTCCACTCAGTATCAGCAGATTCTTGAGAATAATGTTCAAGAATCAGTGACGAAGTTGAAGTTACGCCGGGGATGGATATTTCAGCAAGACAATGATCCAAAACACCGCTCCAAATCCTCAGGCATTCATGCAGAGGAACAATTACAATGTTCTGGAATGGCCATCCCAGTCCTCAGACCTGAATATCATTGAACATCTGTGGGATGATTGGAAGCGGGCTGTCCATGCTCGGCGACCATCTAACTTAACTGAACTTGAATTGTTTGTCCAAAATATCTTTATCCAGGATCCAGGAACTGATTAAAAGCTACAGGAAGCGACTAGAGGCTGTTATCTTTGCAAAAGGAGGATGTACTAAATATTAATGTCACTTTTCTGTTGAGGTGCCCATACTTTTGCACCGGTCAAATTTTGGTTTAATGCATATTGCACATTTTCTGTTAGTACAATAAACCTCATTTCAATCCTGAAATATTACTGTGTCCATCAGTTATTAGATATATCAAACTGAAATGGCTGTTGCAAATACCAAAATATTTAGAACTAAAAATGATTAAGATTAATAGGGGTGCCCAAACTTTTTCATAGGACTGTAGTAATCTAAATAATGTCGCCATACCGTACTCTAATAATAGGTTTGTATAGTAGCCTAAATAATGTCACCATACCGTGCTCTAATAGTAGCTTTGTATAGTAGCCTAAATAATGTCGCCATATTATACTCTGATAATAACTTTATATAGTAATCTAAATAATGTCGCCATACCGTACTCTAATAATAGGTTTGTATAGTAGCCTAAATAATGTCACCATATTATACTCTGATAATAACTTTATATAGTAATCTAAATAATGTCGCCATACCATACTTTGATAATAACTTTATACAATGTCCAGATAATGTCACACAGTGCTCAGATAAACCCACCATACCGTGCCCAGATATCAGCCATTATACAATAGCCAAATATACCGTACATACTAATACCAAATGCTACTACACACTGCTCAACTTCGAGTACCCAATGTGTTCGCTGTAATATCTCTATACAATGGCCAAATTACAATGGAATATATCCCCTGAATCACAAAGCTATACAGTGTCTAAATAATACCGCCCTATAGTGCCAAAATAAGAGTGCTATAAAGTGGCAAGACATAAAATAGCAGACAGATGCCGGGCGGCCTTCTCATACAAATCAAGGTTTTTAATTTTTTTGGGAACCTGATAGACTCTGCTTTGAATAACACTAGTCGCTGACTAATAGGATCGCTATTTATTACGGTTTTTATTATTTTACTGTTGGTTGTGTTCACACCTTATGGAATATCTTTTCTATGTCTTGGATGTGCGGCTCTTTTGTTACACATCAGGGTGAATAACACTCGGTTCGGGGCAAAATTTATTGCTCTCTACAGCTTTGTGTCGTTCTGGTCGGTCACTTGTGTGTTTGTTGTGTAGTCATGGTGCAGGCGGCCATACCGCCACGCTCTGTATTACTTTACTACCTCGTCATATCGGGCCATAGCTTTATACTCCAGTCACATTCCAAGCAAGATAAAATAATATACAATTCTTCTTATTTCTGTAGTCAGTCAGGTGACCCCGCTTTTGCTATAATAGGGTTTGCGCTGTAGAAATTACGGTAGGCCAGGATTTTGAGTGCAGCTTTGGCTGTGACTGGAGTAGATGTACAATGTAAGGCCATTTGATGATGGGTTCACCAGTGATGTCCTGAGCAGTATTTTAGGTGGAACAGAAGTCAATAAAAGGGACGGGTCCGAATTACACGCAGTCCGGACTTTGGCACATTGTTTACCGTGCACTATCCCAGGCCGCAGCACATAGAAGGCGCGAACCTTGTGTATTATTTGCAGGGACATCAGTAAGACCAGCACGGGGAAAACTACACAACCCTGACCTGTACTGCTACATGGTGACAACCTCTCACCTTATTGTCCTGCTGTAGGCGGAAACGCAGCAGTTTTTGTTACAGATTTTGCTCCAGTTTTTCCCCCATCAACATATCCAGGTTTATATGCGCAGACTATTAAATGTTACAGATTTTTGCAAAAATTTGTTTTTAAATATTTTAATTGAAGACATCTATTGTCCATCAGTTTACCAATAGATACAACCATGACTGTAGGAACTTTCTATGGTCTGAGACTTGTCAGAAATCCATCCATGATGTCCTTATTGTGGACAGGTTATCAGCAGGACACTACATGTATGAGAAGATAACCTGACCACAATAAGGACATCATGGCTGGTTATCAGGAGGACACTACATGTATGAGAAGATAACCCGACCACAATAAGGACATCATGGCTGGTTATCAGGAGGACACTACATGTATGAGAAGATAACCCGACCACAATAAGGACATCATGGCTGGTTATCAGGAGGGGACATTACATGTATGAGAAGATAACCCGACCACAATAAGGACATCATGGCTGGTTATCAGGAGGGGACACTACATGTATGAGAAGATAACCCGACCACAATAAGGACACCATGGCTGGTTATCAGGAGGACACTCCATGTATGAGAAGATAACCTGACCACAATAAGGACAACATGGCTGGTTATCAGGAGGGGACACTACATGTATGAGAAGATAACCCGACCACAATAAGGACACCATGGCTGGTTATCAGGAGGACACTACATGTATGAGAAGATAACCCGACCACTATAAGGACATCATGGCTGGTTATCAGGAGGACACTACATGTATGAGAAGATAACCCGACCACAATAAGGACATCATGGCTGGTTATCAGGAGGACACTACATGTATGAGAAGATAACCTGACCACAATAAGGACATCATGGCTGGTTATCAGGAGGACACTACATGTATGAGAAGATAACCCGACCACAATAAGGACATCATGGCTGGTTATCAGGAGGACACTCCATGTATGAGAAGATAACCTGACCACAATAAGGACATCATGGCTGGTTATCAGGAGGACACTACATGTATGAGAAGATAACCCGACCACAATAAGGACATCATGGCTGGTTATCAGGAGGACACTACATGTATGAGAAGATAACCCGACCACAATAAGGACATCATGGCTGGTTATCAGGAGGACACTACATGTATGAGAAGATAACCCGACCACTATAAGGACATCATGGCTGGTTATCAGGAGGACACTACATGTATGAGAAGATAACCCGACCACTATAAGGACATCATGGCTGGTTATCAGGAGGGGACACTACATGTATGAGAAGATAACCTGACCACAATAAGGACATCATGGCTGGTTATCAGGAGGACACTACATGTATGAGAAGATAACCTGACCACAATAAGGACATCATGGCTGGTTATCAGGAGGACACTACATGTATGAGAAGATAACCCGACCACAATAAGGACATCATGGTTGGTCACCCAGCTTTCTCAGATGTTTTTCATTATAGGCAGAGCTTTCTAGTTACTGGGGCTATTCTCTATGGATGTCCGGATGAGTCGTCCCCGCCGTCCACCTCATGACTTGCTCACTCTTTCCCATGACAGCCCTGACCATCACGCACTGACGTCTCCGCATTACTATTTAAAAAAGAAGGATCCTTTAATTTACTTTTTTTCCCCCGTAAACATCTCAACTTCTCTACAAGCAGAAAGGAACACTGGGCGAAGTGCAGCTAAATTTAGCCGGGCGATAGAGCGGGATTCTAGGAAAGTGGTTTGGAAAATTGCAGGTTTGGATTATTTTCAGGGTTCACCTAGTGAATTAAAGACGTTTGTAGCATCTGAAGCCGCTCAGGGTTTTCTGAGAAGTAGACGAGGCGGTCAGCGCATCTCCACCTTGTAAGAAGGTATTATATTACTACTATAATGGCATGGGCCCTGGAGAGAGGGGGCCCAACCCTGGCGGGACCCTAAATAGAGATCCCAAAATAAATCCAGATCAGACCTCAAAATTAGTGGCGGCTTCTTGACTCTTCTTATTCTCAGACTGGACCCTCCAGGACCTTCGGCCAGAACATGACCCTCCAGGACCTTCGGCCAGAACACAACCCTCCAGGACCTTCGGCCAGAACACGACCCTCCAGGACCTTCGGCCAGAACACGACCCTCCAGGACCTTCGGCTAGAACACGACCCTCCAGGACCTTCGGCCAGAACACGACCCTCCAGGACCTTCGGCTAGAACACGACCCTCCAGGACCTTCGGCCAGAACACGACCCTCCAGGACCTTCAGCCAGAACACGACCCTTGAGGACCTTCGGCCAGAACACGACCCTTGAGGACCTTTGGCCAGAACACGATCCTCCAGGACCTTCGGCCAGAACACGACCCTCCAGGACCTTCGGCCAGAACACGACCCGACCCTCCAGGACCTGCGGCCAGAACACGACCCTCCAGGACCTTCGGCCAGAACACGACCCGACCCTCCAGGACCTGCGGCCAGAACACGACCCTCCAGGACCTTCGGCCAGAACACGACCCTCCAGGACCTTATATTTCCCTATTACGCAGAGAGTCTCCTCAGTATTACACATTGGCGCGTTATAATACCAGCCATGGTTACCTGTGATATTTTTATAACCAATTAATTCTGATTTTAGAACAAGCTGAAAAAAAAAAAAAAAAGATTGATCTTTCCTATGCGATCGATAAGACGCTGCAATAAAATGCTGCATAGTGTGAGGTCCTTCAGGGTCACCGCCTGTACTATGTTCCTATGCAGCTGTATAGAATAATGTAAGGTGACCGTCCCCGGCAGCATAAGACCACACCCACTGAGAATGACATCACATGTGGTGTAAGATGACATCATTGCTGCTGTATCCTATAGTTACCCATCCTGGATGTGCCAAGAGGCTCCTGAACTAAATGGAAACCTTGTGGACACTTGCAAAAAAAAGCAATGATAGCCGTCATAATTTCCTTATGGGGGCGCTATTCGTGAATTGTGAGGGTGTTGTTGGAGATTTTGAAGGCTATAAACATCTTCATCATACTGTAAGAGGCACGGCATCCAGAATAAGCTGGCAGCAATGTAAGAGTGGGGTATAGCACTGTATGGCACTATTATTTACAGGATATGGTGTATCAGTAGTATAGTACATGGGGTATACCACTGTATGGCACTATTATTTACAGTATATGGTATAACAGTAGTATAGTACATGGGATATACCACTGTATGGCACTATTATTTGCCGTATTTAGTATCTCAATACCATAGTACATGGGATATAGCACTATATGGCACCATTATTTACAGTATATGGTATCTCAGTAGCATAGTACATGTTGTACAGCATGGTATGGCACCATTATTTGCATTACATGGTATTTCAGTAGGATAGTACATGAGGAATAGCATGGTATGGCACCATTATTTACCATATATGATATATCAGTAGTATAGTACATTGGGTATATCACTATATGGCACCATTATTTACCATATATGATATATCAGTAGTATAGTACATGGGGTATAGCTCTATGTGGCACCATTATTTACCATATATGATATATCAGTAGTATAGTACATGGGGTATATCACTATATAGCACCATTATTTACCATATATGATATATCAGTAGTATAGTACATGGGGTATAGCTCTATGTGGCACCATTATTTACCATATATGATACATCAGTAGTATAGTACATGGGGTATATCACTATATAGCACCATTATTTACCATATATGATATATCAGTAGTATAGTACATGGGGTATATCACTATATAGCACCATTATTTACCATATATGATATATCAGTAGTATAGTACATGGGGTATAGCTCTATGTGGCACCATTATTTACCATATTTGGTATATCAGTAGTATAGTACATGGGGTATAGTTCTATGTGGCACCATTATTTACCGTATTTGGTATACAGTACCATAGTACATTGGGTATGGCAGTGTGTGGCACCATTATTTACCATATATGATACATCAGTAGTATAGTACATGGGGTATAGCTCTATGTGGCACCATTATTTACCGTATTTGGTATATCAGTAGTATAGTACATGGGGTATAGTTCTATGTGGCACCATTATTTACCGTATTTGGTATACAGTACCATAGTACATTGGGTATGGCAGTGTGTGGCACCATTATTTACAGTATATGTCACTGTTATTTTGTCCCTGTATAGCGGTAGTACATTATATATATTACATAGCTTGGCTCTGTACTGACGCCCTTACACATAACATTTGGTCCAATACTCGATCACGTACCAGTAATATATTGGGCAGCCTCTCGCCCCCTTGCAGTGGACGTCTATGTCCATCATGGCTCCCGGAGCTGATTATTTCACTGTTCTCCCTGTTGCTCACAATAAAGGCCTCCTTCTAGATCCCAGCATATCGCTTCCAAAACCAGAAAACAAGACGTTGGCGCCGAGCCAATGAACGAATTTCCATTCGCCCCGCAGGTGACATGTCTTTTGAACGTTGTATCGAATATTTTGTGAATGTGATAATTCCTTTTAACCAAAATGCGCAGTTAAAAAGAAATTCATCAAAAAGTGATTAGGCCTTGTGCAGACGGCGAGGCTTTGATGTGCTGCAGGTTCAGGGCAATTAACCAGAATATATTCAATGTCATGTGATACAACAACTCGTGTCGCTAGGTCACCCCAGTCCGTCACCTGAAGCGCGCGGCCTCGCCCCTCGCTGGAGGCGCACACATCAGCAGTTACTCAGCAAAACCCAAAAGTCATGGACGTCAGATCAGGTCACATCACTATACTTTGGGGCTGGGGGGGGGATCTCTGTTTGCAGTCGGTGCAAAAGGTCTCACAATTCTCTCAGGAAATAAGAATTGTTAAATCACATGGATATGGTGGACCACCCCCGAGTAGAGCGAGGGTCCCTGGAAAATCGGGGATCCCATGGACAGCCCCAGTCTTGTATACCCGGGTATGGAATAATCTATAATCTGTTTTAATATGTCCTCATCGCTTATGTCATCATATAATCTTCTGTGTTGTCATCATGTAGCAATGCATTCTGGGTGCTCACATCACAGCTATAGCTAAACTTAACCGGTCACGTGACTATTGGAAGGGGTGGAGCTAAACCGTTGCTTACATCCAGGGGCGACCAGCAAAAGTCTAAATGCAGCTCTAGGTGTAACTAGAGCATAAAACATGACCCTGTAACATGTGGAAAGGGAAAGTTGTGCTTTTAGAAAAAAAAAAGTAAATTTCCTAAAGGAAGGATTGAATATGTCATTGAGAAATGGCGAAGGCGTTATTTTTGCAATGTTTGCGCAGGGAAGTCTTAAAAATATAATTGTGTCCTGGAAGCATGGAGGACTGCGCGACCGCTTCACAAATAAGAACTTTTATTTTGAGGCGTCACCTGCGGAAATAGCAAAAAAACACGGAAACTGCCAAGTTCTTCTCGGATCTGGTAATACGGGGTCAGAAACCGCGGAGCTTGCCCTGCGGTCACTAGTCACTGACTACAGGTGATGAGGCCCTTATTGGGGGGGTTTGTAATCTGGAGGACCCCCCAAAATAGAAAGAACAAGTAAATATAGGCCACTCCGATTAGTGTCACATCTATAGGGTACAGGCATGGTATAGCTTGGTAAATTCCATTCAGGGGTCTGGGAAAGAAGTGTACATGTAGCCTAAGACTAGGTGCACATCTGTACCGGGCTCGCCGTTGTTTGGGTCTGCAAACAGCATTTACAAGCAGACAATGGCGAACACCATTGACGTCATTTCTGCGACTGACATTTGCCTTAATCTGATGGGTTGTTTTTTCGGTGGCAACTATGTAAATTTCTGCAATTCCCATCCAGAGGATTGAGACAGTCTGGGAAATTTTGGCATGTGTGAATTCACCCTCAAGTGTAACATTTAGGAATAGAGCGAGAATTCCCTTTGTGGGGCACTGCAAATATTAAATTCCTTCCTTCACCCTCCTGCGACATTGCTGGGCTGAATGACATTCTATTGTGGAATTGATATAGAAGCGATTGTCCATATAGGAACCTATAAGGGTAACCCCTGATTTGTACGGTTCCTTCCAAGGTGTCTGCAGTGTCTTGTGCATCCTCCGGGGTCTTGGGGATGTTGCATTGTATTAGAGGGGACTGAGTGAGTTGCACCTTGCGGAGACAAATATTATTTTTAGTCAGCAAACAGTCTGATGGGCCCTTTTTCCATTCAGACGCAGTGAGGAAGGTGAACATTTTTCTCTTTGTGTTTACTTTGTTTTCAGCTCAGCCTGAAAAACACCAGTTCTAGGTGAAAAGTGTCCGTTGTCGATGTGTTTACTTAGTGGGTCCGGTTCCAGGTCAGTAGAAGAGTAACCTGCCTGGGTCTTACTGTTCCACTTGACGGTGCAGCTGGGCGCTGGCTGGGGCCTTACCTATTGCAGATACTTCTAGGCAGCAGTCCTTAAAGGGATGTTATACCCGAAGTCGGTGCTATCGGTGATACTGAGCTATTGTTCCCTGTTATCATCCATTTCAGGCTGGAGTGTGCTAGGGCTACACATTTTTGGCTGTGACTTATGTAAGTGGAGTCACATTGCAAACCCAAGGATGCTGCAACTATGTCTTCTGCACCCGGCGACTCCATTCAGTTACACTGGTGAAGGAATCCCAGGGTGACACTGCAATGCCTGGACATGGCTGAAGTCACTTCCAAAGAAAAGCTTTTAGTTTATAGACAGGAGCTCAATAGCGCGCAACATAATAAGTTGTCCCCTTTCAGGAGCTGTTTGATACCAGTATACTAGTAGCCACAAACGTGGTGCAACGGGCCAATGTGCAAGACTCGGCCAGGGATGTTTTATGGGATTCCGTGAGATAAGACATATCTATGGAGAAAGGTGCCTGTAGGGCCACACACATGAATATCACAGGGGCCAAATAACTTATGATATTATGACATGCAGCGTATCGATATCCCAATACACCCGCCCCACCCCCACCCCACCCCCCCATATAGCAGTCACCAACGAAGAGGAAGATGAGACTCCATGGACTGTTATAACCCAAACCACCCCCCCATACCCACCACCCACCCATCAATCCATTAGGCTACAGCTACGTGGCAACTCTGGCCACAACCCACGGCAGGCAACCAAAGATCGCCGGGTCATCCTGCGACTCCTTCACTAATGCCAGTGGTCCCGCAGTAGCACCCTAGGGATCGCTATGGGACTCACTAACATTACTGAAGGAGTCACAGGGCCACACCCTGCCATTGTTGGTCACATGATGGAAGTTTTAGAGATGTATTGATCACAGTCATGGTTGGTATGACCCCTGTATTCTCCCAGTCACGTGTCTGGTCCTCTAGTTATAGCCACAAGTGGGTCATGGACTTGATATTCACCTACCCACAGGTATATAACAAATCGGGGTCTGTAACCGTGGCCGATACCATTACATAACAGTATACAGATACAGTGTATCTAAGCTGCAGAACATACCCAGGTCGTGTTGTGTGCAGCTACATTTATCCTGTCCGGATTCCATCTTCTATGGCACGTGTTACTATTGTGTGAGGCCCCTTGATAAGGGTTGGCTTATCTGTACAACCCCTTCTTCAATTGGCTCATCTGGATATCTGATCCTTGGAGCAACTGAAATCCTAAATGATCAGGATGAAAGTCTGTTGGTAGCCGCGGCCAATACTGGAGGGAAATGCTGTTACATCCTATGCAGACAAACATCAGACACAAGAGATGACACCAGGTCACGTGATACCCAAGGAGAGACCTCGTCCTCACCGCGCCCTATAGATCCCGTCATAGATTTGGATTAGTACAAGTTCATTAATAAACTCATTAGTTCTCATGTGCAGTCACCAGGTCACGTACACAGCGGTCATATCACACCGAGACTGGCAGAAATATTCATCAATTACTCATAATTAGGATGCAATAGGTGGATGGGCATTTGGAGGAGGAGGGGGGGGGATATCAAAATGTAAAACCCTCAGATTATCATTTCATTGCTATAAGCCAGTTCTCACTCTATTAACGTATAGTACAAAAAGAAAAGAGAGATCTCTGTCTACAGTTACATTAGTTGTGAGTTACATCTTCTATTATACTCCAGAGCTGCGCTCACTATTCTGCTGGTGCAGTCACTGTGTACATACATTACATTACTTATCCTGTATTATACTCCAGAGCTGCGCTCACTATTCTGCTGGTGCAGTCACTGTGTACATACATTACATTACTTATCCTGTATTATACTCCAGAGCTGCGCTCACTATTCTGCTGGTACAGTCACTGTGTACATACATTACATTACTTATCCTGTATTATACTCCAGAGCTGCCGTCACTATTCTGCTGGTGCAGTCACTGTGTACATACATTACATTACTTATCCTGTATTATACTCCAGAGCTGCGCTCACTATTCTGCTGGTACAGTCACTGTGTACATACATTATTTATCCTGTATTATACTCCAGAGCTGCTCTCACTATTCTGCTGGTGCAGTCACTGTGTACATACATTACATTACTTATCCTGTATTATACCCCAGAGCTGCGCTCACTATTCTGCTGGTGCAGTCACTGTGTACATACATTACATTACTTATCCTGTATTATACCCCAGAGCTGCGCTCACTATTCTGCTGGTGCAGTCACTGTGTACATACATTACATTACTTATCCTGTATTATACTCCAGAGCTGCGCTCACTATTCTGCTGGTACAGTCACTGTGTACATACATTACATTACTTATCCTGTATTATACTCCAGAGCTGCGCTCACTATTCTGCTGGTACAGTCACTGTGTACATACATTACATTACTTATCCTGTATTATACTCCAGAGCTGTGCTCACTCTTCTGCTGGTGCAGTCACTGTGTACATACATTACATTACTTATCCTGTATTATACTCCAGAGCTGCGCTCACTATTCTGCTGGTGCAGTCACTGTGTACATACATTACATTACTTATCTTGTATTATACTGCAGAGCTGCGCTCACTATTTTGCTGGTGCAGTCACTGTGTACATACATTACATTACTTATCTTGTATTATACTGCAGAGCTGCGCTCACTATTCTGCTGGTGCAGTCACTGTGTACATACATTACATTACTTATCCTGTATTATACTCCAGAGCTGCGCTCACTATTCTGCTGGTGCAGTCACTGTGTACATACATTACATATCCTGTATTATACTCCAGAGCTGCGCTCACTATTCTGCTGGTGCAGTCACTGTGTACATACATTACATTACTTATCCTGTATTATACTCCAGAGCTGCGCTCACTATTCTGCTGGTACAGTCACTGTGTACATACATTACATTACTTATCCTGTATTATACTCCAGAGCTGCGCTCACTATTCTGCTGGTACAGTCACTGTGTACATACATTACATTACTTATCCTGTATTATACTCCAGAGCTGCGCTCACTATTCTGCTGGAGCAGTCACTGTGTACATACATTACATTACTTATCCTGTATTATACTCCAGAGCTGCGCTCACTATTCTGCTGGTGCAGTCACTGTGTACATACATTACATTACTTATCCTGTATTATACTCCAGAGCTGCGCTCACTATTCTGCTGGTGCAGTCACTGTGTACATACATTACATTACTTATCTTGTATTATACTGCAGAGCTGCGCTCACTATTCTGCTGGTGCAGTCACTGTGTACATACATTACATTACTTATCTTGTATTATACTGCAGAGCTGCGCTCACTATTCTGCTGGTGCAGTCACTGTGTACATACATTACATTACTTATCCTGTATTATACCCCAGAGCTGCGCTCACTATTCTGCTGGTGCAGTCACTGTGTACATACACTACATTACTTATCCTGTATTATACTCCAGAGCTGCGCTCACTATTCTCCTGGTGCAGTCACTGTGTACATACATTACATTACTTATCCTGTATTATACTCCAGAGCTGCGCTCACTATTCTGCTGGTGCAGTCACTGTGTACATACATTACATTACTTATCCTGTATTATACTCCAGAGCTGCGCTCACTATTCTGCTGGTACAGTCACTGTGTACATACATTACATTACTTATCCTGTATTATACTCCAGAGCTGCGCTCACTATTCTGCTGGTACAGTCACTGTGTACATACATTACATATCCTGTATTATACTCCAGAGCTGCGCTCACTATTCTGCTGGTGCAGTCACTGTGCACATACATTAAATTACTTATCCTGTATTATACTCCAGAGCTGCGCTCACTATTCTTCTGGTAACAGCACTATTTTTGATGTAGTTGGCCTCTGTAGAGCATTCCTGGGCCTACAATGCACATTCTGCTGAGATATTATATTGCTGTAGGACACGGCTGTCAACAGATGGACTTAGCTGGGACGTGTGGTAGGTATCGATCAGCCGCTCAGATTCCTCAGTCTAATCTCTGCGCTGAACCAGTTGGACTTTTGAACCTCAATGAGGAGTTGACATGGGGAAGTCTTTTATTATGCGACAGCCATGGGTTTCTAGGTGGATCTCCACCTTTAAATAGAGAGCAAACATTGGGCTGCATTCCAGTAGAATCACTCAACAGAGGGGTGGGAAGGTCCAAGGAGCTGACCTGTTAACCCCTTAACTCACAGGGGGCAGAAATATGCAGGAACTTACCAATGAGTTAACCCATTACATTCTCTATAATGTTTATAACAGACCATACGGCTATTATGTATATAATTATATATGTACAGCTGGTATAAGTTATACATCATCTTGTATAGAGTGATATGGACCATGCTGGTATAACCTGGGGATCTCCTGTATATACTTATATATGTACTGTATAGGTTCTGCCACATGAACATTCCCAGCACTAGCTGTATTGTCAACCAATTATACCATTACTACATTACTGAATCAGGTGCATTATGTGCTGTATTATGTTCTATACATTTGTATCAAGAAACAGAACTCAAAATCAGAAGCTCCGAATGTAATACCCATAATAAGAGATGCTGCCAGGAATGTAGACAAGTCAGCGGCAAAGAAGAAGGACCTTCTTATCTGCTACCAGTTATGTGCTGTAACCAGCTGAGAAAAGCTCCATATTGTTATACCTGGGGACCAAGATTGTGGCAGTTATATTGTACATAGGAGGTAGTATTATAGTAGTTATATTCTTGTACATAGGAGGTAGTATTATAGTAGTTATATTCTTGTACATAGGGGCAGTATTATAGTAGTTATATTCTTGTACATGGGAGGTAGTATTATAGTAGTTATATTCTTTTAAATAGGAGCAGTATTATAGTAGTTATATTCTTGTACATGGGAGGTAGTATTATAGTAGTTATATTCTTGTAAATAGGAGCAGTATTATAGTAGTTATATTCTTGTACATAGGAGCAGTATTATAGTAGTTATATTCTTGTACATAGGAGTAGTATTATAGTAGTTATATTCTTGTACATAGCAGTAGTATTATAGTAGTTATATTCTTGTACATAGGAGCAGTATTATAGTAGTTATATTCTTGTACATAGCAGTAGTATTATAGTAGTTATATTCTTGTACATAGGAGCAGTATTATAGTAGTTATATTCTTGTACATAGGAGCAGTATTATAGTAGTTATATTCTTGTACATAGGAGTAGTATTATAGTAGTTATATTCTTGTACATAGGAGCAGTATTATAGTAGTTATATTCTTGTACATAGGAGTAGTATTATAGTAGTTATATTTTTGTACATAGGAGGTAGTATTATAGTAGTTATATTCTTGTACATAGGAGGTAGTATTATAGTAGTTATATTCTTGTACATAGGAGTAGTATTATAGTAGTTATATTCTTGTACATAGGAGGTAGTATTATAGTAGTTATATTCTTGAGAAAAAATTCCAAAAAGGATTCAAACAAAGTTTGAAGGATCTGCAGCTCAGAGGAGGTTAAAACTCAAAAAAAAACTTTATTTCATACTTTTAAAAGGACTCACCCCAAGTGGGTGAATACATTCAGAGGTTTAACAACAGAACATAGTGAGAAAAAGATAGAAAAATGTGAAAATAAAACCAAAACCGCTCAGTATTATAGTAGTTATATTCTTGTACATAGGAGGTAGTATTATAGTAGTTATATTCTTGTACATAGGAGGTAGTATTATAGTAGTTATATTCTTGTACATAGGAGCAGTATCATAGTAGTTATATTCTTGTACATAGGAGTAGTATTATAGTAGTTATATTCTTGTACATAGGAGGTAGTATTATAGTAGTTATATTCTTGTACATAGGAGGTAGTATTATAGTAGTTATATTCTTGTACATAGGAGGTAGTATTATAGTACTTATATTCTTGTACATAGGAGCAGTATTATAGTAGTTATATTCTTGTACATAGGAGTAGTATTATAGTAGTTATATTTTTGTACATAGGAGGTAGTATTATAGTAGTTATATTCTTGTACATAGGAGGTAGTATTATAGTAGTTATATTCTTGTACATAGGAGGTAGTATTATAGTAGTTATATTCTTGTACATAGGAGGTAGTATTATAGTAGTTATATTCTTGTACATAGGAGCAGTATCATAGTAGTTATATTCTTGTACATAGGAGTAGTATTATAGTAGTTATATTCTTGTACATAGGAGGTAGTATTATAGTAGTTATATTCTTGTACATAGGAGGTAGTATTATAGTAGTTATATTCTTGTACATAGGAGCAGTATTATAGTAGTTATATTCTTGTACATAGGAGGTAGTATTATAGTAGTTATATTCTTGTACATAGGAGGTAGTATTATAGTAGTTATATTCTTGTACATAGGAGTAGTATTATAGTAGTTATATTCTTGTACATAGCAGTAGTATTATAGTAGTTATATTCTTGTACATAGGAGCAGTATTATAGTAGTTATATTCTTGTACATAGGAGCAGTATTATAGTAGTTATATTCTTGTACATAGGAGTAGTATTATAGTAGTTATATTCTTGTACATAGGAGCAGTATTATAGTAGTTATATTCTTGTACATAGGAGTAGTATTATAGTAGTTATATTTTTGTACATAGGAGGTAGTATTATAGTAGTTATATTCTTGTACATAGGAGGTAGTATTATAGTAGTTATATTCTTGAGAAAAAATTCCAAAAAGGATTCAAACAAAGTTTGAAGGATCTGCAGCTCAGAGGAGGTTAAAACTCAAAAAAACTTTATTTCATACTTTTAAAAGGACTCACCCCAAGTGGGTGAATACATTCAGAGGTTTAACAACAGAACATAGTGAGAAAAAGATAGAAAAATGTGAAAATAAAACCAACACCGCTCAGTATTATAGTAGTTATATTCTTGTACATAGGAGGTAGTATTATAGTAGTTATATTCTTGTACATAGGAGGTAGTATTATAGTAGTTATATTCTTGTACATAGGAGCAGTATCATAGTAGTTATATTCTTGTACATAGGAGTAGTATTATAGTAGTTATATTCTTGTACATAGGAGGTAGTATTATAGTAGTTATATTCTTGTACATAGGAGGTAGTATTATAGTAGTTATATTCTTGTACATAGGAGCAGTATCATAGTAGTTATATTCTTGTACATAGGAGTAGTATTATAGTAGTTATATTCTTGTATATAGGAGTAGTATTATAGTAGTTATATTCTTGTACATAGGAGGTAGTATTATAGTAGTTATATTCTTGTACATAGGAGCAGTATTATAGTAGTTATATTCTTGTATATATGGGCAGTATTATAGCAGTTATAATCTAATACATAAGGGGTGGTATTATAAACAATTGGCTAATAAGTGAATATTAGAATCAATAATAATTTTTATTGTCTTGGGGCAGAAAAGTGTAAAAAGAAAACAGAAAAAGCTTTCAAGTCCAAGGGTTTTGTCTCAGGATTGTCACTTCCTGGAGACTTAGTTGGGAAGGACACTGTTCTCATATCTTATCATATAAGGAACTCATTTTCCTTGCAGCTGTGTTTGGATTCGGAGGCCTTGATAACACTGTGTGCAGAGGATTCTTTACCTTTGGCTGGGGCTGCACAGTGATGGAAACATTGTAGCAGCAAAAAATCTAATACATTCTATTGTTTAGGGCCAGACTATGCTAGTAACGCTAGGTACACACTAGGATCGCCTCTATATTGTTGTGGACCATCAGAGGACTAGAACAATGGATAGGCCGACCGCAAAATATTCGTAACCCACAGAGTTTGATGGACCCTATGGACTATAATGAGGTCCATTGGGTATTACTTTTAAAACTGAAAACAGTGGAGGAAAAAGTTCTCCTTGCAGGACTTTTTTCTCTGTCATTTTTCAGGAGTCTCCAAATGCAGATGTGAACTTAGCCTTACATCATGACACCACATTGATGCATTTTAAAATGACTGTAGGATCAGACTACTTAGTACTTGTTTGAAACCTATAATTCTGCAAAGGAGCTGTGTACACAAAACTACAAATGGTTTAATGAAGCCTTTTTGCAAAATGTCTTCGTGTTTGAGGTTATTATTATTATTGTTTATTTATATAGCACCATTAATTCCATGGTGCTTTACATTTAGAAGGATTAATAAACCTTGGAGAACAATCCTTTAACATACAGCTAATGCACTGTAAGGTTGAGAAAGACGGTGTTGTAGAGATGACAGCGAGGCTGTGGCAATGAGTGTGTTAATATGCAGATTGTACCTGTGCATTGCAGATAATTAGGTTGCATTGTTCTTGTGACAATAGAGCGCGTGGCCCCTTTATCACACACTGACCAGAGCTCACAGCACAATAACCTGCATGGAGGATGAAAATGAAAGGATTGCCGAGAACTCTTCATGTGCAATGCCCCATGACACCCGAAAAATGAAAGTCCAATTACAAGTAGAGGAATAAGAGATAAATGAAGCATTCGTATTAATAATATTCACAAGTGTGACTGCAGTGAGGATTATGTCTGGTGTCAAGTCATGCACAGAGCTAAAGGAGACCTTAAAATATCCCCCTTATAAATTACACATAGAAATGCATGCTCACTACATAGATGCAAGTCCATATAGGTATGCTCCTTATATAGGTGGATGCTTATATCTGCACACACACAACATATAAGCAAGTGCATGTATGAGTGCTCACTACACACATGTTATGTCTACATGCTCACTACATAGATGCAAGTCCATATACACTCACCGGCCACTTTATTAGGTACACCTGTCCAACTGCTCGTTAACACTTAATTTCTAATCAGCCAATCACATGGCGGCAACTCAGTGCATTTAGGCATGTAGACATGGTCAAGACAATCTCCTGCAGTTCAAACCGAGCATCAGTATGGGGAAGAAAGGTGATTTGAGTGCCTTTGAACGTGGCATGGTTGTTGGTGCCAGAAGGGCTGGTCTGAGTATTTCAGAAACTGCTGATCTACTGGCATTTTCACGCACAACCATCTCTAGGGTTTACAGAGAATGGTCCGAAAAAGAAAAAACATCCAGTGAGCGGCAGTTCTGTGGGCGGAAATGCGTTGTTGATGCCAGAGGTCAGAGGAGAATGGCCAGACTGGTTCGAGCTGATAGAAAGGCAACAGTGACTCAAATAGCCACCCGTTACAACCAAGGTAGCCAGAAGAGCATCTCTGAACGCCGCACAGTACGTCCAACTTTGAGGCTACAGATGGGCTACAGCAGCAGAAGACCACACCGGGGGCCACTCCTTTCAGCTAAGAACAGGAAACTGAGGCTACAATTTGCACAAGCTCATCGAAATTGGACAATTGAAGATTGGAAAAACGTTGCCTGGTCTGATGAGTCTCGATTTCTGCTGCGACATTCGGATGGTAGGGTCAGAATTTGGCGTCAACAACATGAAAGCATGGATCCATCCTGCCTTGTATCGGTAACGGTTCAGGCTGGTGGTGGTGGTGTCATGGTGTGGGGAATATTTTCTTGGCACTCTTTGGGCCCCTTGGTACCAATTGAGCATCGTTGCAACGCCAAAGCCTACCTGAGTATTGTTGCTGACCATGTCCATCCCTTTATGACCACAATGTACCCAACATCTGATGGCTACTTTCAGCAGGATAATGCAATGCCATGTCATAAAGCTGGAATCATCTCAGACTGGTTTCTTGAACATGACAATGAGTTCACTGTACTCCAATGGCCTCCACAGTCACCAGATCTCAATCCAATAGAGGAGCATCTTTGGGATGTGGTGGAACGGGAGATTCACATCATGGATGTGCAGCCGACAAATCTGCGGCAACTGTGTGATGCCATCATGTCAATATGGACCAAAATCTCTGAGGAATGCTTCCAGCACCTTGTTGAATCTATGCCACGAAGAATTGAGGCAGTTCTGAAGGCAAAAGGGGGTCCAACCCGTTACTAGCATGGTGTACCTAATAAAGTGGCCGGTGAGTGTAGGTATGCTCATTATACAGGAGGATGCTTATATCTGCACACACAACATATAAGCAAGTGCATGTATGAGTGCTCACTACACACGTGTTATAATCAGCATGCTCACTACATAGATGCAAGTCCATATAGGTATGCTCATTATATAGGTGGATGCTTATATCTGCATGTACACAACATATAAGCAAGTGCACATATGAGTGCTCACTACACACATGTTATATCTGCATGCTCACTACATAGATGCAAGCATTAGGATGGTATGGTAGGACATAAGGAGCAGACGGCAGCCAGACCAGGGGGGACAATACAAGAGGTGCAAAACTAGAACTTCAAAGTGCTGTATCTGGGCCTTTTACCCTGAAAATTCTGAGTTACCCTAGGTCTAGATGATACATACATTTACCTATAAAATTGTCTCATTCTTCTCATTCTTCATGGGACATGTTGCTTATTGTTCGGTTAATTCCCATGAAGCTTTATATCAGGAGATAAAGTAGTGACTTATATTTACCTGCCCAGGATCAATAGATTCTGCTACCATTAATGTGTTTTATTGATTTTACTTTATTGTCCTGTTCTACACATTGTGCTGACTTTATAAACTGTAACAACAAGGTCAGAGAGTGAATATAGTAGACCTGCTGCCATGTAAATGCCATATATATATATATACTAGCTGGTACCCGCGACTTAGTCTGCGGTGATTGTAGCAGTGTGTATATACAGGCGCGGGTAAGGTTTTCGTACTGTGTATAAGGTATGGGATATGAAATGTAACTTTGTATCTTGTTGTTGCTGTAATTCAGAGAATACGTGAGACTTTTGTGTAGAAGTTACTTTGTATTTGAGCTGCTATATATACGGTGTTGTGAGAAACTTTACATAGTGACTTTGGGACAGAGGGATTTGAAGTTAACCCCTTCCCGCCGATGGCATGTTTTGATTTGTGTTTTTCGTTTTTGACTCCCCTCCTTCTAAACCCCATAACTTTTTTATTTCTCCGCTCCCAGAGCCATATGAGGTCTTAATTTTTGCGGAACAAATTTTTCTTCATGATGGCACCATTATTTATTCTATATAATGTACTGGGAAGCAGGGAAAAAATTCAGAATGGGGTGGATTTGAAGAAAAAATGCATTTGTGCAACTTTCTTACGGGCTTTGATTTTACGGCGTTCACTGTGCAGCCACAATGACCTGTCCCCTGTATTCTGTGTTTCGTTATGATTCCGGGGATACCAAATTTATATGGTTTTATTTACATTTTGACCCCTTAAAAAATCCAAAACTGTTAAAAATTATTTTTTGAAAAGTCGCCATATTCCGACAGCCGTAACTTTTTTATACGTGCGTGTACGGGGATGCATAGGGCGTCTTTTTTTGCGGGACCGGGTGTACTTTGTAGTTCTACCATTTTCGGGAAATGTTATTGCTTTGATCACTTTTTATTCAATTTTTTATCAGAATCAAAACAGTGAAAAAACGTCGGTTTGGCACTTTTGACCATTTTTCCCGCTACAGCGTTTACCGAACAGGAAAAATATTTGTATAGCTTTGTAGAGCGGGCGATTTCAGACGCGGGGATACCTAACATGTATGTGTTTCACAGTTTTTAACTACTTTTATATGTGTTCTAGGGAAAGGGGGGAGAGTTGAATTTTTAATCCTTTTTATTTATTTTTTTATATTTTTTTAAACTTTTTTTTGCATTTATTAGACCGCCTAGGGGTATTGACATGGGTGGGCGGTGTCGCGGATTGTCAGAGCGGTGGGGGTCGGCAAATATGGCTGCTCCGGAGCGTTAAAGAGCGCCTCCTGGAGTATCGGTAAGGTGAGGGGCAAAGTGGTAAAGTATATGTATATGAGATTGTGTGGGGTTAGGGGTGAGGCTGTAGAGGGCAATATGAATTTTGTGGCTTGCTATGGTCCAAAGTGTGTGAGATTGCAGAGATGGTGATGTGAGTTTGGGGTTTGTGGGGGTCCTGGCACAAACGTATGTGCGCTATTGTGACGAAAAGTAGCCTATTGTTTAATCGGGTGTATTAACTATGTTTGTGGAAAATTTCAGCCAAATCGGTGGAGCGGTTTTTCCGTGATTGAGGAACAAACATCCGAACACAAACCCACAAACTCACAAACTTTCACATTTATAATATTAATAGGATATATATATATGTGTGTGTGTGTGTGTGTGTGTGTGTACCTACCATCATATGAATGTACAGTATGAGACCTGCTGACATGTGAATGTGCTGTATATATATATTAGACCTACCATCATACACTTACAACCATGTACATGTGTATATACATATATATATATATATATATATATATATATATATATATATATCTGACTTACCACCATATAAATGTACAGTGTGTGTGTATGTATATATATATTACACCTACTGACATGTGCATATAGTACCATCCATCATGTAACTGTACTGAATAATATATATTTAGACCATCATATTAATGTATAGTAGAAGATCTGCTGATATGCAAATGTGTGTAAGTGTATATATTAGACCTACCACCGTGTACAATATACTGTATATAGTAGACCTGCCGCTATGTGTACTGTATTTAGAATGGCTGCCATAGAAACATGCATCATACGTCGCCATACAAATGTAAAATATATAGTAAACCTGCCGCCATGTAAGTGTATTTATTATGCCTACTGCCATGCTGCTGAATATAGTATACCTGCAGCCATATAGACCTGACACCATATAGATGCATTAGTCAGTAGGGGGCAGTAATCCGTACAGGGTTTTGGTAAGACATGATGCTAATGACTCCTGTAAATGATACATTGAAGTATCAGGTTTGTTACAATGTGTCACCAGTGTGATGTGAGGGCAGATTGTGTGACTAGTGGTCATGTGTACGCTATGGAGTCATGGGACGTGTAGACCTTGCCGATGGCCGTGCCCGCTTCCTGCTCAGCTCATTGGCACCTTCAGGTTTGTAAACATTACCGCATGGCATGAAGTATTAATGAGGCATCCATAATGTATAAGTGTAGATGTGAGGGCAGACAGCCTGATGCTGGCACTGAAGACACGTCCCGGGAGGGAGATAAAACAATGTATTAGAGGCCGTCTCTCCATCCTGACAGTGTCGTGCACAAGAAGGTTTTTGTGGTTCCGGATTGATGGGATGTTTATCAGTAGAGTTGCAGGGAATGTATAGAGTAAGACCCCACACTGGGGTGTCCATTGTAGCAGGGGTCCTATTCCAGGGGGCCCCACATGTGGCCTATGAAATCAGTAGATTTGTATATTACACAAGGATACACAATGTTAACCCAACTCCCCCATTTTGGGAGTCGCCATCTTGCTTGAGCTTCTCCTCTGCCAACATCATCTAGTAATATGGTGATAGTCATGGCCTTAGGCAGCACAAGACTGGAGACAACTCTGTGATGTGACATGCTATGAGTGGTGTCATCTATAGAGGTGTTATCTTCTATTGTAATCCTGTCTGTGATGTAAATGAAGTGACTACTGCAAAGAAAACCCTTACAAAATTGGCAAGTGCCAGTCTAGTATTAGGCTTTGTGGCAAGAGTGAAAATTTCAGGATTTAATACTTATATAAAAATATGAGTTGACATAGAAAATTCTATAAAATATCAAAAATTATTAAAAATATATGTTTAACATGAAAACTTGATTTCAAAGTAGGTCATTTTCTGGTGACAATTCCCTGTAAAGTAACTATACAGCCTCAATACAAGTGTTTGGCTGACAGCTATTCCTCCTGATGTCCCCACACACATGCACACCCAGACTAGAATAAACTAAAGTAATACAATAAGTCAGACAGTCCTTCATTCTAATTGTACAATTTCGAGTCCAGTCCTCTCATTGACACTATACGAGGCATCAACGAGAAGTTCTGCTGTGAGTTTTGCTTTAATTGGCCTCTAAAATGAGAAGCTCTACAGGGCATAACCCAGAGTGGAGTCAGCGACTGGCGCTTCACCTGTGCCAACAGCGAGCTGCAGATTAAATGTCCGATGTGAGCAGTTTAGGTGTAGACACAGCGGCAGGACAAGTCCCAGCACGGCCTAGTTGGCTGAACTGAGGATACGTCACTATGCAACATCTGATGCCATGTCTGTGGGCACGAGCAGTCTGCCCCCTCTTCTATTGTCTCAGGTAGATTCGTGATGCCATTTGATCTCGTATCACAAAGTAGCAAATACTTGTGGTAATGGGCAAAAAAGCCGAAAATAACACATAGGATGAGTCCTAAAGTATCAGGTCATAGGATCGCTGATGAGGGCCTTGTGATCAGCTGCTGTATTTACCAATAGTAGGTCCTCATTTCCACAGACCACTGGGGAGCAGCCCTCCATACCTCTGCAGCAGCCCTCCATACCTCTGCAGCAGCCCTCCATACCTCTGTAGCAGCCCTCCATACCCCTGCAGCAGCCCTCCATACCCCTGCAGCAGCCCTCCATACACCTGCAGCAGCCCTCCATACCCCTGCAGCAGCCCTCCATACCCCTGCAGCAGCCCTCCATACCCCTGCAGCAGCCCTCCATACCTCTGCAGAAGCCCTCCATACCCCTAGAGCAGTCCTCCATACACCTGCAGCAGCCCTCCATACCCCTGCAGCAGCCCTCCATACCTCTGCAGCAGCCCTCCATACACCTGCAGCAGCCCTCCATACCCCTGCAGCAGCCCTCCATACCCCTGCAGCAGCCCTCCATACCTCTGCAGAAGCCCTCCATACCCCTAGAGCAGCCCTCCATACACCTGCAGCAGCCCTCCATACCCCTGCAGCAGCCCTCCATACCCCTGCAGCAGCCCTCCATACACCTGTAGCAGCCCTCCATACCTCTGCAGCAGCCCTCCATACCCCTGCAGCAGCCCTCCATACCCCTGCAGCAGCCCTCCATACCCCTGCAGCAGCCCTCCATACCCCTGCAGCAGCCCTCCATACCTCTGCAGCAGTCTTCCATACCTCTGCAGCAGCCCTCCATACCCCTGCAGCAGCCCTCCATACACCTGCAGCAGCCCTCCATACCTCTGCAGCAGCCCTCCATACCCCTGCAGCAGCCCTCCATACCCCTGTAGCAGCCCTCCATAACTCTGCAGCAGCCCTCCGTACCCCTGCAGCAGCCCTCCGTACCCCTGCAGCAGCCCTCCGTACCCCTACAGCAGCCCTCCATACCCCTACAGCAGCCCTCCGTACCCCTGCAGCAGCCCTCCATACCTCTTCAGCAACCCTCCATACCTCTGCAGCAGCCCTCCATACCTCTGTAGCAGCCCTCCATACCCCTGCAGCAGCCTTCCATACCCCTGCAGCAGCCCTCCATACCCCTGCAGCAGCCCTCCATACCCCTGCAGCAGCCCTCCATACCTCTGCAGCAGCCCTCCATACCTCTGCAGCAGCCCTCCATACCTCTGTAGCAGCCCTCCATACACCTGTAGCAGCCCTCCATACCTCTGCAGCAGCCCTCCATACCCCTGCAGCAGCCCTCCATACCCCTGCAGCAGCCCTCCATACACCTGCAGCAGCCCCCCATACCTCTGCAGTAGCCCTCCATACACCTGCAGCAGCCCTCCATACCTCTGAAGCAGCCCTCCATACCTCTGTAGCAGCCCTCCATACACCTGTAGAAGCCCTCCATACCCCTGCAGCAGCCCTCCATAACCCTGCAGCAGCCCTCCATACCCCTGCAGCAGATTTCTATACCTCTTTGTCCTTGTCAGATCTAGATAATAGATGAAAGTGCAGAATAAAATCATGCCCTTAGATTACATCCAGTAATGCCTTGATAGGGTATGTGTATAGCGGTTGTCCATTATAACCAACCAGTGACTACTCTATCATGGGCAGCCTCCTCCTGGGCATTACAGGTTAAACAATAGGAAACATTGTGCATCTATATAATTCTGGGAAACCAGAACTTTTGGCTGTGGCTCTCAGTCTTGTCCCCTTCTATGATCCCCATAACCCCTACCAATAGGTCATATGCTTCTAATCCACAGTATAGCATGAGGATAGTGTGACTATCCACCTAAGTACATGCTGTCTATCCATTGCCATTATGAGAGCCTATAGACTGCAGCATATGTACATACCCATGGTAATGACCAGGTGGGCAACTCTGACAATTCTTTCAGTCAAGTCTATTATAATTCTATCCTCACCTGTAAATTCTTCTTGCCCAGTGTCCAGCTTTCTGAGATTCTTGCCCCAACCAGGATTGAGACCCATGTTATATCATGCTATCCATAAGTGCAACTTCACTCCGAGACCAGGACATAGAAGGCCATTGTTACGTGATCCAAGATCTGTGCAGTTTTAGCTTTGTGGGTGTAGGGTAAGTCTGGGGGCTGATGAGAGCCGTATAATGGGCACAATTCAGTTGTATTAAATGAAACCTGTGCAGCGAGGGCCGGGGCTGTATGTAGACAGACGCTGTTTGTGCGCCAGGAATGAACCACTTGTGATTTGCTGTGTTTACTCCTATGAATAAAAAAGAACGTGCTAGATCCCTGGAGCCAATCAGACTGCGGCAGAAACGTGGGACGCACGAGCCCAGCCCGGCCACTCTCTGGCATCAGTGTGGACATTGAATGTGAATGAATCTCCTATGCTTTACCTATGCAGGGAGCACACCCTGAGCTTTCTAGTACAGGGAATGCGGACTGTACGGCCGTCCATCCCAAATACATTGTAATATCTCAGTGCAAGATGAGAATTCTGTTAAATCTATCCAACTAGTCCAGGTTATTGGTATTCTCCTCTATCCTCTGCGCTTCAATGACCTCTGACCTGTCTAACCCTTAAGAATTGCTTCTGCGAGCCTTGACACTGGTCGCTCTTGTACTTTGTAGCTGTCTAAATTGTGGTAAATCTGTCAGTTTCACACATTTTTGTAGCAAAAATTAAAGAGCAACGTGTGAACTCATCCTGAGGCCCCACCTTGCGGAAAAGCAGCTTTTTTTGTTGCAGATTTTGCTGCGTTTTTTTGAGCAAAAAGCCAGGAGTGGATTGAGAAGAAGGTAGAAGTATAAGAATTTCCTATATACAGGTAGTCCCTCGACTTACGACGTTGATCCGTTCTTACGCGGCGGCGTAAACCAGATTTTGATGTAAGTTGGAAACATACCATACGACGCCGCGTAGGAATGGATCAACGTGATTTATTGTGCAGCGGAAGACTGTACCATATACAGTACAGTACAGTCTTCCTGGGTTCCGAGCCGTTGCACACTAAATCATGTACTGTACAGGGAGAGCTGGCACCTTGCTGTTACGAGGGAGCTTACTTTTTCTCATAGAAATGAATTGACCAGCGTTGATTGGCCAGTGTACAGCATTCAGCCAATCAACGCTGGCCAGGAGGCGGAGTCTAATATCAGACCACAATGGAGACTGCTGTGGTCGGATCTTAGACTCCGCCTCCTCACAGATGAGCCTCCGGCAGAACCAAATGATTGGCCAAATGCTGTACACTGGCCAATCAACGCTGGTCAATTAATTCCTATGAGAAAAAGTAAGCTCCCTTGTAACAGCAAGCTGCCAGATCTCCCGACTAGCAAGGACGAGCCTGCTGCAGAACCAGCGTTGATTTGTCGCAGGCTCGTCCTTGCTAGTCGGGAGAGCTGGCAGCTTGCATTTATGTGGGAGCTGACTTTTTCTCATAGGAATGAATTGACCAGCGTTGATTGGCCAGTGTACAGCATTCAGCCATTCAACGCTGGTTCTGCCGGAGGCTCGTCTGTGAGGAGGAGGAGTCTAAGATCGGACCACAGCAGTCTCCATTGTGGTCCATTATTAGACTCCGCCTCCTGGCCAGCGTTGATTGGCCAAATGCTGTACACTGGCCAATCAACGCTGGTCAATTCATTCCTATGAGAAAAAGTCAGCTCCCACATAAATGCAAGCTGCCAGCTCTCCCGACTAGCAAGGATCTACTCGCTCATCTCTAGTCGTAACCACGAAACGTCGTAACCCAAGACCGTCATAACCCGAGGACTACCTGTATTTCCCATTCCTTTTGTAACTATTCTTGGCTTTGGCTCAAAAAACTGCAACAAAAAAAAAGCTGCGTTTCCGTAATGTGCAGCTTCAGCCTAACAGAGCTCACCTCGAAACGTTTCTGCTGAACACCATGATGTTGACTAGTTACGCTGTCATTTCGTTTTCTTTCACTAATGCATCTAATGTAAAAATGAAGCGATTTATCAAATAGTCTTGTTTGAAAATCTACCGTATTGTGTACAAATCTGCTGTGCAGAGCTATGTGTCTCCAGGGTAACAGACTACAAACAAACTCTGTAGTCATGTGTTACTTTCTGATGCTGTACAGACAGAAGAAAAGCAGATGGGAAGCCAGAACAGATGATACATAGTTACTAGAGATGAGCGAGTGCTATTCGAAACGGCAAAACTACAACTCCCTTTAGCTATCAGGGCATGATGGGAGTTGCGGTTGTGCACAGGTTGAGTAATATCTGGACGTACCCTCTGAGCCTACGAGTTTATGGACCAATTTATTCGGCCTCTGTCAACTCACGTCTCGTCTTCTCTCTTACAGCGCTGCAAAGACCGACTCAACTCGTTGGCCATCTCTGTCATGAACCAGTGGCCGGGCATTAAGCTGCGAGTGACCGAAGGCTGGGATGAGGACGGTCATCACTCTGAGGAATCCTTACACTATGAGGGGCGAGCGGTGGACATCACCACCTCGGACAGGGATCGCAATAAATATGGCATGCTGGCCCGGCTGGCGGTGGAGGCCGGATTTGACTGGGTGCACTACGAGTCTAAAGCGCATATCCACTGCTCTGTGAAGTCAGGTAAGAACATTGTTTTATATAGGATTCTACCTTATAGCATAAGACGTCTCCTGTGTCCTTCGATGTGTCCGCTGTATATCCTGTTTATAACAACCATTGCATCAGCCACAATGACTTTTTTGTATGATATTTGTATTTTGCATATACTAATAAAATACAGACAACATGTCTGTTATGGGCCCCGTGGTGAAGGAGGGCCTGGCGCCAAATAGCTCTCTGTATTGCATCACACTGTCGTAGCAATTACCTCTACCCACCACTAGGGGAGCTCAATGCATAGAGATATTAAATTCAAATAGCATAAATTCTTATGCAGTTAGCACCCTCTAGTGGTGGTCACATGCAGTCACAATTTCAACATTATGTAGCAATGCCACCTTGGCTGCTATTTGACCCATTGAAAGTTGGGCCAAGGTCATGTTAGCACAAACCAAGACTCTATTGAAATGACCAGCCAGTCGAATCGAGGTCTGATCACGGATATGAAGATATTTTTTTCCAGCAGCACTGACTTTGTAGCATCTTTCTCTACTGGGATGAACAGCTCTGTTAAAGGGGTTGTCCTGTTTACATAATGCATCTTTATCCATCATACAGATTGGAAAGCAAATACAAAGACCATTTTTCTCTCTGGAGGACCTGAGACTGTGTAGTACTTCATTTCTCCTGGGGTGGCACTGCAGGAAAATGCAACACTTGCTGCCATATTGCCCCACTGATTGCAGCTGATCATTAGGGATCATAGTAGTAACAGACAAGATCTGCATATCATGGATGGGCAAGTATACAGTGGGCAACGCCTTCATATAGCTGTATATTTCTCACTGTAGACTGGATGGCAAATATCTTTGCAGAAAATCTTCCATTGCATCTTTTTGCATCAGTCACTCTTCGAAGCAAGTGAGGTCTGTCCAGGATCCTTTCCCGATATTGTACCAGCTGTCAGATTAAGTTGTTTATCTGTTATTGATCCAGGTTAAAGCATGTCTTGCTATACCTCCCTTTCCTCTTAGAATAGAAGATCAATAATCGATCAATACTGCGCTTTTCTTTGGAGGACTAGTAAATCTGACATGCTCTAATTGGAAATGTGCTAAAAATAAAATATGTTGGTGGGAGTTGCCTGTAAACATCTCTGCAGCCTTGATATAGATAATGGCGGCGTAGTAGTAGAGTAGGTTTTGGTTGGAATATTCACATGGGGTGTAACGTGGTGATAACATGTATGAAATAACATGCACAACTATTTGGAGTGATGATAGGGTTAAAGAGGACCTTTCACCACCTCCAGTTCTTTGCATCCTTTAATAGGCTCCTCTCCATTGATTCTGGTGCATTTGGAATTTTTCCTCTAGCCCCCATCATTCCTGAGCAATCAGTGCTATTAGTTTTGGTGCAAGATATGCTAACTAGACTCCCTAATGACAAGTGGGTGGTGTTAGACAGGAGCAGGAAAAGGGGTGTGACTCAGAGATCCAATCAGAAACAGTGTCACAGCTCTGAGTCACGCCCCTTGCTTGCTCCTGTCTGACACCACCCACTTGTCATTAGGGAGTCTAGTTAGTTTTGCTACCATATATGCTAACTAAACTCCCTAATTTCAAGTGGGTGATGTCAGACCGGAGCAAGCAAGGGGCGTGACTCAGAGCTGTGACACTTTTTCTGATTGGAGCTCTGAGTCACACCCCATTGTCTGCTCCTGCTGACACCACCCACTTGTCATTAGGGAGTCTAGTTAGCATATCTAGCAGAAAAACTAACTGCACTGATTGCTCAGGAATGGTGGGGGCTAGAGAAAAAAATCCAACTGTGGCGGAATCAGTGGAGGGGGCAGTTATTAGTAAAGAAAAGAAGAGGAGGTGGTGAAAGGTCCGATTTAAATAAAGGTGATATGGGAAATAATCAGTCCTATGGTCGATGAACATCCTGCCTTAGACTGGTTGACAAACAGCCAAATGTGTATTTAACGGAACCAGGTATTAAGTTACGCCCCAGTGGTCATAAGTGGTACTACAGTTCCCCAGTGGACAAAAGTGGTACTACAGGTTTATTCCTATTGCAATTTAGGAAGTCCATGCATAAGGTACATTTTAATGTATATGGTTTAATAAAGGAAGGAATAGAGAAGTTTCCTACAATGACACAGGGGTTTATGCTGATATTAGCTCGGAACACTGAAACATTCTGCAATGAATTCTAATCCAAAACTGCAGCCGTCGGCTCGGCCGTCCAGTTGTTGTCCACTCTGTGGCCGCATCATGACCGTACCGTGTAATCCTACCCTAAGAAGTTGGAACATTTCATAGACATGCCTGAATTTTCCTTCATTTTACATGGCGTCCTATGATTGTCCTCTAAAAGTGCTTTAAATTGGTGCAGTAGAAAAAAAACAAAACGTGCAAAGTAGAATCTACCCTGCATTAAAGGAGCTGGCATTCCTAAGGCCGCGGCTCTCCGTGCGGTGTTCTTCATGGAAGCCCTGTCATTACACGTTTTGTCTCTACCGTGCCTTCGCTTACTCACTTCTAATGCCCATTTGCCTAGAGATTTCCTTTGTAAAATTAAAAAACAAACATTCCACACAAATATTTGCAGTTTGATCTGGCAGGCTTGGTACATAGCTCACTAGACCATTCTAGATGTTTGCAGAATGTGCTGTGCCCCCTGGGGTTTGACACTGGGCCGTCGTACAGCCAGAGGTGAATATTGGCATCCCTGCTACCGTTGTGTTTTTGGATCGCAGTCCACGTGCTGAATCTGAATAATTCTGCCAAGGAGAAATGGGATTGAAATGGATTTTCTGACATTTGGCAAACATGTAACAATTTTTTTGGAAAGTGAAATTTTTGAAATTCCGTCTGTGACATTGATGGTTTCTGCGAGAGCTGACAGTCCAGTGTGTGAATGGCATGGGCTATGTGAGGCCTGGAAATGTGTTGTGTTGAGAATGAAGCCTTACCCTTGGGGTGCCAAGTAGAATTTTTTTTTTTATGGTGTTCGTCACAGGGGTTCATGGTGGAAGACGGTCCGCTTTGCTTTGGTAAGTATTATTTGTTTCAATGTTTTATATATATTTATATATATTTGGTTACGGCCGGCTGACTGTGGGTGGTTTATGGCACTCTCTGTGTTTTCTCGGCAGAGCACCATGCAAATGGAAACCCACCAAACGCCCCTCAGGACCCTGCCTGGAGGTCTTCTAGTGACAAGAGCAAATTGGAAGCAGCACAAGATTCGCCCTCTGTGTGGAGAACACAGGGGGCAGCGGATGTGCGGCCAGAAGGGGGGAATGACCCTTGGGACAACCACCTAAGGTGAGCTCCAAATACCAATGGATGCCGTTTTTGTTCCCACTGATGTTATCATATATAAACCCCTCTCTGGGTCCCTTTAAAACTAAATCCCCATCAATATTTGGTGTGACCTTTGCTTTCTTCCCGGTACTTGCAGACAGTTTTTGGCAGAACTGGGCAGGGATGTTGTTCCCGCCGCCATCTTGGAGAACTATGCCTAGATCTTCTGTGGATGTTGCTTGCTCCAATCCTTCTGTGTCTTCATGTCATCCCAGACTGGATGATGATGAGATCAGGGGTCTCTCTGTGGGGGCCGGATCATCATTTCCAGGACTCCTCCTCCAAAGGGCAAAGGTCACACCAAACATTGATGGGATTTACATTTCTCTTTTCTTCCTTCCCTTCATTTTGGTAATTAATAAGAATAAATGATTAACCCTTTTATTTCTAAAAGCATTCTTACTGTGCAACGTATTTTCAATATCTGCCTAAAAAATTATTTCACAGTATTTTATGTATCAAGGACTAAAGCGAGACCTGCTTGATAACAGAAAGCACACACTTGTCAGGTCTTAGATCCTCTTCTGAAGTCTTGTAACAAACAATCTTATGGATATCTGTTGAGAAAGCCGATTCATTTGCATCTCGGTTTTCTCCAGCAAGAAGGGGGTGTGGCTTAATTAAAAGGGGCAGGGCTAAGATTTGTGCGGTTATATAATGCAATAAGAGGAGGACCCTGCTACCAGCACTTTCCCCAAACCTACCTCTGACATTAGGGGCAGACGGAGGAGATGATACAATGGGACTATAAAAGGAGAAGATAGATGAGGTTGTTGGGGGGGTTCAAATCCTTCGGGTTGCAAATTGTAGCAGGTTTTTAAACCATAGAAGGAAATCATAGTAGGTGATACCATTATTGTTTCCTTTTAAAAATTAGTGTTGCGTTAAATTGTAAGACTTGTTACAAAGTAGCAACAGTTCAATTAATTCTCTATAGGGAGATAATATTGCTATAACGATTACACCTGCATGATGCCCATAAAGACTTACAGGGGTTATTCAGGGACTTTAACCTATCGGGGGTTCGGGACTCTGGGTTACGTGATCGGAACCAGCCACAGTCCCCTGGGGTTTTTTTTGGCTTCCTCCCTTCTCCTGGGCAATGGCTGATGCAAACCGTAGAGAAGGGATAAGGCGGAGCGACCTGGGAGATTGGGATTGGTCCTTAGGACATCGCCCAGAATTGGAACCTGCAAACAAAAATACAAACTGCACCAAATACATTCAATTCCCATTTAAACCAGTGCAAAGTTAGTAAGCTTTTTGGCCATCTAGCTGGAGCACCCTCCATATCCCATAATGAAGGGGTCACAGTGCTCCAATCTGGGGTTACAATCTCTGATTCAAGATGATGTATTATGTATGGCAAAAAATACACAGTGCAGTTCTCCTGTTAAATTGAGTTGGAATGCTAAACCACCCCTGGGTCCTTATGTACCAATGATTTAGTGTCCCAAACAGCCCTGTCGTCAGGCAGTCCGTGCCTGCATTAACTAAGAAGCCCAGGTGTACTTTCTCCATTTCATTGGAGAACTGTGCAAGAACCAGGAGCGTTGGAGAGGAGTATATAGACTGAACTGTAATGTGGATACAGACGGCATCACAACACTGTTATCTGGGTCACTAAATCACCCTCCATAAGGACCAAACTGATCTGACAGGTTGCCACTGTATCTGCCCATTTACTAAGAATATCACAACAAGAATTTACTTAGAACCATAGGCTACATATATTGTCCCAGAGACCTCCAACCTGTAGCTTATAGATCACTTCTCTAGATTATGCAAGTGATTGTGAAACTTGTGAGGTCACCGAGGCTCCAGATTTCTTGGAAACAGTGTGTAGAGGTGACGGATATGTGCAGGCTGTAAATGCTTGACGTAGCCCAAGAACATGGGACATGCAGTCACTAAGGTGGTCATACACTTCCTCGATGGCTCTGCTTCAATGCGCGCAGTACAAGAGGTATTAGGTGCAAACCCTTTTTAAACATTAATGATATTATGACTTTCGGACCATCCTAAGACCAAGACCCAACATCATACATGTTGTTAGACCCATAGCACTGGAGACCATACCTGTCTGAGCTTAATAACACTTGTGACCATACAAGATTTAGGCTTGTAATACACTGGAGACCATACAAGGTCTAAAGCTTCAGAGTTTTGAAGACCACATAAGATCTAAGCTTCAGATCTGGAGACCATACAAGGTTTAAGCTTCAGAGATCTGGAGACCATACAAGGTCTGAGCTTCAGAGATCTGGAGACCATACAAGGTCTGAGCTTCAGAGATCTGGAAAACATACAAGGTCTAAGCTTCAGAGATCTGGAGACCATACAAGGTCTAAGCTTCAGAGATCTGGAGACCATACAAGGTCTAAGCTTCAGAGATCTGGAGACCATACAAGGTCTAAGCTTCAGAGATCTGGAGACCATACAAGGTCTGAGCTTCAGAGATCTGGAGACCATACAAGGTCTAAGCTTCAGAGATCTGGAGACCATACAAGGTCTAAGCTTCAGAGAGCTGGAGACCATACAATGTCTAAGCTTCAGAGATCTGGAGACCATACAAGGTCCAAGCTTCAGAGATCTGGAGACCATACAAGGTCTAAGCTTCAGAGAGCTGGAGACCATACAATGTCTAAGCTTCAGAGATCTGGAGACCATACAAGGTCCAAGCTTCAGAGATCTGGAGACCATACAAGGTCTAAGCTTCAGAGATCTGGAGACCATACAAGGTCTAAGCTTCAGAGAGCTGGAGACCATACAATGTCTAAGCTTCAGAGATCTGGAGACCATACAAGGTCCAAGCTTCAGAGATCTGGAGACCATACAAGGTCTAAGCTTCAGAGATCTGGAGACCATACAAGGTCTAAGCTTCATGGCACTGGAGACCATACAAGGTCTAAGGTTCAGAGATCTGGAGACCATACAAGGTCTAAGCTTCATGGCACTGGAGACCATACAAGGTCTAAGGTTCAGAGATCTGGAGACCATACAAGGTCTAAGCTTCATGGCACTGGAGACCATAGTAAGGTTAAGCTTCCACTTCTGCTAAAATATTACAAACAAAATATAGATATAGATATAGAGCACTACCATGGGCACCATAATGGGTCACAAAGACAGGGAAAGGAAAGACTATATCGTGACTATAGTGGCCTTCATAGAGTTGGTGCTTACATATATGTATATACATCTGCAGATGTCATTTAGAAGAGGTGACTTTAATCACTTTCTTAAGAACAATAGTTTACGTGTTAACTTGACCAAAGAGATAGAGTTGATCAGTGAGTATCAACCAACCCTACTGCCCTGGAATATGAATACATTGAATTGTAGAAATGTGATGAATGTAGTCATACAGGTCTGCATGCTGCGATAGTCAATCATTTTTTATTTTTTTACTTTTAGGTCACCTGGAGCTGAAGAATTAGGATCTACCAGCTTCAAAGAACTGAACAAGAAGAAGAAAAAGGGGGAAAGGAAACATAAAAAGGATAAGAAAGGGAAAACTCCAGGAGGCGATGAGAAAAAAATTAAGAAAAGGAAAAACGAAGGGAAAAACGCAAGCGATAAAGCCTTGCGGAAGGGAAGAAAGCAAGGAAAGGGATGGGGGATGAAGGAGAACTGAAGAAGAGGAAGATATGGATTGATAAGGCTGAAGAAAGGTGGTGGAACGGTGCAAAGAAAGGAAGAGAAGAAGCAAGTGAGCTGGGAGACTTCCAAACCCAGGGCACCGCTATGGGCACAACAACGGGCCCCAAGCAAGCACAAACCTAGGAGAAAGGGACCAAAACATTTATAGGAACAGCAAGAAAATAACAGAATCAATAATCACTGGAGACGCGGAAAATATGAAGGAATAATATGAAGCAAAGCATAACTGATCTATCATTGGGAAGGAGCATAATACTGTGTGTTAAGTTATACATTCAGATATATACTGGGCCAGTCGTTTTCTAGAAAATACACTGCCGAGCTATCGTAGAATATACATCAATGTAGAGGACTCAATGCCCAATTCATTAACCTAAACCAATATTCCATGTGAATGGTACAATGAGGCGGCTTCCAGCTCTATTGTCAAGGCTTTTGCATTTCAAAGCTATTGTCACATTGTTCTTGTGAAATGCACAGGCAAGTCGTCAAGGTGGAAGCGCCATTAATAATGTGAGGATCCCGTGCTGACGAAAACAAGGACCAGACGTAGCATTTCTGTCTATCCAGTATATAACATTTACATTACTTAAAGGGCATCTCTAGGATAAGTCATTTATTTCTGAGGGATGAAAGCCCGGCACTGGGACCCAAAACAAGGGCCACAATGCATCACGTGATGTTGACGCCATGGGCAAGGCCAGTTAGACTCAGGTAATAAGTGAAAGTGGCTTAGCCATCTGGGCAAGTTATCCCCTTAGCCACGTACACTGACCTCTATTCCAATCGCGGGGGGTGATCTGCAAGTTATTCCCTATCCGGTGAATAGGGGATAGCCGGCCCACATGGGAAACAGCCTAGAATATCGGAGGTACTGGGTTAGCGCCTGTGCTTGGTCATCTGGGATGCATGTGAGGATGAGACAGTGTATGGCGTCATCTGTGGTTGCATGTTCATGGCATATACCTCTGTAGGGGACATCTGTGGCTGGTACACACTGTATGGGATTGTCGGGGTGAAGAGAGAATGAGAGAAATGGGCTCAGCGCGTAAAGTTTCGATTTTGCCCTATTCTCTTTAGTGCACCTCAAGACCAATGCAATGGACCCTCCATAAAACAGGAGAATGGGAGGCCATGGGGTCAGTTGTCTCTTGAGTCCTGTACAAGCCCCGTAGGAGACGTTGGGAGAACCATATACCAGATATTTATGGCATATCCTAGAGGTCGTAAGAGTCACTTCTGATGTGTGCAAAGATATGACGTAAAAGCGAAATATTTTAATACTAAATGTGGAACTTAGATAAGAAAACTGTGAGATTCTGAGGAACGGGCATTAGTGATATTTGTACTCAGTGTCTTCTGTCGTTTTGGTTTCAGTGACCTTGAAGAGACCCTTGACCCTCCGTTTGGTCATCTAGAGCCAATCTTCAACCCCTTGTGTGTAGTATCCCGTCCCCCCTTTTTGCTTTGTGCACCCCCAGTCTCCTCTGCCATGGACTACATGTAACTCTTGTGTCAATAGTAACAATATGGCCGCTGTTATCCCGGGCGGTTTTGGAAATTGCAGCATGTCAATTATAGCTATAGAAACGGCGGAGGTTTTGCCATATGTATAATTGAAACAGAAAGTCCATAGAGGAAACCTCTGTTGAAACTGTTGCGATGCTGCCGTGTTTTTTTTTTTTGCTGCAGGACACCACATGGGGCCTTGGCCTAAATGTTATCCGGAAAATCCCTTTAAGTTCCGTTGCAGGAATACCCTTATTGTATGCACATATTTGCAATCCATTTCAGGCCGTTTTGCGAGTTGCACAATTTTTAACCCTTTAAAGTCCTTGTTTTCCTCAGCACGTTATCAAATACTTAATGCAAGCGGCGGTCTCATGAAGACGATCCCTTTCCCTACAGCTTCTGCAGTATCTAGCAGATTGCCGCGGGTCGGCCATATAAGTCTGCAGGGAAAATGTAGTATTGCATGCCGGCTGAACAAATGAACATATCATATGTGGACAGAGCGGGGGCGGGGCAGAAGGGGTGGCAAGTATGGGACCCCCTCTAATGTCGTAACAATGGGGGGTGCAGGACATATGAGAGGGAGCCTGTACTGTACATGATCTGTGATAGTTTGGGGGCCCGGTTGTAGATTTTGCATTGGGGGCTCAGTGGCCTCAGATGATGACGTCCGTGTGTCCTAAGAGGACGGACGGACTGGGGTTGTCTTGATAAACATCCCCTTTAATTTATTTAAAGTGATTGTCAATGTGACGGTAGAAGAATCTGAAGCTGCCGGGGTAGTCGCTACTTACTGAACAATCTACATAAAGAGCTAATTTATTACTGTAAGCGATTTCTATTTTTTTATGTAGAGTGGTTTTTGGTACTACAGTGATTGTAAATTGTATATTTTGCTTCTGTGAAATTGTTCAATATATTTAAAAAATAAAGTGATCTGTGAGATACGACTCGTGGCGCCTTCTGTATATCGGATCGACAACGTGGGGTAAAGGGGGAACGCTGGAATCCATCGAGAACGGATTCAGAGATCAGGCCAAGCCTGGGATTTTATGGCTGATACACGAGTAGGTTGTAGCATCCACATTGTAGAGGGAATGCTGTGAAAAAGTTTTAGGCAGGTATGGAAAGATCTGTAACACTGCAATGCTTTCAGAAATAGAAGGGATCATAGTTTGAAGAGAAATGTAAATCCCATCAATATTTGGCGTGACCTTTGCCCTTTGGAGGAGGAGTCCTGGAAGTGATGATCCGGCCCCCGCAGATAGAGCCCTGATCTGAACATGGTCCAGTCTGTCTGGGATGACGTGAAGAGACAGACGGATTGGAGAAAGCGACATCCACAGAAGATCTGGGCTTAGTTCTCCAAGATGGCGGCGGGAACAACCTCCCTGCCCAAAAACTGTCTGCAAGTACCGAGAAGAACTGATGATTTTTCTGGTGTAATTTTAGGAGTCCATAAAGCTACTAATTAGAGTATATTGTAACGACAAGGAACAATGGCCGCCATATGGCCAATGAACTAGCCTCGACTATCTACGTGTCTGTTCACATGTCTGGTTTTGTTGATGGACCGCTTTTAATGTCCTTTCTTTGTCCATTTTGACCAGCACAGATATAACCATGTGAAAGGACCCATCGGGATTCTCATACTGACCACGGGATAGTTACCAAAATCTCTGCCTAGTGCAAAATAGGTTTGACTTGCGATTTGTGTTTGTTAACTTTCTCCAGTACACAAAGAGTTAAACTTGTTTGCGGCTGAGACTATAAAATAGCAGAAAAGAACAACCTGAGATAACAAGTCTCCGCCATCAGTCATTATTTTCATGTTCCGTTCCATCGGGTTATACAATACGACACAAAACAAGCCCCGATCTCTCAGTTACAAACCAGAGTGACGCATGGCCACATAGAGGTGCAGAGGCCGAGGGGGGAGGGGAAGACGGCAACTCCCCAAATGTGTACAGCTATATAGAGGTGCAGGGGGGGGGGATGACGGCAACTCCCCAAATGTGTACAGCTATATAGAGGTGCAGGGGGGGGGATGACGGCAACTCCCCAAATGTGTACAGCTATATAGAGGTGCAGAGGGGGAGGAGAAGACGGCAACTCCCCAAATGTGTACAGCTATATAGAGGTGCAGGGGGGGGGGAGGGGAAGACGGCAACTCCCCAAATGTGTACAGCTATATAGAGGTGCAAGGGGGGGGGGGGGGAGGGGAAGACGGCAACTCCCCAAATGTGTACAGCTATATAGAGGTGCAAACTGGAGGGGAGCGGGAAGACGGCAACTCCCCAAATGTGTACAGCTATATAGAGGTGCGGGGGGGGGGGGGGGAGGGGAAGACGGCAACTCCCCAAATGTGTACAGCTATATAGAGGTGCAGGGGGGGGGATGACGTCAACTCCCCAAATGTGTACAGCTATATAGAGGTGCAAACTGGAGGGGAGCGGGAAGACGGCAACTCCCCAAATGTGTACAGCTATATAGAGGTGCAGAGGGGGAGGAGAAGACGGCAACTCCCCAAATGTGTACAGCTATATAGAGGTGCAGGGGGGGGGGATGACGGCAACTCCCCAAATGTGTACAGCTATATAGAGGTGTAGAGGCCGAGGGGGTGGGGAAGACGCAACTCCCCAAATGTGTACAGCTATATAGAGATGTAAACTGGAGGGGGGTGGGAAGACGGCAACTCCCCAAATGCGTACAATTATATAGAGGGCAAGAGACCGGGAAGGGGGAGGGGTTCTCCTCTCTTGACATACTCTGTACTGATGACATAGATTCAGCTTCTCCTAGTTTTAGTCTGTAGCCTCTTACAGATTTGCATTCCCCCGTCCTCACTATCATGGCAATAAACCTAAAGACCCTCGTAAGGGATGAGAAAACAAGGCGATTTCTTATAGAAACAGCACAGCATCTGTACACAGGTTCTTCATGGTATTGCAGCTCAATCCAGTGCAGTTTAATGGAGCCTGGCTGCAGTACCAGACACAGCCTATGGATATGGGGTGGCGCTGTTTCTAGTATTGCAGCTCAGCCCCATTACCAAGGTGGCGGTATTTTCCTAATCCTACCCATCTCCTTTAGAAGCTTCCTTAGAATGACCTGGCTTTGATTCCAGGTTTCCATTGACCTGCAGGCCTGTGTCGGGGCGAGGGTTAAATAGGGCACAGCGCAGTGTGACAGAGGTGAGTGCTGTCACGTTGTGCCATATCCGCTACACTTCAGACAATGGGCTTGTAAATTTAGCCGATTTTTGCATATCTGGATATTTTTTTTTAGCAATTAGTGGTTAATGATTAGCCCGGGCTCTCCTGACAGCGTGCAGGCGCGAGCTGGTCCCGGCAGGTCTCATCCTGCTCCGCACCCCTGGCTGAGATTTCATATTGTGGGTCAGGTAGTCAATAACAGAGCAGGAAATGCTGCAGAGAGTGCCAGGCTGCGGGGCCGGAGACGGCAAGCGCAGGGGGACGGCGCGGTCACAAGACTCCGGGGATTTTCCTACATTCAGTTACTGTAAATCTTTAGTCACTTCCTGGACATTGAAAACATTCCCCTTAATAGCAGTTCTACCCCCCACCCTAATATGTACATCCCCTACAGCACCCCAAAGTCTCAAAAAGGGAACCCCCTAATTCCGCAACAACCACAGTCCTCCGCGCAACAGCCACAGTCCTCTCCGCAACTGCAACAGTCCTCCCCGCAACAGCAACAGTCCTCCCCGCAACAACAGTCCTCCCCGCAACAGCAACAGTCTTCCCCACAACAGCCGCAGTCCTCCCCGCAACAGTCCTCCCTACAAAAGCCACAGTCCTCCCTGCAACAGCTGCAGCCCTCCCCGCAACAGCCGCAGTCCTCCCCGCAACAGCCGCAGTCCTCCCCGCAACAGCCACAGTCCTCCCCGCAACAGCCACAATCCTCCCTACAGCAGCCACAGTACTCCCCGCAACAACCACAGTCCTTCGCGCAACAGCAACAGTCTTCCCCGCAACAGCAACAGCAACAGTCCTCCCCACAAAAGTGACAGCCACAATCTACCCTGTAACAGTGAAAGCCACAGTCTACCTACAACAGCGACAGACGCAGTCCCACCCCCTGAAACAGCAACAGCCATTGTCTACCCAAAAAAGCAACAGCCACGTTCCCCCTCCGAAAACAGCAACAGCCATTGTCTACCCGCAACAGCGACAGCCACAGTTCACCCTTTAAAAGCGACCGCAACAGTCCTCTCTAAACAGTGATAGCTACAGTCCTCTGCAAACGACAACTGCAACAGTCCATCCCTAACAGTGACAGTCGAGGATCTCCCTGTAATAGTGTTGGCCACAGTCCACCCACAATAGCAACAGTGGTACTCCCAAGGTACTCCCTGTAGCCGAGATCAACAGTCCTCCCTATAACAGAGACGGCCACAGTCCTCCAACAACAGTGACGGCCACAGTCCTCCCCAAATACTGATGGTCACAGACCACCCCAAACAGCGACAGCCACAGTCTTGACGCTAACAATTTAATCATGTAGCTGTATGGCTGTGTGTAGGGGAGCAGGGGATTCGGAGCAGTGTATTCTGGTGCAGTCACTGTACATGTGGGGTAAGGACACTGCAGTTTATTTGATCCTTTTTATAGTAGAAGGAAGGATGAGAGGCCGCGGCGGCGGCGGTGATGTCAGGACAGATAAAGAGCTCTCTTATCAGCATGAAGGTGGCG
The DNA here is from genome assembly GCF_031893055.1 of Leptodactylus fuscus. Classification (NCBI taxonomy): domain Eukaryota; kingdom Metazoa; phylum Chordata; class Amphibia; order Anura; family Leptodactylidae; genus Leptodactylus; species Leptodactylus fuscus. Next base: position 89,196,969 of record NC_134272.1, read on the forward strand.
AGCAGGAAGTCACGGCCATTATTGAACTCTTACAAATCCCAAGGAGGGGAGGACGCAGAATGAGGAGGTTACATAGGGACAGAAGATCCGTGGAAGGAAAGAGTGAACAGGAGGACAAGGTAGCATAAGACGGAGGTGAGAAGAGAGGGAAGGAGAGGGCCGGCCCCCGTAGGGGTGACGACTGCCAGACTGCTCCCCTCCGTGGTTACATGCGGCATCTTAAACCCACATCCCCAGACCACAGAGAACACACAGAGCCGCCCAGCAAAACAAGACGGATATTAAAAATAATCACAGTTAGGTCCTTGGAAAAGTTCAAAACGACCTGATCACCTATATATAAACCAAAAGCAAACAGGGGTTTGGGGCCGGGGGGCGGGTGTGTCCAAGGGGTGCCCGGGAGGGGCTGCTCAATGGAGACCTTTTACTTGTCAGAGGGCAATAGAGACCTCGAGATGACTACTACTTCTAATGATAGATAGAGATATGAGATTGATACATTATATTGATACATTTGGCCCTATAAAGCTCCATAGTGACTGTATCAGTGGACGCCGCCGGTTGATTCTGATGTTTGCTCTGCCGTCCCTGCAGCCTTGCTCTAGTAATACCCAGACCTCACTATTTTAGTCGTCGACTGATCTTCTCATAACAAACTGATGTCGAGTTGTCGCAGGGATACGTTCTGGGCCGTTTGGTAGAAAAGTAGAATAAAATTAAAAATCATGTAAACAATGTAATAAATTGCCTTATTTAGCTGCGTTTTCATTTCATGTGGCATCAGGACGATATTCCTGGAGCCTTGTCCAGCGCTGCGGATCTGACGCCCTGTGTGCTCCGTTCTAAGAAATCTCATTGATGAAGACCTTGGTAAAATAAGAGCAGCAGGCCGGGCCTGGCACCGGGCCCCCCGCCGCAGGCCGCTCTGTGCCCAGCTCAATATTTGTGATAGCGTCTTGTTTACATTAGTGATTTTTATTTGTGGCTTGTGGGATGCGGGCAGCAGCGGCGGCCATTCTTGGGATGGCTCTATTTGTAAGCACCCGTGGCCAATGCTATTTATTCTGTCCTGTCTCTCTCCGGGGCTTCGCCTTATTTTAGGTAGAGGGTAAATAGGTGACTATTTCAGCCACGCTTCATGGCTTTAAGAAAAAAAAATAAATCACAATACCTTAAAAAAAACAAACAGAAACATCGGCGGCAGATTTATAATCGGAAGATACCAATGGAAGCGAGAAAAAACAAACACGTGGACACAGGCGCCACCAATCTAAACTATCATTATCTGTGTTTTTGTGCCCGGCAGTAATAATTCAGGACAACAAAAATTCCTGGCAACTTTACTTATAGGGAATGTGTCACTAATGTCCTATTTATTAAGCCACATTTTTATGTGAAATATATTTTTTAAGAATTTATCTGCACTGTAGTGTTACATTGTATCAGTTACTATGTACAGCTCACTGACACATTGTAGCAGACTGTATCTCTGCGCTGTAGTGTTACATTGTATCAGTTACTATGTACAGCTCACTGACACATTGTAGCAGACTGTATCTCTGCGCTGTAGTGTTACATTGTATCAGTTACTATGTACAGCTCACTGACACATTGTAGCAGACTGTATCTCTGCGCTGTAGTGTTACATTGTATCAGTTACTATGTACAGCTCACTGACACATTGTAGCAGACTGTATCTCTGCGCTGTAGTGTTACATTGTATCAGTTACTATGTACAGCTCACACTGACACATTGTAGCAGACTGTATCTCTGCGCTGTAGTTATATTGTATCAGTTACTATGTACAGCTCACACTGACACATTGTAGCAGACTGTATCTCTGCGCTGTAGTGTTACATTGTATCAGTTACTATGTACAGCTCACACTGACACATTGTAGCAGACTGTATCTCTGCGCTGTAGTGTTACACTGTATCAGTTATTATGTACAGCTCACTGACACATTGTAGCAGACTGTATCTCTGCGCTGTAGTGTTACATTGTATCAGTTACTATGTACAGCTCACTGACACATTGTAGCAGACTGTATCTCTGCGCTGTAGTGTTACATTGTATCAGTTACTATGTACAGCTCACTGACACATTGTAGCAGACTGTATCTCTGCGCTGTAGTGTTACATTGTATCAGTTACTATGTACAGCTCACTGACACATTGTAGCAGACTGTATCTCTTCACTGTAGTGTTATATTGTATCAGTTACTATGTACAGCTCACTGACACATTGTAGCAGACTGTATCTCTGCGCTGTAGTGTTACATTGTATCAGTTACTATGTACAGCTCACTGACACATTGTAGCAGACTGTATCTCTGCGCTGTAGTGTTACATTGTATCAGTTACTATGTACAGCTCACACTGACACATTGTAGCAGACTGTATCTCTGCGCTGTAGTTATATTGTATCAGTTACTATGTACAGCTCACACTGACACATTGTAGCAGACTGTATCTCTGCGCTGTAGTGTTACATTGTATCAGTTACTATGTACAGCTCACACTGACACATTGTAGCAGACTGTATCTCTGCGCTGTAGTGTTACACTGTATCAGTTATTATGTACAGCTCACTGACACATTGTAGCAGACTGTATCTCTGCGCTGTAGTGTTACATTGTATCAGTTACTATGTACAGCTCACACTGACACATTGTAGCAGACTGTATCTCTGCGCTGTAGTGTGTTATATTGTATCAGTTACTATATACAGCTCACTGACACATTGTAGCAGACTGTATCTGTGCTATAGTGTTACATTGTATCAGTTACTATGTACAGCTCACTGACACATTGTAGCAGACTGTATCTCTGCGCTGTAGTGTTACATTGTATCAGTTATTATGTACAGCTCACTGACACATTGTAGCAGACTGTATCTCTGCGCTGTAGTGTTACATTGTATCAGTTACTATGTACAGCTCACACTGACACATTGTAGCAGACTGTATCTCTGCGCTGTAGTGTTATATTGTATCAGTTACTATGTACAGCTCACTGACACATTGTAGCAGACTGTATCTCTGTGCTATAGTGTTACATTGTATCAGTTACTATGTACAGCTCACACTGACACATTGTAGCAGACTGTATCTCTGCGCTGTAGTGTGTTATATTGTATCAGTTACTATATACAGCTCACTGACACATTGTAGCAGACTGTATCTCTGTGCTATAGTGTTACATTGTATCAGTTACTATGTACAGCTCACTGACACATTGTAGCAGACTGTATCTCTGCGCTGTAGTGTGTTATATTGTATCAGTTACTATATACAGCTCACTGACACATTGTAGCAGACTGTATCTGTGCTATAGTGTTACATTGTATCAGTTACTATGTACAGCTCACACTGACACATTGTAGCAGACTGTATCTATACGCTGTAATGTTATATTGTATCAGTTACTATGTACAGCTCACACTGACACATTGTAGCAGACTGTATCTCTGCGCTGTAGTGTGTTATATTGTATCAGTTACTATATACAGCTCACTGACACATTGTAGCAGACTGTATCTGTGCTATAGTGTTACATTGTATCAGTTACTATGTACAGCTCACTGACACATTGTAGCAGACTGTATCTCTGCGCTGTAGTGTTACATTGTATCAGTTATTATGTACAGCTCACTGACACATTGTAGCAGACTGTATCTCTGCGCTGTAGTGTTACATTGTATCAGTTACTATGTACAGCTCACACTGACACATTGTAGCAGACTGTATCTCTGCGCTGTAGTGTTATATTGTATCAGTTACTATGTACAGCTCACTGACACATTGTAGCAGACTGTATCTCTGTGCTATAGTGTTACATTGTATCAGTTACTATGTACAGCTCACACTGACACATTGTAGCAGACTGTATCTCTGCGCTGTAGTGTGTTATATTGTATCAGTTACTATATACAGCTCACTGACACATTGTAGCAGACTGTATCTCTGCGCTGTAGTTATATTGTATCAGTTACTATGTACAGCTCACTGACACATTGTAGCAGACTGTATCTCTGCGCTGTAGTTATATTGTATCAGTTACTATGTACAGCTCACTGACACATTGTAGCAGACTGTATCTCTGCGCTGTAGTTATATTGTATCAGTTACTATGTACAGCTCACTGACACATTGTAGCAGACTGTATCTTTGTGCTGTAGTGTTACATTGTATCAGTTATTATGTACAGCTCACACTGACACATTGTAGCAGACTGTATCTCTGCGCTGTAGTGTTATATTGTATCAGTTACTATGTACAGCTCACTGACACATTGTAGCAGACTGTATCTCTTCACTGTAGTGTTATATTGTATCAGTTACTATGTACAGCTCACTGACACATTGTAGCAGACTGTATCTGTGCACTGTAGTGTTATATTGTATCAGTTACTATGTACAGCTCACTGACACATTGTAGCAGACTGTATCTCTGCGCTGTAGTGTTATATTGTATCAGTTACTATGTACAGCTCACTGACACATTGTAGCAGACTGTATCTCTGCGCTGTAGTGTGTTATATTGTATCAGTTACTATATACAGCTCACTGACACATTGTAGCAGACTGTATCTCTGTGCTATAGTGTTACATTGTATCAGTTACTATGTACAGCTCGCTGACACATTGTAGCAGACTGTATCTGCGCTGTAGTGTTATATTGTATCAGTTATTATGTACAGCTCACTGACACATTGTAGCAGACTGTATCTGCGCTGTAGTGTTATATTGTATCAGTTATTATGTACAGCTGACACTGACACATTGTAACTTATTGATTTTTTATTTATTTCTTTTTTATCTAGAACATTCTGCTGCGGCAAAGACTGGAGGCTGCTTCCCAGGGACGGCGATGGCCACCTTATCCACTGGGGAGAGGATTCCCATCTCAGAACTTCTCCCTGGTATGAGCGTCCTGGCCATGGACAACGATGGCCGCCCCACCTATAGTGACTTTGTGACCTTCTTGGATAGAGATCCCAGATCTCAGCATCTATTCCAGGTGATCACCACAGGAGACCCTCCTCGAAGGCTTTCCCTCACTCCAACTCATCTCATCTTTGTAGCGGACAATGTTTCCACCCCAGCTGCTGAATACAAAGCTATATTTGCCAGTCAAGTAAGACCTGGCCAATACATTCTGGTGTCTGGCGCCCCGGGTCTAGTCCCAGCCAGAGTAACATCAGTAAGTACGGAGATAGACACTGGAGTTTTTGCTCCACTCACCCAACATGGGACAATTTTAGTGGACAATGTTGTAGTTTCCTGTTTTGCCTTGGTACAAAAACAGAGGCTGGCACAGATAGCTTATTGGCCTTTGCGGGTACTATACGGGCTAGGAGCAATGGTGGGGAACGAGACCTCTCAGCAAGTGGGCCTTCACTGGTATAGCCAGCTCCTCTACCAATTGGGCCGAATGATCTTGAACAAGAATGAGTTCCATCCACAAGGGCTCCTCTTACTGGAAAGTTGAGCATTGAAGACCAAGCAGTGAGATGACCATGAACTGTGTCCTACAAGGGGTGACCAGCCACCTTGTTCTGCATAGTCTACTGACCTACAAGAGGTATAGAGGTTCTACAAAGCCAGGAGGCCATGCATAGGAGACTTGTTCTTCTTGTCCCTCATCTGACCATGGTGTCCATCAGCAATGGCACAGAAAGACTTGTCTCCCATTGATGTCATGAGTCTTAAGGTACCATGAAGACCTCAATTTCGAGGATGTTCCTTCAGTAGCACTTATGATAGATTTACAAAACTGGGGCATTACCAAAACTTTGTCATCGCTTAGAATTTGCCGCGTCCATAAGTATCTTCACGTGGAACAATAAGAGAGCCCTGAGGTCAGGCAGGGATAGCCAAATTGTCAAGGTACTAACCAAAGCGGGAACCAAGGAAAGAGGTGAGAGAACATTCCAGCTTCTGATCCAGATGAAGCCTCTAATCTGACAGACACCGGACTTTATGTATTGGTACATGGGGGGACAGTCCAAAAGAGCAGAGGGTCAAGCGATGGTCTTCCATGAGACAGACGGCCGTAACCCATCGAGTGCTGCCTGCCTGGACTGTAAGCTTCTAGTCTACAGACAAAATGTCTTATGCTAAATCAATTCTTCTGGTGCCAAGGATCTAGAATGATAAACTCATGAACATCTGCACCTGCACGGGAAGAATTAACATGTACGGACTGGATATTAATGTCTTCCAGGGAGAGATTCCAAGGCATTGCATGCCCCCCTCCCCCACTGACTGGTGTCGTGGCCCCACGTCCCCGCCGCCATATTTATTTTATTATTATGTATCTGTGTATTATAGATGTATAAATGTTTCTTGTTTATATATATATATAATATAAATATATATATACAAAGTTATTAATATTATATTCCTACCGGGACGTCTATGGAGGGAGAAGAAGGTTTCTAAGGGTTACAGGATTGAGATCGTCTGCAGGTCTGGAGAATGTCGGGATAGCGCTCGGAGTAGCATCACTGCACCCCGGCACAGAACGGATTCAAGCACAATTTCAGCTCAGGTCTTCCAATAAAATAACATTATGACTTACAGCGGCTTGTGTTTTTATGTAAATGTTGGGAATAAGAAATACTGGGATGTTATAGTAGCGGGTAGCCGGACACACAGGCGGGTAGCCAGACAGGCTGGTAGTAGGTAGCCGGACACACAGGCGGGTAGCCAGACAGGCTGGTAGCAGGTAGCCGGACACACAGGCGGGTAGCCAGACAGGCTGGTAGTAGGTAGCCGGACACACAGGCGGGTAGCCAGACAGGCTGGTAGCAGGTAGCCGGACACACAGGCGGGTAGCCAGACAGGCTGGTAGCATGTAGCCGGACACACAGGCGGGTAGCCAGACAGGCTGGTAGTAGGTAGCCGGACACACAGGCGGGTAGCCAGACAGGCTGGTAGCAGGTAGCCGGACACACAGGCGGGTAGCCAGACAAGATGGTGGCAGGTAGCTGGACACACAGGCGGGTAGCCAGACAGGCTGGTGGCAGGTAGCTGGACACACAGGCGGGTAGCCAGACAGGCTGGTAGCAGGTAGCCGGACACACAGGCGGGTAGCCAGACAGGATGGTGGCAGGTAGCTGGACACACAGGCGGGTAGCCAGACAGGATGGTGGCAGGTAGCTGGACACACAGGCGGGTAGCCAGACAGGCTGGTAGCAGGTAGCCGGACACACAGGCGGGTAGCCAGACAGGATGGTGGCAGGTAGCTGGACACACAGGCGGGTAGCCAGACAGGCTGGTGGCAGGTAGCTGGACACACAGGCGGGTAGCCAGACAGGCTGGTAGCAGGTAGCCGGACACACAGGCGGGTAGCCAGACAGGATGGTGGCAGGTAGCTGGACACACAGGCGGGTAGCCAGACAGGATGGTGGCAGGTAGCTGGACACACAGGCGGGTAGCCAGACAGGCTGGTGGCAGGTAGTCGGACACACAGACTGGTGGCAGGTAGCCGGACACACAGGCTAGTAGAAGTTAGCCGGACAAACAGGCTGGTAGAAGTTAGCCGGACACACAGGCTGGTAGCCAGATAGGCTGGCAGCAGATAGGTGGACACACAGGCTGGCGGCAGGTAGGTGGATACACAGGCTGGTGGCAGGTAGGTGGATACACAGGTTGGTAGTTGGACTGTAACGTCGTCACAAACCTAGCCACAGGTCATAACCAGAAGAGCAGTTTAGGAAAGATATCCAATCACCAAGGATTAAGGCAGGAACGTATCCAGGAGCACCACAGATTTCAGAAGCAACTTGATACAGACTAGGCAGGACCAGGAGAGGTGGCGGGAGGCAAAATAACAGGGGAACAGGTGGAGCCGATGACAGGGATTGCAGTACACTATACACTATGCAGTACACTATACATGAATCCTCAGACAATGAGTAGTGAAGCAGCATGATGTAGCACAAGCGTTCAGTATAGAAGGGGTTAAGGCCTGCAGTTCCTGACAGTGCAGTCGTGTTCTGTCCATGACTATGGCCTAACTATAAAAGAACAGAACTTGTAGGAAATATATGTAACCCTAAGAGCCGGATCTCCATGATCAGAGAGGGCATTATAAGGGAGGCTGTCAGCAATACATTAAAACTATCAGAAAGTTGCAGAGCTTAATGATGATGATCTCTCACCATATGAGTGACCGCTCAGATTCGTGTCACATAACCCTGGTGACCACATGCAGGTGTCCTCAGGGGCCTCCATTGCTTTGCAGAAATAAGGAGCAATTGCAAGGACATTACCACCATCTTGAGGTGCACAGTGGTATTACACAATTGTCACAATGTATCAGACTCTGGAGATGTTGTTACTCCGGCCGGATTACACAGCAGAGATTGCTGTTCCTGGACAGGGGCACCGAAAGTGAGGAGTGGGGGAAGCAGCTTTCATGTAGCGAGGGTGACCCCATAGCCCTCCTGTTTCATGTGTCCACTTAATAGTTTGCCCCGTATATCAGGGAGACTGCATGAGTGTGATATGGAGGACAGGGCTGGACAGAAGACGAGGGTCCACAGAAAAACAGGATTTTGTGAAAATGTTGGTTTGTGCATTCATTTTGCCACATACTCTTTATAGTACTGGAGTCTTCTTATGTGGCAGATGAAAATTTGGGCCCCTAACATACCAAGGTCCCAAGAGTAAGTAATATAGGCTGACTTTAGGGTTTTCATTGCTGAGACACAGGAGAAGCAGCTGCCAAGACTAGTGCAGAGGATCTGCTATCATCCAGGATAAAACTTCCCATAGGAAACCCTTTATAAATGAGCAGCAGGTAAGAAAACACCAACAATGACCAGCAGAGGGCAGCAAGTTACAGAGCAGTACTCACAATGACCAGCAGAGGGCAGCAAGTTACAGAGCACTACTCACAATGACCAGCAGAGGGCAGCAAGTTACAGAGCACTACTCACAATGACCAGCAGAGGGCAGTAGGTTACAGAGCACTACTCACAATGACCAGCAGAGGGCAGCAGGTTACAGAGCACTACTCACAATGACCAGCAGAGGGCAGTAGGTTACAGAGCAGTACTCACAATGACCAGCAGAGGGCAGTAGGTTACAGAGCAGTACTCACAATGACCAGCAGAGGGCAGTAGGTTACAGAGCACTACTCACAATGACCAGCAGAGGGCATCAGGTTACAGAGCAGTACTCACAATGACCAGCAGAGGGCAGCAAGTTACAGAGCACTACTCACAATGACCAGCAGAGGGCATCAGGTTACAGAGCAGTACTCACAATGACCAGCAGAGGGCAGTAGGTTACAGAGCACTACTCACAATGACCAGCAGAGGGCATCAGGTTACAGAGCAGTACTCACAATGACCAGCAGAGGGCAGCAAGTTACAGAGCACTACTCACAATGACCAGCAGAGGGCAGCAAGTTACAGAGCACTACTCACAATGACCAGCAGAGGGCAGTAGGTTACAGAGCACTACTCACAATGACCAGCAGAGGGCATCAGGTTACATAGCACTACTCCCAATGACCAGCAGGGGGCAGCAGGTTATAGAGCACTACTCACAATGACCAGCAGAGGGCATCAGGTTACAGAGCAGTACTCACAATGACCAGCAGAGGGCAGCAAGTTACAGAGCACTACTCACAATGACCAGCAGAGGGCAGTAGGTTACAGAGCACTACTCACAATGACCAGCAGAGGGCAGCAGGTTACAGAGCACTACTCACAATGACCAGCAGGTTACAGAGCACTACTCACGATGACCAGCAGGGGGCAGCAGGTTACAGAGCACTACACACAATGACCAGCAGGTTACAGAGCACTACTCACAATGACCAGCAGAGGGCAGCAGGTTACAGAGCACTACTCACAATGACCAGCAGGGGGCAGCAGGTTACAGAGCACTACTCACAATGACCAGCAGGGGGAAGCAGGTTACAGAGCAGTACTCACAATGACCAGCAGAGGGCAGTAGGTTACAGAGCACTACTCATAATGACCAGCAGAGGGCAGCAGGTTACAGAGCACTACTCACAATCACCACCAGAGGGCAGCAGGTTACAGCACTACTCACAATGACCAGCAGGGGGCAGCAGGTTACAGAGCACTACTCACAATGACCAGCAGGGGGAAGCAGGTTACAGAGCACTACTCACAATGACCAGCAGGGGGCAGCAGGTTACAGAGCACTACTCACAATGACCAGCAGGGGGCAGCAGATTACAGAGCACTACTCACAATGACCAGCAGGGGGAAGCAGGTTACAGAGCACTACTCACAATGACCAGCAGAGGGCTGTAGGTTACAGAGCACTACTCATAATGACCAGCAGAGGGCAGCAGGTTACAGCACTACTCACAATGACCAGCAGAGGGCAGCAGGTTACAGCACTACTCACAATGACCAGCAGGTTACAGAGCACTACTCATGATGACCAGCAGGGGCCAGCAGGTTACATAGCACTACTCACAATGACCAGCAGGGGGCAGCAGGTTACAGAGCACTACTCACAATGACCAGCAGGGGCAGCAGATTACAGAGCACTACTCACAATGACCAGCAGGGGGCAGCAGGTTACAGAGCAGTACTCACAATGACCAGCAGGGGGCAGCAAGTTACAGAGCACTACTCACAATGACCAGCAGGGGGCAGCAGGTTACAGAGCACCTCTAATTCTTACCAGCAGAAGGCAATAGGATGCAGAGCATTACTCTTATTGATCAGCAGACTGCAGCAGGTTACAGAGCACTACTCACAATGACCAGCAGGGGGCAGCAGGTTACAGAGCAGTACTCACAATGACCAGCAGGGGGCAGCAGGTTACAGAGCACCTCTAATTCTTACCAGCAGAAGGCAATAGGGTGCAGAGCATTACTCTTATTGATCAGCAGACTGCAGCAGGTTACAGAGCACTACTCACAATGACCAGCAGGGGGCAGCAAGTTACAGAGCACTACTACTGCTTACCAGCAGAAAACAGAAGGTTACAGTGTACTATTAATTCTTACCAGCAGAAGGCAGCTGGCTACAGTCACTACTCCTATTGATCTGTAGAGGGCAGCAAATTATTTGTAATGATTATATGGCTGCCACGTACTAAAAGGTTTGAGCGTTTTTCATTTATTTTGTGTCCAAGTTTGACTCAATAATTGTTACAAAACTGAATGTAAAGGATTGTGTCTGCAATGCTCCCCCACAGTCTGTACCCTTAAAATATAAACCTCTGGTGTCATGACAAATCTGCCAATCAGTATGTCAGAAGGTTTCAGAACTTTTTACAATGTTGACGGTAATTTTTTGGGAGCAGAACATTAATATTACATCTGGGATATTGTCAATCAAAAACTGCAGCACTGTGGCAACTGAATACTGATAGGGTGCAACGTACAGTGTATACAGCTCGGATACAATGATGCATATAGTATATACAGTGTATGGGCAGGCTGTAGTTGTTACGTGGGGCCCCAGTCCATACAGTGCACAGATACATGTCTCGGCTGGGGCTGCACCTCTTGTATCTTGTTTATCAGAGCAGTGATATATTAACAGAGGCAGTAAATGTCATATGTCATTCTGAATTCAGGGCAGTGGTCTCCAGGGGCCCCGAGGAGGGGGCAGATGTGCCTGCAGCCGCTCAGCAAACATATTAGTTATGTTATAAAGTATCACAAATCTATCTGGTCCTGAGACATAACAGGGGGGTCCAAGACCTCATGGTAAAACAGTAGGTGTTATCACTATGTATAGCCGATGTCAGGGGGCTTTCCCACTTGCGCTTGTTCTCTGGTTTGTGCGTTCGGCCGGGTTTCCATCTTCAGCCCCGGCGAAACTGGACAGAGGACGCAAACCCCTGCCAGGATCAGTAAGTATATAGGGCCCGTTACCAGCTGGAGTAACTCCAGCCGGTAATGGCCTATTAACAAAAAAAAAAAAAAAAAAAAAAACACGGAGCGGTAGCGGTTGTCGCCGACCCCCTAATGTCCCGGGCCCTGTGTCAGCTGCCTCTGCTGCTACGGCGGTAGTTACGCCCCTGCTGTGAGGCCCCATTCACATCTGTGTTCGGGGAGTCTGCTTGGAGACCCCTAAACGGAAACCTATACGCATAGAAGAGCGGTTACCTGGGAAAACACGCAGATCCCATAGACTATAATGTGGTCCGTGTAATTTCCGAATGAAACATGCGGAGAGAAATGTCCTGCAAGCATCGCTGTTCGCTGTTCTCTCCTCGCATGATTCGTGCGGACACCGCGCCGGAAACACACGGAACCCATTATAGTCTATGAGGTCCATGTGCTTCCTAAGCTAACCGCTTTTTAATGTGTTCGGTATTACCTTCGAAAACTCCTCTACAATAAACATTGAGACTCCTAAAAATCCTAATCTTACATATAATTCCTAAAATAAACGATTTTCCCAAATAAAAAATAAATAAATAAATAATCAAATAAAATAAATGTACGATTTGTCAGAAATATTAAAAGATAAATGATCCCTTCTGGTGACACTTACTATAGTTTTTCCGCAGGTCGTCGCCTCCCAACCTATAATCGGATCATTGGCGATTTAAAAAATTGAAGTTTCGCCTTCTGCAGTAAATTTCATTCTTATGACCCGTTTTAGATCCTCCATTATTTTAGGATACGGGAAAACCCTCAGGCCGTGACCGTCGCTCCTCAGGACAATGGTCTGCAGATATATGGTTGGGGGATAAGTGTCCTATTGACCCGCTGACCCTTCAGATCAATATGCAGATGAGGCCCGGGGTCCCCGCAGCAGCAGACACTTGTTGTGTGCGCAGTCATTAGAATTAATAGGTGTTAATTTGTCTACATCGCCCCCCTCCTGGTAACCATGATGGATGAGGCGGCCATTGTGGCTAAGGGAGTGACAGATGTGTTTGGGAGTGTGTTGGCTTTCAGGCTGGTGAATAGTGTGTGGAGGGACAAGGTTAAGACACCCAAAAGGTGAACGCGGGGCTGCACTGGGGCAGGTGGGACACAATGGTGGTCACAGATGCCGGCCAGGCCCGCTCCCCTTTTCATTAGGCTAATTCCAGCAGCGGCCGGCGGGGGCTACAAACTCATGGAGATGAGAGGTAAATGGTTCCCAGGGGGCGGCTGGTCACATGTAACATCAACAAGTGCACACGGGAGCGACAATATAATGGCCATATAAAAGGGAAGGTCTAGGTTTGGTCAAAATCTGCATAAGGCAGAGACCCCAAAATGCAGAAACACAACGTGGGACCCCAGACGCAACAGGGGTTTGTCCAATTCCTGGACAAGCCCTTTAAGAAACTGCACTGCAACTTGCATCGAAACTGCACCAAGTACATGCACACTAAATAGGAAAGGGTTAACCTATGCACCATCTCTCCATACAGGGCTGCCAGGAATATACATGAGGAACACAAGGCAAGGTCAGTACAAAGTTTCCATAAGGGAGATCCAAGAGCCCCAGAGATTATTATATAAAGGAGCTGTCTCCCCTCCCGTCTTATCTTCCATTGATCTCTCTTGTGCTGTTCCTCTGTTGTTCTTCCTGGAAGTGTGTTAAGGAAGTCTTATCAGTCTCTATAATTTTTTTTTTTAATGTAGATTGTGAGCTCCATATAGGGATATATGATAAAGGGATCACAATGTACATTTTTTTCCTTATCAGTATGTCTTTGTAGTATGGGAGGAAATCCACGCAAACACGGGGAGAACATACAAACTCCTTGCAGATGTTGCTCCTGGCGGGATTCAAACCCAGGACTCCAGCGCTGCAAGTCACCGTGTTGCCCCCATCAGTCTCTACAATCTGAGGTGGTATAGGGAACACCCTTTTGATAAGGGGACTGGCAACGCCCAGTTGTCAATACATTTATACACTGCCAGCAGGAATAACAGAGGAACGTCACAACAGTTAGGGATAAAGTCGCTGCAGAGTCGGTATTACATGGGGAGGGTCATATAGATATGTGCGGAGGAGATTTTTTTTTTTTTTTTTATAGGCTAGAGCATAATTTAACCCTTTAGTCAATATAAAAATAGGAGTCACAGATAAGCCAAGGGGGCGCTGTTTGTGCTACCCTGTCAGTCCTACTTCCTATGACACTGTATAATGGCGGAGGGCGATGCGCAGCGCTGTTTGTGCTACTATGTCAGTCTTACTCGCTATGACAGAACGTATAATGGCGGAGGGCGATGCGCGGCTCAGACGCGAGCGCTCGCCTTAATAAATGGCCGCCTTCTATAAATACATCTTCAGCCGTTACTGATAAGCCAATCATGATAATGGGCACGAGAGGCTGTGAGTAATGGACTCTTTATATTTATGAGGTCTCCACAGATCTGGCGAGCTCGCGTCAAGGCAGCAAGAAAAACATCCCATAATGATTATGGAAGTGCAGTTTAACCCCTTAACTGCCGTCAAGCCAGCGACGCCTGGAGCCCAGGAAAATCCATCACGTCAAAAAATTTTCGATCTGGTTGCCGCTGCCGCCGCCGCACAGTGTGTATATGGCGAGGGCACCGAAGACACAAAAAAATAAAAAAATCTGACAAGTCGTAGTGCTGGGTAACAGTGCGGACTCCAAAAACCAGCTCGAGGGTCGTCTGGAAGCCGCCCTGAAGCTAAAGCCATTGCAAAGAAAAAAAAAAAAGTTGCATTTTACAGTCCCAGAAAGTGTTTGAGATTTTATTTAATCTCGTCCCCACATTGCAAAAAAAAACTCAGCATTTTAATTCTACCTGCCAAAATTCTGCATTTCCCCATGAAGTGTGCGCGTTGTCTCCACTGCACATTTTGTGTTGCCAAGGCCTAAAAGGGTCAAACGGAGTTAAGAGCAGGGAATGGTTGACTATTAACCCCTTTTTGTCTCCTTCCATTTCACTTTTGGGGATCCCATGATCTTCTCCAGTCTCTGTTCCTGGCACTTCTGCAAAGACGCCAAGGAGCCCCTATGTGGCCCCCGGAGCTGATCACTTGCCACGTACACGAGCAGCAGTTAGTTACGCCATTGCTGAAACGTACAGTGATTGGCAGCAGTGGATACAATGTGTGTGTGTGGGGGGCTTCTTGGCATCTTTGCTGGGGAGCCAGAATCGGAGACCGGAGGTGACAATGGAAGCTGCTGATGGAACAGACAGAAGAAGGAGGGATGAATGACACTTCTTTATTTTCAAACAATCCTTGCCTTTAACTCCTTTGTATTGCTCCTGGTCAACCCCTTTAAGTCCCTTGCACATTGGGGGCATCTGCTTTGGGAGTTTATCTTAGTTTGTTGGGTCTGGAGTTCTCCTAAAGTCTGGTTTGGGGTTTGATTATATTTATTGTATAAAAAAAAAAATGGAGGCTGGCTGAAAAATTGAGGCGCTAAAGACGCGTCTGCTGCAAACTTGGAGAAGTGGTAAAGGCTGCCTGGGCGGAGTGGAGAAGAAAAGGAAAGAACATCTATCAATCTCGAAAGATGTCACCTGTGACTCATTGGATTTCTATTTTACCTGTTTCTTATAGTAAGTTCTTGTAATGTCTTCATGTATCCCTACCCTGTGCGAAAGAGTCAGCAATAATTGGAGACTGTCAGTAAGTAGGGGTGCAGCACTTTGGCAAGAGGAATGAAAACAACTAGTTATTGCTCCTAGTACCGAGTGGACTATAGGCACGGTGTAGCCGGACAGCGGTGGGAAAGAGAAGGTCCAAGATTTGGAGAGGACCCAAGGCCTATGTTCTACTTGCTCTGACGCCGATAGAAATCCCCATGTAATTCCCGCCATTATCTGACTCTCTGCGAGGCCGATGACGAGTAGCGCATTCTCAGGACGGTTCCGGTGAATGGCAGTGAAGAGGTCAAGCGCAGAATTTCATCCAGTTAATTGGAGGTCGGGTCATCCCCCGGGGACGGTGACGATCAATAAAGGGAGAATGAAAATGTACTTTGGGTGATTAGTTTCATTTACACACCGAATATTTCATTAGAGACTGAAGGTGGAAGAGGGGACACGGCGCGGGTTATCTACCGGAGAAACGGCGGCAAAACAATAAGGAAGGGGGTGAGCAGTCCATCCCCTGCATCAGTGGCCTGGAAGCTTTCGGAGTCAGGCCTAGCATTGCCCAATATCTGGAACCTCACGGGCATGTTCTATACATTGTATCTGCAACGTCTGCTACAGTACGGAGAGCTATAGGGGCCATTCACATGTCAGAAAGTCACGAGAAATGAAAGGAGGTCTTCTGCCTTCTGCCTCGGATTCTCTTCCACTTTCCTTCTCTGCAAAAAGCGTCAGAAACAAGGGGCGAAGCACCGCTCACTTGGCACAAGTCAACATCCCAAAAAAGGAATGTCCATAACAGATTCCCATCAGAAGCAATCCGGATGGGATCTGACATTGATTTTGAGATGAAATCTAAATGCTTTTGTGTGAAAATCCCCTCCCCTGAGGGGTCGAGGGATTTGTGCGTCTTTTGTCACCAGTGGGCGACTTCAGGTGACACAGGGGGTTGTGTTTGGGGGTAACTCGGTCAGGAATCGTGAAGTAAAAAGTGCCAATCGGAGAATAGCAGCCATATTGCAAGTTACTAATGCGTATGGATAATGGGGTTAGGGGTAGGATACCTGTTGGTTTTGCAAGGGAAGACAGGAATAGGGAGCAGATAAAAACTGTGGGCATGCTCTTTGGCAATTCCAATATGGCAGCATTGGCGATACCAGGCAGAAGCCAATGTTTTTCTATTTGCAAATGTTCAAAAATTCTTGTTGAAATACTTGTGTAGTCTGATAAATGGAAGGATCCCGCACGTGTCCCTGTGAGGTTACAAATCAATGGTTCAATAGTGGGACCTCTAATGGCAGGAAGCAGAACTGCAACAAACAGTAAAGTCCTATTGGCATTGAATAGCTAAGTAGTCGTGTGATTGACCTTGCTAAGAGTTTAAAACCGTGTCAGCGATGGATTAGAAATATCTATTACATATACATGAGGCTTAACCAGTTCATCACTTTAATGAGGCGCAAGTCGCATTCGCCTCCCCCCAACACCCAACCAATTTCCTGATTAACCTGTCACTCACAGCTCTGGGGGCGCAGAGACGGAGCTGCCATCTCACAGCCTGATCGAGATCCCATTGCAGGAGCTTCTCACATCGTCGTTAGATTCCACAACACGGTTTTACAGCGATTTTGCAAAAAAAATATTGGAAAACCTGTTACGTGACTGCAAAATCAAGTCAAGGGATTTAGATCACGGTCATCAGGGCTTGCCAGGGTTCCCTCTTCTTGCAATTGAAGGGGAGATGTAAAAGATCAGATTGCACAGGGTTCTGTGTAATGTATATCCACAGACACATAGATCGGCATAGGAGCTGCATGCACAAAACGACAGAATCCAGCTTTAAAGGGGTCAGGCTTTGAAACATATTTATCCTCTGTCTACAGTTTAGAGGATGCATTGCTGGTCGTGGGGGTCTGACAGCGCCCTCTAGAGAACAGGGGGTGTGTTACCCCATTGTGAATGTGGGGGTGCACATGTCAGAGTGCGATAGCTGAGTGCTATACTTTGGCTCTTCCAATTAAATGAAAGGGAGCAGGGGTGTGCCTGCAACCACCAGGGGTTTGGCGGTATTCACAACAGAAGGAAGACCCCCCCCCCCCTCCATGTTAGGATTGGTGAGGGTCCCAGCAGTCAGACCCCTATGTATCCTCCATCCTAGAGCAGAACCCCTTTAAGTCAAGACTATTTGCAAGACTGCCTGAATCTTAGACACATTTAGTTGTGAAAGTCGACATACCCTTTGAACCAATGTGCCCCTTCCCCGTTCCAGTGTGTCAGGGGTTAAACGGAGCCGTCCCGGGTTGACTGATTCCCAGGGTTTCGTGATGGATTATTTGCAGCGTCTGCCTAGACCTTGGCTTGTAATTAATGTCCATCATTAAGAGATAATGAGCAGTGATTGCCAGCTGTATAATTATTAACCACTATCCACACTGGCCGTAGGCCGCAGCACACACGGATACATACAGACGGGGCGTGAAGAGGAATATCCATGTACCACGGCCAAATAATGCTGGGGGTCAGATGATACTATATTTGTGGTCAGTACGTAACTTGTATTCTGCATTATTTGCAGTTCTCTCTGAGCTGGTGGTGGACACTCGCTGCTACAGGCTGCGCACAGTCACTAGAGGATAATCCGCTCCATAACCCGCCCCGGGACATATAGAGGAGACATTGACTGCTTTGGTTGTGATAGAAAGCTTCTATGTAGCATCAGCCCAAGCTCATCTGCACTTTTTGTTCACTGCTCCCCTTCCCCTCTCCATAGACTTCTATAGACATGAATAACCGGAGTCATGTGACCTGCAGTCCGCCTTGAGATTTGAGAAATTTCTGATTTTCGGAGTCTGTTTACGAAAGGGAGGGTTGCAGGATAGCAGACTGGTCTCTAATAAGATAGATCACAAAATTTCTTATAAATCACCTGTACTATTCATTTATGCAAAGCTTGTTGAAATGTAAGGGACCAGGGGCCGTACCTAGGGAAGGTGGAGTAGTAGTTAGCATGCACGGGGCCCTGCGTGTGCCCCAATGGTCCCTGTAACAATAATCCAATATTCAAAATGGCACAAGGTCGAACGGGACTCTTACACAATTTGCAATTTGGGGCAAAGCAGATCCAAGTTACCCCTCTAACAGGGACTATTTAAAGCAAACTAAACTTTTCAACAGACACTTGCTGCTATGATGCCTGCCATAATCTGCCCAAAGAAAGAAGAGGAGAATCCGCTCCAAAACCCTCTCTAAGGCTGGTTGTAGATGACTGTGAATTAAAAGCAAGGGCTGCACATGGGGGACACGGGGATGTCCCATTGTGCCGGCCATGCTTTCTTCTTCACCATGGCTCCCTTCATTAAATGAATAGGAGCCACGGAAGCATGGGCCGCAAAATAAGACGGGAATAGGACCGGTTCTATCTGATATGGTGCGTACGAGTCCATAGAAGAGAATGGGTCAGTGCCCTATCCGTGAAATACACAGATAGCACACAGCTGTCTGCAAGGGGCAGCACTTTGTAGCACATTTTAGAGGGGTAATGACCTGTATTTATGTGAATATAGAAACGTCCTATTTACCCAGTGACTGTGCCACTCCCAAACTCTCCCCTCTCCATACACTTCTATTGCGAGCAGACAGCCAATACCTCTTTGTACTGCAGGACCTATTAAAGACAAGACTACAGAGCATGCAAAATAGCAATAAATGTCTATGAAAGGGATGTGATGTATGTGAATGGCTTTGTATTCTGAGCCGGAGAGAATCTCTAACTGGACGCTATTTTTTTCTAACCAAGAGTTGTGGTATCCCACTTACATTAATGAGGAACAAATGATAATACCGAGCAACCACAGAAATAGATTGTTAATACAATACAAAGAAGATTGGCAGCAGCAGTAATTCAATCCAGAACCCCTTAGGGAACAGAAGATGCAGGAGAATGACCGATGGATATGAAGAAAACCGCGCTACTCTCTTGGGATAAACCAATACACGCACTTTATTCCACTTTCTTAAAAACACGACGCTACAACACAGCATTTCGGGGATTCCCCTTTTTCAAGTGTCACGAAACACACAATATACCCTAATAAAAACAACAAATGGCATAATAAATAAATATACATATATATATATATATATATACATATATATATACATATATATATATATGTATTGGTTTATCCCAAGAGAGTAGCGCGGTTTTCTTCATATCCATCGGTCATTCTCCCACTTACATTAAGACACCCATAAAGAGACTGAACAAAGAGGACAACCTATATTTCTAGAAATGAACATAATATCTATTCAGGGACTGCGTCCTGTTCACTCCCCCCCTGTACCTTCTCGTCATCTTCACCTTCGCATAGGCATCCGAGGCTGCGCTATACGCAGTTGAAATCGTGTAACAGACCGCCGCAAAATGGCCGACGGAGCATGCATAGTCGGCTCTGCCCTAACCCAAGGTGGCAGATCCGCCTGCACATGCTCTAACCGCATATAGCACAGCGTTGGATGTCTATGCAAGGCTGAAGACGAGGAGAAGATGCAGGGGGGAGTGAACAGGAGGCACTAAGGGGCGGCGAGCAGCGGATGGTGCTGGTGTGTTCGGAGCACAGGGGGACGGCTCCTGTGTTCCCAGAGCATAATTTGCAGAAGAAACGCTTTTTTACAGAAACAGTGAGGAGCACAAGAGGATGTGAGATAGGAGAAGAATAGACGTATTAAAGGGATCCTATCATTAAAATCTAATTTTTTGTCATTCACACGTACGAATAGACTTAAGAAAGGCTCTTCTTCTCCTACCTTTAGATGTCTTCTCCGCGTCGCCATTCGGTAGAAATCCCGGTGTTCTTCGGTATGCAAATGAGTTCTCTCGCAGCACTGGGGGCGGTCTTCAGCACTCAAACAGCACTGGGGGTCGTCCCCAATGCTGCCAGAGAACTCTCCAGCGCCGCCTCCATCTTCTTCAGGAACAGCCTCTCTGCGGGTCTTCTTCCGGCACTGGGTTCAAACTTCTAGGCCTCGGGCAGAGCAGATGGCCACAAGAAAAATGGCCAGCTGGTGTAAGCGGCCATTTTCTTGTGGCCTGCGGGCATGCACAATCAGCGCTGCCCAAAGCCTAGAAGTTTGAACCCAGCTCCAGAAGAAGACGTGTGAAGAGGCCATACGTGAAGAAGATGGAGGCGGTGCAGCATTGGGGACGACCCCAGTGCTGTTTGAGCGCTGAGGACCGCCCCCAGTGCTGCGAGAGAACTCATTTACATACCGACAAAACCCTGGATTTCTACCGAACGGCGGCCCCGAGAAGACATCTAAAGGTAGGAGAAGAATAGGCTTTCTTAAGGCTATTCCTACGTGTGAACGACAAAAAATGTGATTTTAATGATAGGATCCCTTTAATGCACAGGTACACGTCTAAGATGGCGGCAACACAGGTCATATACTGTATGTGTCTTACATCACAGGTTACCCATCTCCTGGCCCTCTGATAATGGAAGGATTATGGAGGATACAGATTTCGGACCCCCACAGATGTGCTCTACGTGGGAGACCAGGACTTCTCATCCACATTCATGACTCCTTATCACCCCGGCCTGGAAACTCACAGATGGACCTGTAATTTGCAGTGTAATTTGCCTGGTATTTGGGTGAGAGGTGCAGGACGTAGAGGCAGGTGACAAATTGCTCTGTTATCACTAAGTAGGAGCCATAATGACTGATGATGGAGGTGCGACGGTGCGGGCTCAAGGATGTAAACCCCATAGACTATAGACTGCACGGAGACTGGAATGTCATTGCAATCCTCCAGGGGTCCCGATTATCTAGTGGAAAAGAGGCTCTAATAGATTATAATTCATAATCCATGGTGGGAAAATCCTGTGGGATCCGACATCAATATCAAAATCCTGGAAAACCCCTTTAATGAGGCTAAAGGAATTTATTAATAACCCATCAGAAAATGGGGACTAAGTGAACGTCTGGGACCACTACTCCTGTATACAACGGACACAGGAACTTCAGGACTAAGCTTTCAAGGAACCCAGTGACCTGCGCCTACGCACCATGTGATCTGAGATTACTCCCAGCTTTGGGATCCAGACGTTGTGCCGAGCTGTACATAGTTCAGGGTCCTGTCTGTGATAAGCTGTATTAGGTATAGTAGGATCAGCTGATGAACCGGCTGAACTCTGCTACATCACCACTGGGAGAGGTGATGAAATCTCAATAGGTTTACAGATAAGACAGTCTGGGGCTGCGGGGAGTTTGGGTCGATCTGGAAGGGGGCAAGGAATAGTAAAGGAAGGTCCTAAGAAAGCTCATTTCTAGAAAAAAAAAACGTAAAGAGTCACAACGTGCGGCCTTAACGCCTATAATGTGGATAGTGGAGGTGTCGTGATTGGCACAATCTCTTAAAGGACAATCCAGGCCTGGCCATGAAGGGGTTAATAAAGGCAAGGATAAGAGGTATGATACCTATAGTGCAACCAGTTCATGTAACAGAGGACTCTGCAGGGTGGACGGCAGGAATAATGATATAGTTACTAGACAAAGAATAGATAAGACGTTGTATCAGGAGAGTATGGAAGGTTCACAGTCACCGAAACCGACCAAGATGGCTGCAGCGAGGACATCTGAAGTCACAGCTCACTCCGGAGGATGTCTTCTTCAGTGACTCAATAGACAATTGCTCCAAGTCTGGATTAGACATTACTGTAGAATAAAGCAGCAATGACCCCCAAATAAAATATACTGGGAAACTGCACTGAAAAGGGATCAAAGGATGGCCAATACATATAATATATAGCGGAGCCCAAAATATGTCGCATATCTGGTCTGGGTAAGGGAGTGATCTGCTCAAAGAGATGGTCCAGACGTGAAGGGAGTCTGTCCCCAAAAACCAACATATCACCCCAGTCCTGCAGATAGATGGGCGAGGGTCACCTAAATCATACAGTGTTTTCTTCTTGTGAATCGCTGATATCAGCGATAACTTGGCAATGGAGGTAGCGATTCACCAGGGGGCTATGCTTCATATGATTCAGGTGGCATTAACCTATCTATCTGCAGGGCTGGGGCGATATGCTGGTTCTGGTGACAGTAACCTATCTATCTGCAGGGCTGGGGTGATATGCTGGTTCTGCTGACAGTAACCTATCTATCTGCAGGGCTGGGGTGATATGCTGGTTCTGGTGACAGTAACCTATCTATCTGCAGGGCTGGGGTGATATGCTGGTTCTGGGTACAGTAACCTATCTATCTGCAGGACTGGGGTGATATGCTGGTTCTGGTGACAGTAACCTATCTATCTGCAGGGCTGGGGTGATATGCTGGTTCTGGGTACAGTAACCTATCTATCTGCAGGACTGGGGTGATATGCTGGTTCTGGTGACAGTAACCTATCTATCTGCAGGACTGGGGTGATATGCTGGTTCTGGTGACAGTAACCTATCTATCTGCAGGACTGGGGTGATATGCTGGTTCTGGTGACAGTAACCTATCTATCTGCAGGGCTGGGGTGATATGCTGGTTCTGCTGACAGTAACCTATCTATCTGCAGGGCTGGGGTGATATGCTGGTACTGGTGACAGTAACCTATCTATCTGCAGGGCTGGGGTGATATACTGGTTCTGGTGACAGTAACCTATCTATCTGCAGGGCTGGGGTGATATGCTGGTTCTGGTGACAGTAACCTATCTATCTGCAGGGCTGGGGTGATATGCTGGTTCTGGTGACAGTAACCTATCTATCTGCAGGACTGGGGTGATATGTTGGTTCTGGTGACAGTAACCTATCTATCTGCAGGGCTGGGGTGATATGCTGGTTCTGCTGACAGTAACCTATCTATCTGCAGGACTGGGGTGATATGCTGGTTCTGCTGACAGTAACCTATCTATCTGCAGGGCTGGGGTGATATGCTGGTTCTGGTGACACTAACCTATCTATCTGCAGGACTGGGGTGATATGCTGGTTCTGGTGACAGTAACCTATCTATCTGCAGGACTGGGGTGATATGCTGGTTCTGGGGACAGTAACCTATCTATCTGCAGGACTGGGGTGATATGCTGGGTCTGGTGACAGTAACCTATCTATCTGCAGGACTGGGGTGATATGCTGGTTCTGGTGACAGTAACCTATCTATCTGCAGGGCTGGGGTGATATGTTGGGTCTAGCAGTTGATTGGGAAACTTCCTAAATATCTTGGGTAGTGGTAGAAGAAATTTGAGCCTATCAGTGATTACTTTAGCCTACCCAAGAAGTTTACCACGGGTGCCGCAGCCTCCCCCCAGCGTAAACAAGAGTGCCTACAGCTAGTCACAGATGGTGCTTCCTCCCTCCCTGTATTGCTTCTACTCTGAAGACATTCCTCTAGGACACTCATGGCTTCTCTAAGATGGCAGTGGTATCATCTTCAGCACCTGCACAAACGTCAGCAGAGGAGAAGTACAAGACACTGCTGCCATCTTGGACCAGCTATAGATGACACATGACTACCTTCTTCCAAACACAGACAGGACATACGTGTGGATCAGCAAATTCGTTTCATACACCTCAATTAAATGGAGCAGCAATACCAGACACAACCTGTGGGCAGTTGTGGCGCTGTTTCTGGAAGAAAGTGGCCATGTTTTTCTTATCTAGTAAAATCCCTTTAATCTCAGAAGCTTTTGTGGGGATGAGTAATATCATGACGCCCGGTCTTGGTGATGCATTCCCTCACAGCGCCATAATGGGAGTAGTAGTAATTACAGCTTCACATAGAGGGGCATTAAATCATGGCCGCTCCTGGTGCTGGGGGAGTAGACGCCGCCGTTACCTCTGATTTCCCAGGAGTAAATTTGCTCTATATCAGGCAGCAATATGCCTTATTAAATGGATGGGAGGAGCGGGGTGTGGAACGAATAGACAATGTCATTTCAGAAGACACGGCCATATAGACATTGTATACAGATGTTGGGTATATGCAGGGTCAGCGATAGCCCGAGTTCTGTCCTGCAATCCTTATATGTTACACTGTTATATTTCTAGATGTATCTGCCTATGCTCCATACACAACCAAAGACCCTGCAAAAATGACAAGTCCTGCCTGTATAGAGCGGCTGCGGTCACACACGTCTGCACTTATTACTGATCAGTGTCCGTATCCGCACGGGATGGAGCAGGCCCTGTACTTGTCCGTATTTGTGGCACGGACTCACAGATACAAGGGTAGGGAGCGGACAAGTCTTATTGCAGGTCTGAGATTACGGATGACACACTGAGACAACGCGGACATGATTTCTTACAGATTATGGATCACATTTTGCAGACAGTAAAAACCACTGAAGTCATTCCTGTCCACGTAACCTTAGGGCTTATTCACATGGAAGTTTTTCTAACAATATGAGTGTATTCACATGTCAGATTTTTATTTTGGTTTTAAACAGTCTGTTCTGTTTTGCGTCCGGTGTTCACAGAGGACACGGCCGTCAAACCTGGATAAATGGAGACGGAACAAACGCAAAACGGCTATTAAAAATTAACCAATTCATCCCTTTTTCACAGCTGTGTGAATATAACCCAAGCGGTGGTCAGGAAAGAGTATCCTGCGATAATATAATCTGTATACTGTGGCTATGGCAATCCAGCCTTAGGGTGCATTCACACTACGGAACGCCAGCGTGTATCACAGCCGTACACGCCGGCGTTACAGCAGGGCTGCCGGACACTTCCCATTCATTTCTATGGGAGCCGGCATGCGAGCGCTCCCCATAGAAATGAATGGACTGCTTTTTTCCATTCATTTCTATGGGGAGCGCTCGCATGCCGGCTCCCATAGAAATGAATGGGAAGTGTCCGGCAGCCCTGCTGTAACGCCGGCGTGTACGGCTGTGATACACGCTGGCGTTCCGTAGTGTGAATGCACCCTAAGGCTGAGGTCACACAGAGTTTTTTGGTCAGGAATCCACTTCAACATCAGCCTCCAAAAAAAGCCTCCCAATACAGTTCTATTGGGAGGCTATTTTTGGAGGCAGATTACTGACCTAAAAAAATCAGTGTGAACTCAGCCTAAGCTGTGCCCTATAGCATAACAGTAAGTAATAAAAGAGGGTTTTTCTAAAAAGAAAAGAAAAATTCATATAAATTTTTATTATTTTTATTTAATTTATTTAATTATTTTTTTTTTTTTAAATTAAGATTTTTCCCCTAACTATCCAGACTGCAGAAAATCTGCATTTTTGGGATGTGTAAAAAACACCTTAAGGCTAAGGCCCCACAGTGCGGAAACACAGGTTTTTTCGTTGCAGATTTTGTTGCAGTTTTTTGAGCCAAAGCCAAGAATGGCTACAAAAGGAATGGGAACTTTATAGGAAGTTCTTATACTTCAACCTTCTGCTCATCCACCCCTAGCTTTGGCTCAAAAAACCACAGCAAAATCTGCAACCAAAGAAGCTGCGTTTCCGCAATGTGGGATGTTAGGCTGCACGTTGTGGAGACGCAGCGTTTTTGTTGCAGATTTTGCTGCGGTTTTTTGAGCCAAAGCCAGGGGTAGCTTGAGAAGAAGGTAGAAGTATAAGAACTTCCTATAGATTTCCTATTCCTTGTGTAGCCATTCTTGGCTTTAAAGTAACGCAGCCAAATATGCAACAAAAAAAAGCTGCATTTCTGCAAGCCTCGGCCTCAACCTTAGGCAGAGGTCCCACATTGATGAAAATGCAAATTTTTTTTGTTGCGGCTTTTTGAAAAGGAATGGAAGATATGAAGAAAACTCTTAGACCTCCTGCTCAATCCAAGCCGGGCTTTGGCTCAAAAACCACAGCAAAATCTGCAACAAGAAAAGCTGTGTTTCGAATCTCTGAGTTTTTGTTACGTTTTGCGCTGCGTTTTTATTTCCTTTATTAAATCTATATGGTAAACAAGCCAAAAAAATTTATACTTGTTTTTGTCTATACATTTTACAACATTTTTTTTTTAAATAAAAAAAAAAAATTAAGGAAAACACCTGAAAAAAAAAGGTGAAGAACGCCATGTGCCAAAAGGGCACCAAGAGGGGGAAAAAACCCCACAAAGAATATTTTGTAGTGCAGAAATATTTCAGCCAACATCTGGCCATGGAATATCTTGCTGTAAAAGAAGAGATGGTCTTCCTAAAAATATTATGTGTGTATATATATATATATATATATATATATATATATATATATATATATTTTATAAACCACCCCTAACATAAATGGAAAAATGGATTAACCACGCACAGCACAGCAGCCGCCAATAATCAGAAGAGCGTGCGCCTGTGATTATTATTACGGATCTCACCTTATGGACGTGTGAAGAAAGCTCCATTGGAGGATCAGAACAACAAACAGTTTGTTGGATTTTATATGTTATAAATATTTTTACATAAAAGTACATTTTAAAGACTTTTTTTGCCTGTTTTTTGGAGAGGGGGGTTAGCTTTATTTCATGGCAATTTTCCCAGTTTTCTTGACAACACTTTAAGAAAATAAATAGATCACAAATTTAAAAAATTCCACTGATAAATGGATAGATAGATAGATAGAAAGATAGGAGATAGATAGATAAATAGATAGGAGATAAATAGATAGATAGATAGGAGATAGATAGATAGATAGATAGATAGATAGATAGATAGATAGGAGATAAATAGATAGATAGATAGGAGATAGATAGATAGATAGATAGATAGGAGATAGATAGATAGATAGATAGATAGATAGATAGGAGATAGATAGATAGATAGATAGGAGATAGATAGATAGATAGATAGATAGATAGATAGGAGATAGATAGATAGATAGATAGATAGATAGATAGATAGATAGAAGATAGATAGATAGGAGATAGATAGATAGATAGATAGATAGATAGATAGATAGGAGATAGATAGATAGAAGATAGATAGATAGATAGATAGATAGATAGATAGATAGATAGGAGATACATAGATAGATAGGAGATAGATAGATAGATAGATAGATAGATAGGAGATAGATAGATAGATAGATAGATAGATAGATAGGAGATAGATAGATAGGAGATAGATAGATAGATAGATAGATAGATAGATAGATAGATAGGAGATAGATAGATAGATAGATAGATAGATAGATAGATAGATAGATAGATAGGAGATAGATAGATAGGAGATAGATAGATAGATAGATAGATAGATAGATAGGAGATAGATAGATAGATAGATAGATAGATAGATAGATAGATAGGAGATAGATAGATAGGAGATAGATAGATAGATAGATAGATAGATAGATAGGAGATAGATAGATAGGAGATAGATAGATAGATAGATAGATAGATAGATAGATAGATAGATAGATAGATAGATAGGAGATAGATAGATAGGAGATGATAGATAGATAGATAGATAGATAGATAGATAGATAGATAGGAGATAGATAGATAGATAGATAGATAGATAGATAGGAGATAGATAGATAGGAGATAGATAGATAGATAGATAGATAGATAGATAGATAGGAGATAGATAGATAGATAGATAGATAGATAGATAGATAGATAGATAGATAGATAGATAGATAGGAGATAGATAGATAGGAGATAGATAGATAGATAGATAGATAGATAGATAGATAGGAGATAGATAGATAGATAGATAGATAGATAGATAGATAGGAGATAGATAGATAGGAGATAGATAGATAGATAGATAGATAGATAGATAGGAGATAGATAGATAGATAGATAGATAGATAGATAGATAGATAGGAGATAGATAGATAGATAGATAGATAGATAGATAGGAGATAGATAGATAGATAGATAGATAGATAGATAGGAGATAGATAGATAGATAGATAGATAGATAGGAGATAGATAGATAGATAGATAGATAGATAGATAGGAGATAGATAGATAGATAGATAGATAGGAGATAGATAGATAGATAGATAGATAGATAGGAGATAGATAGATAGATAGATAGATAGATAGATAGATAGATAGGAGATAGATAGATAGATAGATAGGAGATAGATAGATAGATAGATAGGAGATAGATAGATAGATAGATAGATAGATAGGAGATAGATAGATAGATAGATAGATAGGAGATAGATAGATAGATAGATAGATAGGAGATAGATAGATAGATAGATAGATAGATAGATAGGAGATAGATAGATAGATAGATAGATAGATAGATAGATAGATAGGAGATAGATAGGAGATAGATAGGAGATAGATAGATAGATAGATAGATAGATAGATAGATAGGAGATAGATAGGAGATAGATAGATAGATAGATAGATAGATAGGAGATAGATAGATAGATAGATAGATAGATAGATAGATAGGAGATAGATAGATAGATAGGAGATAGATAGATAGATAGATAGATAGATAGATAGATAGATAGATAGATAGATAGGAGATAGATAGATAGGAGATAGATAGATAGATAGATAGATAGATAGATAGATAGATAGGAGATAGATAGATAGGAGATAGATAGATAGGAGATAGATAGATAGATAGATAGATAGATAGATAGATAGATAGGAGATAGATAGATAGGAGATAGATAGATAGATAGATAGATAGATAGATAGATAGATAGATAGGAGATAGATAGATAGGAGATAGATAGATAGATAGATAGATAGATAGATAGATAGATAGATAGGAGATAGATAGATAGATAGATAGATAGATAGGAGATAGATAGATAGATAGGAGATAGATAGATAGATAGATAGATAGATAGATAGATAGATAGATAGATAGATAGATAGGAGATAGATAGATAGGAGATAGATAGATAGATAGGAGATAGATAGATAGATAGATAGATAGGAGATAGATAGATAGATAGATAGATAGATAGATAGATAGATAGATAGATAGATAGGAGATAGATAGATAGATAGATAGATAGGAGAGAGATAGATAGATAGATAGATGATAGATAGATAGATAGATAGATAGATAGATAGGAGATAGATAGATAGATAGATAGGAGATAGATAGATAGATAGATAGATAGATAGATAGATAGGAGATAGATAGATAGATAGATAGATAGATAGATAGATAGATAGATAGGAGATAGATAGATAGATAGATAGATAGATAGATAGATAGATAGATAGGAGATAGATAGATAGATAGGAGATAGATAGATAGATAGATAGATAGATAGATAGATAGATAGATAGGAGATAGATAGATAGATAGATAGATAGATAGATAGATAGATAGGAGATAGATAGGAGATAGATAGATAGATAGATAGATAGATAGATAGATAGGAGATAGATAGATAGATAGATAGATAGATAGATAGATAGATAGATAGGAGATAGATAGATAGATAGATAGATAGGAGATAGATAGATAGATAGATAGATAGATAGATAGATAGATAGATAGGAGATAGATAGATAGGAGATAGATAGATAGATAGATAGATAGATAGATAGATAGATAGATAGGAGATAGATAGATAGGAGATAGATAGATAGATAGATAGATAGATAGATAGATAGATAGGAGATAGATAGATAGATAGATAGATAGATAGATAGATAGATAGATAGGAGATAGATAGACAGGAGATAGATAGATAGATAGATAGATAGATAGATAGATAGGAGATAGATAGATAGATAGATAGATAGATAGATAGATAGGAGATAGATAGATAGATAGATAGATAGGAGATAGATAGATAGATAGATAGATAGGAGATAGATAGATAGATAGATAGATAGATAGATAGATAGATAGGAGATAGATAGATAGATAGGAGATAGATAGATAGATAGATAGATAGATAGATAGATAGGAGATAGATAGATAGATAGATAGATAGATAGATAGATAGATAGGAGATAGATAGATAGATAGGAGATAGATAGATAGATAGATAGATAGATAGATAGATAGATAGATAGGAGATAGATAGATAGGAGATAGATAGATAGATAGGAGATAGATAGATAGATAGATAGATAGATAGATAGATAGATAGATAGGAGATAGATAGATAGATAGATAGGAGATAGATAGATAGATAGATAGATAGATAGATAGATAGATAGGAGAGAGATAGATAGATAGATAGATAGATGATAGATAGATAGATAGATAGATAGATAGATAGATAGGAGATAGATAGATAGATAGGAGATAGATAGATAGATAGATAGATAGATAGGAGATAGATAGATAGATAGATAGATAGATAGATAGATAGATAGATAGATAGGAGATAGATAGATAGATAGGAGATAGATAGATAGGAGATAGATAGATAGATAGATAGGAGATAGATAGATAGATAGATAGGAGATAGATAGATAGGAGATAGATAGATAGATAGATAGATAGATAGATAGATAGATAGATAGGAGATAGATAGATAGATAGATAGATAGATAGATAGATAGATAGATAGGAGATAGATAGACAGGAGATAGATAGATAGATAGATAGATAGATAGATAGGAGATAGATAGATAGATAGATAGATAGATAGATAGATAGATAGATAGGAGATAGATAGATAGATAGATAGATAGATAGGAGATAGATAGATAGATAGATAGATAGATAGATAGATAGGAGATAGATAGATAGATAGATAGATAGGAGATAGATAGATAGATAGGAGATAGATAGATAGATAGATAGATAGATAGATAGATAGGAGATAGATAGATAGATAGATAGATAGATAGATAGATAGGAGATAGATAGATAGATAGATAGGAGATAGATAGATAGATAGATAGATAGATAGATAGATAGGAGATAGATAGATAGGAGATAGATAGATAGATAGGAGATAGATAGATAGATAGATAGATAGGAGATAGATAGATAGATAGATAGGAGATAGATAGATAGATAGATAGATAGATAGATAGATAGGAGAGAGATAGATAGATAGATAGATAGATAGATGATAGATAGATAGATAGATAGATAGATAGATAGATAGGAGATAGATAGATAGATAGGAGATAGATAGATAGATAGATAGATAGATAGATAGATAGATAGGAGATAGATAGATAGATAGATAGATAGATAGATAGATAGATAGATAGATAGGAGATAGATAGATAGATAGGAGATAGATAGATAGATAGATAGGAGATAGATAGATAGATAGATAGATAGGAGATAGATAGATAGATAGATAGATAGATAGATAGATAGATAGATAGGAGATAGATAGATAGATAGATAGATAGATAGATAGATAGGAGATAGATAGATAGGAGATAGATAGATAGATAGATAGATAGATAGGAGATAGATAGATAGATAGATAGATAGATAGGAGATAGATAGATAGATAGATAGATAGATAGATAGATAGGAGATAGATAGATAGATAGATAGATAGATAGATAGATAGATAGATAGATAGATGATAGATAGCTAGAATCTATTATTTAGATTACCTTACATTAAATAGATAGATATTTGGATACAACAGATTATTATGAACCAAGAATACAACACATAGACACTAGATAAATGACATTAGATTATATAGAAATACATTCTATAGAGAGATAAATATATTGATTACTAATTCTCAGATCATCTATTTTTTCTTTGTACAGATTTCTCTTTCCTGCACATCCCGGACAACAAACATTTACGTTTCTATTTCTCTCCTACGTAGAAGGGAATGTTATAGAATTCTGAAGGAACTATTGTAATATTCCAGTAATTATTTTAATAGAGATGTTAAATTTCTACAGATTAAACAAAATAATAATAATAATAATAATAATAATAATAATCCTAGTGCCTGTAATAATGCAGCATCTTTTACACAATGTATACTGCTAATATAACTACAATTACCTTGTTTATACAATGTATATACAGAGTCATATACTAGTAATAATAATTGTACTAATAATCATCATATATCGTAATATTGTACAGAGAATAATTCATTCTTATTTTTATATAGAATTGACAAATTTAATTGAGGCAGTCTATTGGTAATAATTACAAATAGATTATTATTATTATTATTATTATTACAAATATATGAATGAAAAACAATTACTAAAATTCTCTATTATATTATTTATATTTATTATTAATTTTAAATCATCAATTAATAACCATGATAGCGAATTATAATCATAAACTAAATGTATCATAAGAGACATTAAATGACATTCAATGATATTAGATATTTGATTGGAATTGTATGACTTACAATGGAGATAATTAAGAATAACGCTTACAGTAAATAATAGGTTTTGCTCTAATGTTACTCATCTCTTTCCAAATTATTTTATTACAATTTATTTTTTTTAGCTTATTAGGATTTTGTTTTCATTTTCAGGATTGCACTTTTTACTATCTTTGCTTTTCATTCTTCTTGTCTGTGACTTGTCTTCTGCGCTTTATTATAGCTCAGTTATTATTGTAAATTTCCCTTTAATGGTAAACCATATTTATCTTTCTTATATAAATGTAATAATCCGTGTTTGCCTCTTTATGGCCGTCCTGTCCTGATATCAATGCTGGGAAATTGTAACCTTTAGTAAATTGACATTTAATTGTTTTATGGCGTTCTGGCTAACTCCAGCAGCTGTTGGGCACAGGGAACTGTTCAGATTAGTGATTTGCCCGGCTGTGACATGAAGCGACTACAACAAAGGAGGCCTTGTCACTATCACAGGGGCCCGGCCATAAAGTGATAACCTGTTTATAGAGCCAGCGCTGTATACTGAGGATTGTCTTATCTGCTGGGGGTAGAAGGATCTGCTCACTCAGGAGACATCAGACACATTCTCAGGAATCATTAGTGGTCATTACATGGACAAGGAGCAAGGACAAGAACCAGGAAGATCAGGAATGGTGGGTGACAGGAGAGGACAAGAACATACAGACCCTGCAAGACACTCAGCTGGGGATATAGGGAATATGGGGGATATTGTACTCTGTACAGTCACAGGATTAGAATATGGAAACAGGTATGAAGAAGCATCTAGATTATTATTATTATTATTATTATTATTATTATTATTATTATTATGTAGCTTATCTATAGTGTTACAGTATTAAATAATACATATAGGATAGATAGATAGATAGATAGATAGATAGATAGATAGATAAGATAGGAGATAGATAGATAGATAGATAGATAGATAGATAGGATAGGAGATAGATAGATAGATAGATAGATAGATAGATAGATAGATAGATAGATAGATAGATAGATAGATAGATAGATAGAGAAAGACAGGTAGATAGATAGATAGATAGATAGATAGATAGATAGATAGATAAGATAGGAGATAGATAGATAGATAGATAGATAGATAGATAGATAGGATAGGAGATAGATAGATAGATGATAGATAGATAGATAGATAGATAGATAGATAGATAGATAGATAGAGAAAGACAGGTAGATAGATAGATAGATAGATAGATAGATAGATAGATAGATAGATAGATAGATAGATAAAGACAGGTAGATAGATAGATAGATAGATAGATAGATAGATAGATAGGAGATAGATAGATAGGAGATAGATAGATGATAGATAGATAGATAGATAGATAGATAGATAGATAGATAGGAGATAGATAGATAGATAGATAGGAGATAGATAGATAGATAGATAGATAGATAGATAGATAGATAGATAGATAGATAGATAGATAGGAGAGAGATAGATAGATAGATAGATAGATAGATAGATAGATAGATAGATAGATAGATAGGAGATAGATAGATAGATAGATAGGAGATAGATAGATAGATAGATAGATAGGAGATAGATAGATAGATAGATAGATAGATAGATAGATAGATAGATAGATAAGATAGGAGATAGATAGGATAGGAGATAGATAGATAGATAGATAGATAGATAGATAGTCCTAGAAAATAAAAAGACAAAATATCAA
The DNA here is from genome assembly GCF_031893055.1 of Leptodactylus fuscus. Lineage (NCBI taxonomy): Eukaryota > Metazoa > Chordata > Amphibia > Anura > Leptodactylidae > Leptodactylus > Leptodactylus fuscus. Next base: position 89,231,448 of record NC_134272.1, read on the forward strand.
TGAGAAAAAAAAGTCATAGATAAAAGACAGACGCAATATATATGAAAAAGACAGCAAACATCTATGAGACAGATAGAAGACGGAGGGAGCAGATAGATCTATGCAGAAAATATTCGCGGATGTATAGATAAATATTATAGAAATATAAATGTGCTAAGCAATATATACTGATGGATAAACATGTACTCGCTTTATCCAGGTTATCAATGGGTGACTATATAGAGACACAGGATAAAAACATCGAAAGAAATATTTTATTTCTACAACAGATAAATGAGAGAATAATATTATATTATTATTAATAATAATAATATTATTATTATTATTATTATTATATATTACTATAGGTAACAGGTTATACATACATTGTTATACTTTCAGAAATTCCATTAATATCAATAATAAGGTTTATTATTTTATATGACTAGAGATCATACAGATAATTATACACATATTTATCACTATAAATGATAAGGTTATTATTCATGAAATAAATAGATAAATCTGAATAATAATAATAATAATAATAATAGTTATTGCAGAGCCCGCCTCTATGACTACTCCCATCAGACACTGTACATTGCTTTGCTCTGACTATTCTCTACAGCCGACTACTGACTGTCTGATACCAGAGATGGACAGAAAGAGCAGAAGTTCCCTCCAGATGTAGTGCAGTGTATATATATATATATATTCTATGGCACCCTGTGCCGCCACCTCCTCGTGGTCCTGCTCTTATCTCCAGAGGGTTTGGCTTGGTGGCAATGACAGGCTAATGAGCTCATTAAGTGATTGTCCTGCTGACACCTACAGGGGGTGAGGTAACTGTCTGACAACCAATGAGGAGCCGGCACCAGGAGACAGGACGGGGCAGAGAAGGCTGCAGGACTCAGAGGAGAACACAAGTGCAAGGAAGGAAGAACTTTGCGGAGTTGACACATTTTGCATCAACAAATTTGGATTTGCAACAAAGACGAACCTGAGCCTCAAGTATCTCTCTGCAGCCTCAAGGTGTGCTGAAGGTATCTGCTAAAGATCTGGAAGGAGACAAAGAGCTTGCCAAACATTAACCCTATCACCAAAGTATCCAGTATTGGCCAAGCGGAGACAACCACCTTCCCTCTTCTTCAAGACCAACTAACCTGAACCATAAGGTAATCTCCAGAGCCCCAAGACGTGGCCAAGACAACAAGGCGCCACCAACAAACCAAAGGGCTTGCAATACACTCACTATGATAAACGAATGATCCCTTCCATCAACCTCAAGATGTCTTATTACTACAACTCCTGCTAGAATCATCGCTGAAGGACAAGGGACAGGTACAAGCCCGAATCAAAACAAGTCCCGAGATGTGCTATTACCCAAGGATCTGTCACTAAGAATCTGCAGGAGCTGCAGAGCTTGCACTTAGTTTCCATACACACCCCAGCAGCGGAGCCCGAGTCCAGTCTTGTACTACTACTCCCATAATGCAGAAGATAATGGAGAATTCGCAGAAGTTTCGTATTGATGCCCTCCTCGCTGAAGAGCGCCCTCGTGTGGTGCCAATTCAGGGCAGAGAGCATAGTCTATCTGCCCCTGTATCTCAGCTGTACCCTAAAGCTGGATTTTTGCCTCTCCATGGACTGTACCCTGCACCCCTGTACCATATGCCCCCCCTGGGCACTGTGCAGCACCCTCACTTCCCCTACAATGGATTCTCAGGGCTTCCTGCCCCAGAGCACATTAAAGCGGCCTCGCTGCCCCTGGAGCACTGGCTGAGGGCAGGGCTACTCCTGCACAGGGGCCCCGAACTGCATGGTAAGTGCCAGGGGCCGAAAGAATCATGGGGGGGAGGGGGGGTGCTTCATAGTATGGTAAATATCACATAAAATATCTCTAATAATATCTGTCATTTACTTAATTATGTCATATGTATTCCTCTCATATCCAGATGTCTGTCATAGCTATGTCTTATCTGTTATATCCATCAAACAGCTAATGTTTCATATTTAATTACTCAATATCTACCTAGATAACTTATACCTTTGCAACTATCAAATATCTAGCGAGATCTATAATCTAATATTAGATATATGCTAAAATAATATAACTACCCCCTATCTAATCATCTATGTAATATGTATCTATAAAATATCATTATCTATTGTATCTATGGCTCTGTCTGTATCACATCTTTCCCCTGATATCTGCAGGTATACAGGGGCCACTGTCTGTATATTATAGGTTATTGGTATGTGCGGATATTCTGGATGTCTGAGGTGACAGATATTTCTTGCAGATGATTTCAGACTTGACTTCTTGTGACTGTACAGTTAGATGAGGAAAGAAAACATTGCTTGAGAATCTCTCCGGTCGCACAATGTAAAGATATAAGTGATGCAATTCTATAGCAGAATATCCGACATAGTAAGAGGAAAACATAAGAGAATAAGATAGTGGAGCCAGGTCTGTGCTAGAGGGGCTGTGCCCCTCAGGACTGTGTACAGGTGGGTCCGTGCCCCTCGGGACTGTGTACAGGTGGGTCCGTGCCCCTCGGGACTGTGTACAGGTGGGTCCGTGCCCCTCAGGACTGTGGAGCATACACTGACATTAGGATGCTTTGGTTTTCCCAGTTCATGGCTCCCTGGGGATTAGACAATGGCTGACTTTTGTTCCTCAGTGAAAATCAATTGAAGTAAATGTCTAGAGTTTATTTCACAGTCCCCAAGGAGGTCAGAGAAGGAGCAAAGGTCACAGAGCATTGTCTATAGTCCCTGGCCTCTGTATACTGAGGAATGTCTGCAGTAGGACAGCCCGGGGCTATATAAACTACCTTATAGCTGAGCTGACACAGGCACCAGTCTTATACCACCTGGCACCTCCTTATACCCACCTGGCACCTCCTAATACCCACCTGGCACCTCCTAATACCCACCTGGCACCTCCTAATACCCACCTGACATCTCCTTATACCAATGTGGCACCTCCTTATACCCACCTGGCACCTCCTAATACCCACCTGACACCTCCTTATACCCACGTGGCACCTCCTAATACCCACCTGACACCTCCTTATACACACGTGGCACCTCCTTATACCCACCTGGAACCTCCTTATACCCATGTGGCACCCATACCTCTGCATCATCGTCCGACACTGGCACAACATTAAACACATACAGCAACCTTATCCATCCATCTTGGGATGACACTGGCACCTACTTATACCCGCTTCATACCTATACCTTCTGCCCCTTGAACCTCCTGAAGTCTATCCGGCATTTTAAGCATCTACACCCGGGTTCAGATCATTTATAAAAGTTTTATAAAAAATTTCCATGAAAACTCTTAAAACTGGCATGAGTTCTAATTCTGCTTCCCTCCAGGCAGTGAGACCTTATAGGAAAAGCCCATAGGAGAATGGGCAGAACCTACAAATCCCAGGGTGCACATATAGGGGCTCCATCACAAATATCACAACGGAGCCCCCTATTGGTGCTAGTTCACACTACCACACCCTGTCATTCAGGGACATGGCCTGATGCCACCTCTTGTAGTTTGAACTTCTGCCCATTTTACCTCTAATAAACTGCTGAGCCTTGGGCTGCAACATGTGGCTCATATATATATATATATATATATATATATATATATATATATATATATATATTTATATATATGGTACATACACATATGTGTGTGTGTCCAATGACAGAATGAGGGAACATCAGATAACATGATTCTAGGGGTCACCGTCCAACAACCCCTAGGTAGACCATAGCACCTATAAATCTGGGTGTCCTCTGCTGGACCATTATTGTGTTAAAGCCTGAGCCCACCGGAGGATCCTCTGGTACCGGAGGGAATCAATCCAACACTGTGAGAGTTGCAAACTACAGCACCAATTATTGGCAGCTCGGGTATGCTGAGAGTTGTAGTACCCCATCAGCAGACGCCGGACATATATGTAGTCACTGGCTGGCAGGGTACGCTGAGAGTTGTAGTACCCCATCAGCAGACGCCTGACATATATGTAGTCACTGGCTGGCAGGGTATGGTGAGAGTTGTAGTACCCCACCAGCAGACGCCGGACATATATGTAGTCACTGGCTGGCAGGGTATGGTGAGAGTTGTAGTACCCCACCAGCAGACGCCGGACATATATGTAGTCACTGGCTGGCAGGGTATGGTGAGAGTTGTAGTACCCCACCAGCAGACGCCGGACATATATGTAGTCACTGGCTGGCAGGGTATGCTGAGAGTTGTAGTACCCCACCAGCAGACGCCGGACATATATGTAGTCACTGGCTGGCAGGGTATGGTGAGAGTTGTAGTACCCCATCAGCAGATGCCTGACATATATGTAGTCACTGGCTGGCAGGGTATGGTGAGAGTTGTAGTACCCCACCAGCAGACGCCGGACATATATGTAGTCACTGGCTGGCAGGGTATGGTGAGAGTTGTAGTACCCCATCAGCAGATGCCTGACATATATGTAGTCACTGGCTGGCAGGGTATGGTGAGAGTTGTAGTACCCCATCAGCAGACACGTGACATATATGTAGTCAATGGCTGGCAGGGTATGGTGAGAGTTGTAGTACCCCATCAGCAGACGCCGGACATATATGTAGTCACTGGCTGGCAGGGTACGCTGAGAGTTGTAGTACCCCATCAGCAGACGCCTGACATATATGTAGTCACTGGCTGGCAGGGTACGCTGAGAGTTGTAGTACCCCACCAGCAGACGCCGGACATATATGTAGTCACTGGCTGGCAGGGTACGCTGAGAGTTGTAGTACCCCATCAGCAGACACGTGACATATATGTAGTCACTGGCTGGCAGGGTATGCCCAGAGCTGTAGTACCCCATCAGCAGACGCCTGACATATATGTAGTCACTGGCTGGCAGGGTATGCTGAGAGTTGTAGTACCCCATCAGCAGACACGTGACATATATGTAGTCACTGGCTGGCAGGGTATGCCGAGAGCTGTAGTACCCCATCAGCAGATGTCTGACATATATGTAGTCACTGGCTGGCAGGGTACGCTGAGAGTTGTAGTACCCCATCAGCAGACGCCTGACATATATGTAGTCACTGGCTGGCAGGGTATGCTGAGAGTTGTAGTACCCCATCAGCAGACATGTGACATATATGTAGTCACTGGCTGGCAGGGTATGCCGAGAGCTGTAGTACCCCATCAGCAGATGTCTGACATATATGTAGTCACTGGCTGGCAGGGTATGCCGAGAGCTGTAGTACCCCATCAGCAGATGTCTGACATATATGTAGTCACTGGCTGGCAGGGTACGCTGAGAGTTGTAGTACCCCATCAGCAGATGTCTGACATATATGTAGTCACTGGCTGGCAGGGTATGCTGAGAGTTGTAGTACCCCATCAGCAGACACGTGACATATATGTAGTCACTGGCTGGCAGGGTATGCCGAGAGCTGTAGTACCCCATCAGCAGACACGTGACATATATGTAGTCACTGGCTGGCAGGGTATGCCGAGAGCTGTAGTACCCCATCAGCAGATGTCTGACATATATGTAGTCACTGGCTGGCAGGGATATGTGACAGAGAGGCCACTTCTGATCTATGGAGACTTTCAGATCACAATCTCTTAAGGGCACGGTACAATCATTTCCCTTTGATAAGAGACATAAGGAAATGGTGACTCTGCCCAGATTCCAGGTTTGGTTTATAAGCCTGATAAGATAATGGCAAACCTTTATTCCAGGTGATAGCGGTGAATATCCTATATACTGTAGTCTGTACACCCTGCTTTATGTATACAGTGATAACACCTTAATGTTCAGGTACCTGAGATTACACTAAATACTATGGAATGATACCAAGGAGAATTTCTTCATTGTCCTCGGACTGAATATAGTCAGTGCTAACCCATCCTAGGAGGTCGCAGATCCATCGAGGTCCCCTACACATGCACAGAATGTAAAGATAGTTTGGCTACCAAAGATCGCTGCGTGGTTCTGCAAATACTTCAGTGAATGGATTTGCATTGCAACCCTGCTGCAACTACAACTTCTGGTTGCAAAAGTATCAAGGCACCGCTGGATGTTTCAGTCACAGTCTCAGCATCTTCAGAGTCACCATGTGACTCCATTTGTTTACCTTGATGAAGGAGTTGGAGGGCGGCATGGTGATCTTTGCTTAGGCCGCAGGAGTTGTGGTGAAAGTGAAGACTTTGAGTGGAAGGCGACTTGTTTTTAGAGTAAATCTGGGCACTATAACCAGGTGGTCTCCAGAGAAACTACAACTCTCAGCGTGTTCTAATAGCCAGCGGTCAGGGCCCATGGGGAGTTGTAGTTACTCAAGAGCTGGGGAGTCAGTGTCCCCAAAATGTGGAGCAAAGAGGTAAGAGGAGTCACGTATGGATGGGAACGTTCTTCACAAGTGGAGATTTACATTCCATAATCTGCAGCGGGAATACTGACATGTCAGAAACGTCCACAGTGTTTTTATGCCGCGCTTCGCTACGTGGAAGAGTCTGGAACTGGAAACAAAAACCAAACCACTGGTCATGAGTGACAAAATCCAGTCCCATAAAGAGGGTCAACCCGTCTTTATATGGCACTGGGAGAAACCTCTACTGACTGGTCGGAGTGGGATCACGAGATGACAGGGACACACATATCACATCTCACGTGTACGCCGCTCGTTATGTATACATCCATATAATGAAACAAGACTAGATTTACCCACAGCAATCACCAGAGCTAAGTCTATCAGTGGACTCGCCGTCTTCGCAGGTAGTGACAGGGACCTGAGATCAATGTTTGATTAGAATTATAGGTGATCATATATCAGTGACAGCCGCGGGGACAGCAGTGAACAGGAACTACACGTGAGAACTTTGTATCCAGATAATTCTATGGCGGGAGAGATAGCGCTTATCACCCCCCGCCCCCCTTGGGTAATGTGTATATAATCGCTGCACTGAAGATAGCACAGCTAAGAGATTATATCTGACATCACCTATAGGATATACCGCTTGGGCTCCTCACAGACTGGATCACACATGATAGGTTTAGATACATCCAATCTCTAGACAGTATTATACAGGATAGGATTACATACATCTACTATGATAGACTTGAATACACCGCCTTAGCATACAGTATCACATATGATAGGATTATACTGGTTTATCAGACAGTATTAAAGATGATCAGCTTAGATACACTTGTTTAGCAGACCGTGTCGCACATGTTAGCTACACCAGCTATGCATACAGTATAACATAGGTCAGGTTTAGATACACTAGCTTAGCTGACTGTATCACACATGACAGATATAGATATGCCAATCCTACAGACGGTATCACGTAGGATTGTGACAATATTGCACGATAGTAGCAGCATGACTGATGTATCTAAGTCTATCACATGACAGGCTTAGATACACTTAGGCCCTTGAAGATTATTCTCTACCCAACCAGAAATGGCTGAATAAAAAACATGTGAAGAACTTGATCCTCAGGACGACGGTTTTCCTAAGAATGGAGGAAGATGAGGCGGCTCAGTGGCTAAGGACGCCCCCTTATAATTAGTATGTCCTAAAGTCAGTGTTATCCTCCTGCAGAGCCGACCTCCCCCCAGTTTATTCTATTTATTTCCCAAGGACATTTCTATAAATTAGGACGAGTGGGTTTGTCGGCCATAAATTGTGGTGTTAAGTGGCGGCTTTGTGGTGACAGCGCTGTAAACTCCTCTCTCTTTGTCTTATTGCATGGCGGTGGCTCTAAGTAATGATGGAGCTACAACATCCCCCCCCCCCTGCGCCCCCCATACAGAACAATAAACAGAGCCATGTCTAACTCGAATGGTCCCCATCCAATCTCTATAGCAGAAAGCGAGACCTGATGAAATGGCGGATAGAACATGTAGTTCAGATTGTATTTCAGATTGTTCAGTGGTCAGTGTTAGTCCACAATCCCCTCTAGCCCCCCTGGGATATTACATATATACATATTACATATATATTGATGCGCTATGCTAACAATAGGCCATCAATATATAAATCCTGGAAAACCCCTTAAGGCTGGGGCGCCCACGGGACGGAAATGCCGCAGCGTTTTACATTACATACAAAGTGGATGGGATTCTAGTGAATCCACTGTGCAGTATAAACCGCCGTGTGGACAAGCCACGATTTCAAAAACTGGCGCGGTTTTGGAAATCCCAGCATGTCAATTATATCTACGGAAATGCCGGCGGTTTCCCTGTAAATACAACTGCAACAGAAAGTCCGCAGAGTAAAACTCCGCAAACTTTCTGTTTAAAGCGCTGCGGGGAAGAACCACGATGCGTTCCCGCCATGGTTTTTCCCGCAGCATTTTATTGCTCCAGGATGTCCCGTGGGGCCTTAGCCTTAAAGTGTAGATGGCAAGCATCAGACAGGACAGGCTTAGCTACACCAGCCCAGCAGTCAGTTTGGTTATACGGACTGTATCCCTCCTGACAGGCTTAGATACAGTATCCCCCCCCTGCAGTGTTACATTGTTGCTGCTGATATATGCAAAAGTCTCAGAGCCCAAGTCCAGCTGGGTTATCCGATGTGGCAGTGACCTTGGGCAGCGCAGCCTGGAGTGTGGCACAAGGACGTATATTATGGGGGGGGTAATTGGGCAGGGGCTCATTCTCTTCAGCCTCATTGTCCTCTTTGCTTTATGTCCTGTTAGTCTGATCTCATGGGACGGTTTCATTTTCTGCCCCATTACCCTGAATGAAGAGATCTTTGCTCTGAATACAAGGCTTAGTATTATTAACAAAGTGTCCCCCCTCCTCGTAAACCACAGATTAGTGATTGGGGTGTGAGTGCAAATGACACTTTACATGGGAGTTTGTCTACAGGGCGGATATTTGGCTTCTGAAAGTGAAAATTGTGTGAGACCGAGCAAGATTATTTATCAGAGATTATGATTATTAATGTGGGATTAGACGGAGGATTATATGCTTATTATAACATCATTTACCCAACTAATGTTCACACTGCAGAAGTCAGGAATCCCGAATTACTAATCTGATACCTCCAGCACTGAATTACTGAAATATCAGATATGTAATCGACAAAGCAAAAAGCAGAAGCGAGAGAAGAAACTCGGATACTTATTACAAAAAGAAGAATTCACCATAAAATATAAATAAATAACAAGGAATCCTACGAAAGTTTGGATGTTTGTTCCTCAATCACAAGCAAACGGCTGTACGGATTGGCTTCAGATTTCACACATATCTTCAAATTCACCAGGAAGGAAACATAGGCTACTTCTTAGCTCCCACACTCCCCCCCCCCCCCCCAAGTCACGGCTGCTCCCCTCAAACTTCACGATGATGTCATCGCAGGTCTTTCAGTGGGCCTCCGATTTGCTGCCAGCCATCTCAGGGCAGGCCACAGGGGAAGCCGGGTGGCCGGATAGGTTGGAGGCATTACGTGGGCAGCACCGGTCAAAGCCAAATTGCATATAATTCCATGGCAAACATTAAAAAGGGGGTGGAAAAAAGTATTGGCACTGTTTGAAAAATCATGTGATGCTTCTCTAATTTGTGTAATTAACAGCACCTGTTACTTACCTGAGGCACCTAACAGGTGGTGGCAATAACTAAATCACACTTGCAGCCAGTTGAAATGGATAAAGTTGACTCCACCTCTGTCCTGTGTCCTTGTGTGACCACATTGAGCATGGAGAAAAGAAAGAAGACCAAAGAACTGGCTGAGGACTTGAGAAGCAAAATTGTGAGGAAGCATGAGCAATCTCAAGGCTACAAGTCCATCTCCAAAGACCTGAATGTTCCTGTGTCTACCGTGCGCAGTGTCATCAAGAAGTGTAAAGCCCATGGCCCTGTGGCTAACCTCCCTAGATGTGGACGCAAAAGAAACATTGACCAGAGATTTCACCGCAAGATTGTGCGGATGGCGGATAAAGAACCTCGACTAACATCCAAACAAGTCCAAGCTACCCTGCAGTCCGAGGGTACAACAGTGTCACCCCGTACTATCCAGTGTCAGCGTCTGAATGAGAAGGGACTGTATGGTAGGAGACCCAGGAAGACCCCACTTCTTATCCAGAGACATAAGCCAGGCTGGAGTTTGCCAAAACTTACCTGAGAAAGCCAAAACCGTTCTGGAAGAATGTTCTCTGGTCAGAGGAGACAAAAGTAGGAAAAGGCCTCAACATAGAGTTTACAGGAAAAAAAAGAGGCCTTCAGAGAGAAGAAGACGCCCCCTACAGCCAGACATGGCGGAGGTCCCTGATGTTTTGGGGTTGCTTTGCTGCCTCTGGCACTGGACTGCTTGACCGTGTGCATGGCATTATGAAGTCTGAAGACGACCAACACATTGTGTAGCATCATGTAGGGCCCAGTGTGAGAAAGCTGGGTCTCCCTCAGAGGTCAGGGCTCTTCCAGCAGGACAAGGACCCAAAACACACTTCAGGTCAGCACTAGAAAATGGTGGTGAGAGAAAGCCCTGGAGACTTGTAAAGTGGCAGCAATGAGTCCAGCCCTGAATCCCATAGAACACCTGTGGGGGAGGGGGAGAGATCTCTTGGGGGCAGTTTGGAGAAGGCCCCCTTCACATCTCAGGGGGGACCGCGAGCAGTTTGCCAAAGAAGAATGGTCTAAGATTCCAGCAGAGCATATACCAATACTTTTGGCCAATACTGTATAGGCTGCTGTAGTGATTTGTAAGCTGGGAAGTATCTTCACAGTATCTGACAGCGCTGATAGTATTATCTTCCTATCTAGAGAATGACTGTACAGTCAATGAACTTTACAAATGCAGCATTATAGTACTGAGAGCACTAGATGGCGGCTGACCAGTGACACCATCACGCTGTCACTGGTTCTCATGGTTGTTTTTGTCATATCTGTGTCCGCCTCCAATGTTGCTACCAGTATTGGATAGATTCTGATGTGTAACAAGTGTTCTGTTTGGCCCCTGGCACTAGCCCTTGCCCTAGACCCTTCTATCACATATTACTAACATAGGGCCCCATAACCATGTCACATACAATGGGGCAGATTTACTCATTTTTAGGCAGTGCAAACTTAGACTAGACCATCTTAAAGGGTTTGGCTGGGAATGTAAATTTTGAAGCTGTATTCTAGGCGGTTCTGACTCCAGTTTTCGCCTTTGCTATCCCCCCAAAGTATATCAGAAAGATGAGGAGAGATTTGTGCTGCAGTGTTTAGCACATTGTAACAAACCCTCAGCTGTGAGACCTATTAGGCATATACAAGTAAGCAAGAAGGTTACTATTCACTGACAGCAAGCAGAGATCCAGGAAAGGGAAAGGAAATGAAGCAAAGTGTATTGGAAAGAGCTTTGACCACAGCCCCTGATATACGTGCCATTGGTATTACAGTATATAGGTTAGGTGTCATAGCGCCCCCTCCTGGCGCAGTAATACTCTCATCCTCCGCCCTTCCTGTTTGCAGCTTATCAGAGCAGAGACAACTGGACTGGTCTGTTTATTAAAATATCGGCGGAACAAGGAGCCTCAGCCTTATCCTGTGGCCGCCATCGCCCAAAGCCATCATTCATTATTTTAATTTTGTGCGTTTTGTGGACAGAAGATAAGAAGTGTTTTATTTTCCGCTTAGCAATAAATCAGGACTCTCCCCTCCCCCACCTCGGGATCACCGGCTGCTGCTCTACCTGTAAGTGATACTGAGCGGTCGGGGTACGGTGCAAACGTAACGGACTGTGCAAAAGTTTTAGGAGAGTGCGGGTTATTAGTTTATTTCTTGTCAATGAACAAAAGTAAATGAATGAAGAAAAGAGAAATGTAAATCCCATCAATATTTGGTGTGACCTTTGCCCTTTGCCTTCCATCATGTCTGCAAGTACCTTGAAGAACTTCTTTGGCAGAGCTGGGCAGGGAATTGTTCCCGCCGCCATCTTGGAGACCTAAGCCCAGATCTTCTCTGGATGTTGCTTGCTCCAATCCGTCTGTCTCTTCATGTCGTCCCAGACAGACTGCAGATCAGGGCTATATCTGTGGCGGCCGGATCATCACTTCCAGGACTCCTCCTCCAAAGGGCAAAGGTCACACCAAGTAGTGATGGGATTTACATTTCTCGTTTCGTCATTGATAAAAATAAACTATTAACCCTTCTTATTGTTCAGCCATCCATTCCTCCTTACAACTTTTGCACTGTCCTGTATCTGTCGGCCATATACTCAGTATACCCATACATGTAATATCGGTAGGGTCTGCAGCACTTGCTCATTGTAGTTGCTCCCATCAGTCCCTGTCCCCGGAAGCTTGCAATCTGATTCCCCTATAGAAGTGTCACCCTATGTTTTGTACGGCGGATCCTGTTGTATAATACACATCAGATTTGTACCCTACGTCTCTGTGTCCACTGCCGGCCATATTACAGGTGTGGTGGTGCAAAAAAGACAACTATGGCCTGAGTTTCTTGGTGACTTTTGCCACAAACATGGCCGTGACACCCTGTGAGTGCAACTATGACTTCTAGCTATAAAAAATAGTGCTGCTCCATGTTTTTGCTACTCTGCGTAGGCCCCAAGGTGGCCCGAAACGCCACCAAAGCCCTAGTCCAATACTAGGACTAGAAGCATAGGGGATGGGGGTTGGTGTTCTTGGCCCCTAAGCTTTTGTTTGCAGGTTAAATCCATATCTAAATACATGTAGGGAGGAATCTGCCCCCCCCCCCCCCCCCCCCGGCTGGGCGCACACTCCCTGCACCTGTTCCCGTGAGAGGTTCTCATTGTGGTCAGGAGATTCACACCTAATAATAATATTGACACGAGCAGCAAATTTCCCCTTCACATTGACCGTGTGCGCCCTGCACTATGACCCGTGGGCTGGATCCGGATAACACTGTGTAAACTCCTCTATAAACTGCGCCGATATCTGTGTTTGTAGACCAATCATTAGTTATTAGGAAGCAGATAAGGAGACGGCGCCATTCACTGCCAGCGACTAAAGCGTTTATTAATTTACCTGGGGCTGGGACTGAGTAATCCTCGGCCTTCTGTCCTCTCCGCCATCCAGATCCAAGGGAACAGATCATATATATATATATATATATATATAGGGGCAGAACATATACCATAGGCAACAACACTGTAGTATTTAGCACATCGGGGTATTCAGCTAGATATAAGAGAAGATCACTTACCTGCGTCTGCAGTGACCTGAAGGTCTGAGCTGAAATTAAGCGAAAATTTTTATATTAATTTTTTTTATATGAATATAAAATTATTTATATCAAGACAAGACTTATTATTTGTCAATGGGAGAAACAGACCAGACCCAAACCTTTACACCCATCTTACCCCAGACCAGACCCAAACCTTTACACCCATCATACCCCAGACCATAGCCCAAACCTTTACACCCATCATACCCCAGACCAGACCCAAACCTTTACACCCATCATACCCGAGACCAGACCCAAACCTTTACACCCATCATACCCCAGACCAGACCCAAACCTTTACACCCATCATACCCCAGACCAGACCCAAACCTTTACACCCATCATACCCCAGACCAGACCCAAATCCTAACGTAACTCCTATAAACTCATTAAGGCCCGGGCACCACATATGCAAAAACGATACGGCAAAAAACGCTGCGTTTTACGTTACCTGCAAAGTGGATGGGATTCTGGCGACTCTCTCTGCGGACTTTGTGTAAAACGCTGCGGAAAAAAACTTTGCTGTGATCCCGCCCCTGTCTTTACCGCAGTGTTTTGCAATTCGTTGCGTGGGGCCTTAGCCTAAAAAGAGTTTTCAGGCCCCTGGTGCATGTTTCGTACTGAAGACCAAATGTGAGCTGTATGTGATCTGTGGGGGTTCAATGTCCAGATAGGGATCTGGTCTGAGGACCCCAAGCAGCCTAAAATCAATTCAGACCTCAAACCCGATCCCTAAACTCATCTATCAACTTAATTCAGATCCCAAACCAGACCCAGAAACTCTCATTAATAGCCCAGACGAGATGCTACAAATGTATCCAGACCATAACATGGTGGTAACAGTGTATGACATCTGGATCATCCATGCTTACCACATCTAGTATTTTATAGGGGTGCTGTCAGGGTGGGACACAGCTTTGAAGATGAGCGAAAGATAATTTGGCAAAACCTCTAGAGAGAGGAGAGGAGTCCACTATCTGTGGTCAGGTGACGGGCGTGCCGGAAGTGACCCGTTTATCAAGATGTGGCCTCCAAAGTCAGATGACACCACTAATACCGTCTTCACTTTGTCTGTTCTGCAAAGAGGATTCATGCTCAGTGTAAAGGAAGGACAGGAGGGAAAACCTATCCTTATACTGGGTCATCTACATCAGATTGGTGAGGGTCTGTCACATGGCACCCCTGCTGATCAGCTGTGCCAGGTGTTGGACCCCACTAAGTGAACCTATCCTGTCAGAACAATTTTTGCCATCCTTCTGTTAACAAAAGGTTTCTTGCGCGGGATCCGATCTCGCTTTTTTTCCTTGATCTTAGTAAACTCTCCATGTTCTTGCTTTTTGTACTTACTGTTCAATGTCTTATATATTGTTTGACTCTTACTTACAAAATGTCTTGAAGAAACATAAATCACGCTGGTATACTCTATTATACTCATGGTCTGGGGTCTTTTACTTTGTAGCCTCGGCCCCGCCCGGACTGATGGGGAAATGCAGACGCCCTCGGACGGCTTTCACCAGCCAACAACTTCTAGAACTGGAAAACCAATTCAAGCTCAACAAATATCTGTCACGACCAAAGCGGTTTGAGGTGGCGACGTCCCTTATGCTGACTGAAACCCAGGTAAGCGAATATAGACATCCCCTCTGGTATTTAGGGTCCCAAGTCTGACCCCGTAATTGTTTGTGGGTCATTGTGTTACTTTATGGTCTGCGTTACATCCTCTTGGATACATTGTATACATTTTGGTTTTTAGGAGTTTTTTTTATTGTAATTGCCTGTTTTACAGAAAAAAAAACTTTATTTCAGATACAGTGATGCCCTCTAGTGGTCATAAGTGGTTAAAAAGGCTATTCAGGTGCTGCTAATCGTTTGTATCAAACCCCCCTCCCCCGTTATTTTTAATTAATGTGGAAATCGATATGCAAATCAGCTCCAGGATGCACGGTGGGCGTTCCGTGCACCCCCTTGCACCATACCTTCTGGACGCCCACCGCTGTCTCCAGGCTACTTATTCACCGCCTTCATTGTCGGTGGTTTCTATTGAAGTCAGGCGCGTGCGCAGTAGTGCTCCCTCCGGCGCATGCTCCAGCACCACTTTGTAATGTTCTCTACGGGAAAAGGACGCTGGAGCGTGTGCAGTAGAGGTTTCTATTGAAATCCCATGCGTGTGCCGTAGCGCTCCCTCTGACGCGCTACTGCGCATGCTCCAGCTCGCAATGTTCTCTACGGGAAAATGGCGCTGGAGGGAGCTACTGTGCACGCGCCTGACTTCAGTAGAAACCGCCGTCAATGGAGGCGGTGAATAAGCAGCAGGAAGAGGGCTTGGAGGCAGCGGTGGGTGTGCAGAAGGTATGGTGCAAGGGGGTGCACGGAACGCCCACCGTGCATCCTGGAGCTGATTTGCATATCGATTTCCACGTTAATTAACAATAACGGGGATACAAACGATTAGCAGCACCTGAATAGCCTTTTTAATGGCTATTCAGGCATATCTTTGGCTAACAACACGAAAATCTAGTGACAGAGCCCCTTTAAATGAATGATCATCACCAGCAGCAAAATATTTAGCACAGATTTGCAACTTACAAATTAAAATACAGATTTGACCTTTTTAAGAGCAGGTAGAAAGAGAACTGAACAGGGTTTTCCTGGCGTCATGCAAATAAATTGGACTTGGTAGGAGATCAGTATGAAAACTGGATTTGGGTGCAGAAAACCCTTTAAGGCTGGGGCCCCACATTGCGGAAACGCAGCTTTTTTGTTGCAGACTTTGCTGCATTTTTTTGCATCAAAGCCAGGAGGGATTGAGCTGGAGGGAGAAATATAAGAACTTCCCATATAGTTCCCATTCCTTTTGTAGCCATTCCTAGGTTTGGCTCAAAAAACTGCAACAAAAGAAGCTGCATTTCCGCAATGTGGGGCCTCAGCTTTAGGCTACGGCCTCACCTAGTGAAAGCTGCAGCAGAAACGCATTGAGGTTTTTCCCATGGTGCTTTTCACAAGAAGTCCGCAGAGGAAACCTCAGGGCAGGATGACATACAGATCAGTCGTTTCCAGCCACCTCCTGTATAAACATCTTCTCCGACTTTATTCCCAGGTAAAGATTTGGTTTCAGAACCGCCGGATGAAATGGAAAAGGAGCCGTAAAATCAAAGAGCAGGGACCGTCCGGCCAAGTGGACAGACAGAGACCCGGAGACAAAACGCCACCCAAGGATGGTCATGACGAAGACGAGGAAGAGGAGGAAGAAGAGGAGGAAGAGGACGCTGGGTTACAAAGTGCAGAGCGCAGCCCGGACATCTTGCGGCTTCCTGCGCAGTGTGGATACAGCCCAGAATCGTTTTGTTCTGAGGAAGAGACTGCGGCCGTGTCCTCCCTATAAGGGCCGGGCACATGGACAGCGGGCACACGAGAGCCCAACACCCTGATTATTTATTGACCGTGGACACCATGACTCCATATACATGTGGAGGGGGATATATCTAATTTATATGTATTTAACTAATAATCTGCAAGGGAACAGGGGGAGGGTGAAGTTGTAGCAAGGGGTTAAACTCTGGAAAACTCTTGGATATGGAAAGTTTAAGGTTCTAGGGTCTTCAGGGTTAATAACGCTTAAAGGGGCTTTCTAGGACTTATATATTGATGAGGTTTCCTTATAAGGGGATATCAATATATGAGGAGTGGAGGTCTGATGCCCGGGACCTCCGCCGATCTGTTGTGTGATGTTCAGGTGGACATTGTATAGTGGCTGTGCTTGGTATTGCAGCTCAGCCCCATTTACTTGAATGGAACTGAGCTGATGCAATACCATGTGACCGACATGATATTCTCTGCACAGCGCCCATCTGTTACAAACAAGATAAGATAATCCTTTCATAGTCCCACCATAGGGAAATTCACACCTGCCCTGTGGAGCCGGACCTCCTCTGGTGACAAAGGACAGGCCCTTAAAGGGATCCTATCATTCAGACAACAATTTTTCTAAGTACCACGTCGGAATAGCCTTAAAAAGGGCTATTCTTCTCCTACCTTTCGTTGTCTTCTCCGCGCTGCCGTTCGCCTACAATCCCGGTTCTTGTCGGTATGTAAATTAACTCTCTCGCAGCACTGGGGGCGGGCCTCAGCGCTTAGACAGCACTGGGGGTGGCCCCAATACTGTGAGAGAACCCTCTCCAGCGCCACCTCCATCCTCATCAGGAACGGCTTCTTCATTCTCTTCTTCCGGTAGCGTCTCCTTACTGCTAGCCCTCGGGCAGAGCAGACTGCGCATGCCCACAGGCCCCGAGAAAATGGCCGCTTACAATACTATGCAAGCGGCCATTTTCTTGTGGCCTATGGGCATGCGCAGTCTGCCCTGCCCAAGGCGGGAGGCCTTAGAAGTTACAGCCACAGCCGGAAGAAGAGGCTGAAGATGACGCTACTGAAGAAGAGGAGGCGGCGCTGTAGAGAGTTGTCTCGCAGCATTGGGGACGCCCCTAGTGCTGCGAGAGAGCTCATTAGCATACTGAGAAGAATCGGGATTGTAGGCAAACGGCCGCGCAGAAAAGACAACGAAAGGTAGGAGAATAATAGCCTTTCTTAAGGCTATTCTGACGTGGTACTTAGAAAAAAAGTCATCTGAATGATAGGATCCCTTTAATAGGAAAGTCCTGGAAACCCTGTTACATATGGAATAGACTTTGTGTTGTAATTCCTCTCTGATCTCTACTTGCTGTCAGTCTATGGAAATATAACAGTTTACTGCCAGATCTTAAAATTTGTACAGACTAATACTTTTCACAGCTGAGTGTTTGCTACAATGGAATTACATGTAGACAATGCAGTGTCACACTGTAACAAACTATCAGAGAGATTTGTGCTGCGGATAGGTTTAGCTCACAGAGGATTGTCTAGGCTGGGTACAACTGTAGCAAAAACTCAGCTGTGGAAAATGTTACATTTGTAGCCTCAGGATGTAAAAAGGACAGAAAGCAGAGATATTGACGAGGGAATGAAGCACCACGGGGGAATTTTTTAGGCAAAAATTCTGTCCCCTCAAAAAAAAAAAAAAAACATACACTGGGAGTCCAAAAAAGAGGAATTCAACAAAATAATGCACGTGATCAGTAAAACTCTTTTACTCCGGTATTGTCATCTGTTGTGGAGATTATGAGACATTTTGGATTATTGGATGGTCATGGACAGGTATCTCATACTCAGCTGTAATCCTGCATCAATGGGATCTGCTAGGTGTCAGATTATATGATATATTGGATTAAGGGAGGTTTCCACCATAGACATTGGGGCGGTTTTTGCTCACCTAATCCACATCCATATTGGCTTCTCAGAGCCTCTAGCCACATCCCAAACCATGAACTGCTCAGTAAACTAGAGAGGACCGGCTGAGCTAGAGATAGACTAACTACAGGTCTCAGCGTGACTCACATAAGGACAGGGGTGGTGGCTGGAATAAATGCTTGATTTGGGTTTACTGAATTTTTCCACTTTCATTTGTACACTTGGTGGCGCTCTTCTGTTAATTCCGTCATTGTTTATTGCCTTGTCTGAGAAAAGCCATATGAAAAGTCCATGTTAATAATGAGAATTAATTATGTGATAATAAACTCTGATGATGAACCAAGAATCATCCACCTTCAGCACCCCCTGGGAAGTATAGTGGTACTGCAGGCCCCATCCGCTAGTGGGGGTTTAGCCTTCTGATACTAGGGGATTAGTTACTTGTGGTTTATAATTAGAGATGAGCGAGTAGGTATTCGATCGGATACTATGGTATTCAAAATATTCGTACTCGATTGAATACTACTAGCTATTCGCAGTAAATATTCGATTCAGAACCAGCGTTGATCGGCCGAATGCTATAGCATTCGGCCAATCAACGCTGGTTCTGCAGCAGGCTCGTCTGTGAGGAGGCGGAGTCCAAGATCGGACCACAGCAGTCTCCATTGTGGTCCAATTTTAGACTCGCTTCCTCACAGACGAGCCTCCGGCAGAACCAGCATTGATTGGCCGAATGCTGTACACTGGCCAATCAACGCTGGTGAATGCATTCCTATGAGAAAAAAGTAAGCTCCCTTGTAACAGCAAGCTGCCAGCTCTCCTGACTAGCAAGGATGAGTCTGCTGCACAACCAGCGTTGATTTGCCACAGGCTCGTCTTTGCTAGTCGAGAGAGCTGGCAGCTTGCTTTTACGAGGGAGCTTACTTTTTATCAGTGCAACTGCAAGCGCTGTGCAGTTAAAGCGCACGGATCCCATAGACTATAATGCGATCCGTGCGCTTTAACTGCACAGCGCTCCTCCTAAACACTCTCCTCCTGCTACTCGTGGACTTGGTGACTCTCCTTTAGTCGAATAGTGGTTTCCCCGGAAACGAGCATTTTTTCCCATAGACTATAATGGGATTCGATATTCGATCGAGTAGTCGAATATTGAGGCTCTACTCGAAACGAATCTCAAATATTTCACTACTCGCTCATCTCTATTTATAATCACTCTCTTTACTGTAAGGATAAGTTCACACAGAGAAATTTGTCACCAATTTGGGGGTACAGATTGTAGTGGGACACTGAAAAGAAAAAAAATAAATCTGAATCCTGCTCGCTTTTGCCACCTATCCTGCTGCTCGAGACTCTCCGCTGATCAGGGTCATTTATCTGAGAAAGCCGCAATGAAACGCCCAACATCGCTGTCCTGTTGTGGCAAACCCGGGGACAGAAAACTGCATCGGAAAATGACAAGGAATTCCTCTTCATTTTCTGCCATGTGACCTTATCCTAATTCATATTACCTTTCCATGTACTAAGTGCACTAGACTGTCTGCAGGGTAGAGCATGGCGGACAGAATTCAGCCTCCTAGAGACAATGCAGGTAAGATGGAGTCACTGATGGATCCTGATGAAGCAGAGCTACAAAGCTGTCAAAACTAAAGAGAATAAATTTCAGGTAAACCTCACGCAAGGAGTAGCAGTGGTTTGGGACATGAGATCAACATACACGGCTTGTCATAGTTCCAGAGTAAACTTATGGAAGAACTGCAACCGGCCTAGTAATAAGTTACCCATCAGGTCCGGGTACCTGGCGTCATAGGGCAGTGACCATGGACAGGGTCGGCTTTATGGGTGACATATTGTGTAACACTATTTCATGGGCAGTAAATAGTTATGGTGTACTGTATGGCACAATTATGTGAGCTGGTACAATGAGGAAAACAGTCACATAATAAAGAAGAAGGGGGTAACCTTGCTTTTTGTCCAGGGTTCCCCATCATTCCCAATCATGTCCTATCCATGGTCAATGGCTTCTGCAGCTCCCATATCCAGGATAAAGATTAGCAAACAGCCCACGGAGTAAGAAGACTTTACCATCCTCCGGGGGGGCCGAAAGGGCATCATATCTATAGATTTAATGCATCGCTTCATGTCGGCTTCGGCTTTCTCATTTCCTTATTGCAGAATAGTTATGATCTATAAGACCAGAGATGGATGGGGGTCACCGGATAAGATTATTGACTATAATATAATTATTGAGTGCTGTGACCCCTTGTAAGTCCCCATGTCCTCTCCTTGTGACCCTGAAGTCATCGCTCAATCTTTATATTACAAGGAACAGAAATAAAATTAGAAAATTTATGGAGCTGGAAACTGCAAATCCTGAATAAAGTCATTACATAAATATACATTTATATTCTGTGCGGTCCCAGACAAGTATATAAAGCCATACACGATGGGTAATCATTGCCGGGAAAAGGAAAGTACAATACTCAATATGCAATGCCATAGACACATTACTTGCCCTGAGTTACATCCTGTATTATACTCCAGAGCTGCGCTCACTATTCTGCTGGTACAGTCACTGTGTACATATATTACATTACTTATCCTGTATTATACTCCAGAGCTGCGCTCACTATTCTGCTGGTGCAGTCACTGTGTACATACATTACATTACTTATCCTGTATTATACTCCAGAGTTGCGCTCACTATTCTGCTGGTACAGTCACTGTGTACATATATTACATTACTTATCCTGTATTATACTCCAGAGCTGCGCTCACTATTCTGCTGGTGCAGTCACTGTGTACATACATTACATTACTTATCCTGTATTATACTCCAGAGCTGCGCTCACTATTCTGCTGGTACAGTCACTGTGTACATACATTACATTACTTTTCCTGTATTATACTCCAGAGCTGCGCTCACTATTCTGCTGGTACAGTCACTGTGTACATACATTACATTACTTATCCTGTATTATACTCCAGAGCTGCGCTCACTATTCTGCTGGTACAGTCACTGTGTACATACATTACATTACTTATCCTGTATTATACTCCAGAGCTGCGCTCACTATTCTGCTGGTGCAGTCACTGTGTACATACATTACATTACTTATCCTGTATTATACTCCAGAGCTGCGCTCACTATTCTGCTGGTGCAGTCACTGTGTACATACATTACTTATCCTGTATTATACTCCAGAGCTGCGCTCACTATTCTGCTGGTGCAGTCACTGTGTACATACATTACATTACTTATCCTGTATTATACTCCAGAGCTGCGCTCACTATTCTGCTGGAGCAGTCACTCTGTATATACATTACATTACTTATCCTGTATTATACTCCAGAGCTGCACTCACTATTCTGCTGGTGCAGTCACTGTGTACATACATTACATTACTTATCCTGTATTATACTCCAGAGCTGCGCTCACTATTCTGCTGGTGCAGCCACTGTGCACATACATTACTTATAATGTACTGATCCTGAGTTACATCCTGCATGATACTCCAGAGCTGCACTCAAAAAAATATCCGGTGTCTACAATGGCCCTGTTTTCTATGCAGGCATTACAGGGTTTCCACATAGGTACATGCAAAACTTTTTTAGGTTGTATTCTGTATGACTTGTGGCCTGCTCCATTACACTTCACACATTCGCTACTGCACTGCCATCCAGGTTATGTGATGGTACACTTGATCTCTAAGTCACTTGACCAATGATCAATTTGGGCCAATTTAATTTTCAATTTAAAAAAAAAAAAAATCCCAAAATTTCACCCTGGCCAACATCTTGAAGATAAACGCACTTGTGCTAGAAAATAAAAAATCCTAAAGACACATGTCAGCCAGTAAAAATTCATAGAGATGGATGAAAGGGAATGGATGTCAGTGAAAATGGAAGGACGTCAAGGGTTTAAATTGTGCTCCTCGCTGCGGCGGTGACAGCTTTAATTTGCAAAGTACAAGCATTAAAGTGATGGATGTGGTGCTGTAATTCCTGCAGTGAGTGCTGGGCGGCAGGATCCTTGCAGTGGCCTTTTTTATTTATGAGTCTACTTGGGAGAGATGGGCAGAGGGCCCAGTTCTGCTTCCCAGCCTGGGAGCGCTGATTTATGGCCCCCGTGGTGAATGACTCACGGTGTATACACAGACTGATCTCATTAGTGCTTCATTAATCCCACTTATCCCTGAGCCTTAAACACCGGCCTGAACTAACATACACCTGTAATCTGCGGCGGGAGAGAGGCAAAGGCCGCCATACTTGTCAGGCTCCATTATTACTTATCCTTGGCCAGAATCAATGGACTCCTGATAACTCGTCTGGCTATCACTCATCACTAGCCAATAGGACCCAGCAATTCTATGGTCCGGGCTACACGGTGACTCCCATTAGGAGACCAAAATGTTGCCTGTGACTCCTTCACCACTGTAAGAGAATGGAGTCATATTGCCACCCTGCATATGCGTAATTGCAAAAAAAACCTACCAGTGTGGAATCTTTTTGTGAGTAGTCACGAGCGCAGCACTATCAGAGTCACAATGTGAATTATATTGGTGAAGGAGTCAACATGACTAAGGTCATCATAGACTTCTACTTTCATCCCAACATTCCTAACCTGCAAGGTGTAATTATAGGCACAGGGGGCGCTGCTGGTATGGGGTCAGCTCCGGGCTCCCCACCCAGCTTCTCAGTCATCATAAGACGCTATAATACACTTAGATCTCATGTATATGACAAAGTCTTGTGTAATGACCCTGTACGGCGGCACACAGGCTCTATGGATCCATAATACAAGGTACTGCTCCAACGGAAAAATACAGCCGCCTGCAAAAGCTTCTGTGTGAACGTAACCCTATATGCACAAGACAACATTCATTGCACTATATGTCAAAATATAGGTCATTTTCTATTTTTACCCTCCATAAACTACAATGTATAAGGGACTAGTATCTGCCCGACACTTCGTCCGTGGGTTGGCGGCGGCGCTGAGCCGCGGAGAGGCAACCTCTCTCTGCTGCGAGGCAACCCTTCTCCCCCCCCCAAAGTGGGTCCTGCACACCATCCTCCCGTGCAACCAAAGGCGCCACTCCCATCCATGCACAGCAGCCGTACTCGTCCACGGCACGTAACAACGCCTCCCAGCAGTGCTATACACACAAACTCCAACGGGCAGCCCCTATTTCCTCCCCCCACCACCAATCTACCTCCACACGTGTAAAATGTAGTAAGCCTTTGAGTTCAATGGCTTTTTTTTTTTTTTTTTTTAAACGCGCGTGTTTTTGCGCGCACAAAAAGCGTTATACGAAAAAACCCACTGAACTCAATGGCTTACTACATTTCACACGTGCATTATGTAGCAAAATGCGTGGAGCGTTACTCCGTGTGAAGGCACCCTTAAGCTAAATCCCCATGCAGGCTACAACAACAAAAAAAAAGGACTGCAGAAAAAACCGAGGCGGAAATGCATGGCGGTTTTTCCCCACAGCGCTTTTCACAGAGAGTTGGCAGAACTTTCCAGGATGGTTTTGGAAATCATAACGTTCTCACTGCGCGTTTTTACCTGACTAGAATCCCATCCACCTACACAGTATCTGTTTATTTTGACAGAGTTTACACCACGTGGGGCCCCGGCCTTACCCTATATACACATGACGGTGGATTTCGGCCATCGCAGGGTCGCGTTCGTCTCACGGTCTGTGGATAGCAGCTTTTCAGATGACTGATATTTTGACAGTCTGTGAACATGGGCGCCCCCCCGGTGCAAAACTGCTGTGAAAAATGGATGTTTTTACGGTGGTCTGAATATAGGCTTAGAATGCCATGGCATTATATATAGAATCTAATGGCTAGGCCTGAGGCTGTATTCACACTGCATCCAAACCACAGCGGAACAAACTGTGCGAGGTTTGGATGCAGATTTTGTTTTTCATTGACATTGCACCTGTAGGAGGAGGAACGCAGCAAAAACGCCTTATAATGGAGATTTGACGCAGGTTTAACTACTCCCAGCTGCATCATGTGAATGCGCCTTTACATGTGTCAGACTTACCTGAGGTGTATTCAGAACATAAGGTGCATATGTCATGTGAACAGCACCCAACGCTGCATATAACTAGGTGGCGGCCATTGTTTTGTTTTATTACGGCTGCGGGCGGATCCGCCATTGCAATGTACACAGGGGCGTACAGTATAGCAGGGGATTTTCCTGACATATGTTCCAATGTGAACTGTGCCGACACAGGGGTAGAGGATAGATGGGTCACTGACCTGGTCGTGGTCTTCTGACGGGCGTATATTTGCGATAAACGTTACTATATGGCGCCTAAGGGTGAATTCACACTGAGTAAACGCTAGCTTATTCTGAACGTAAAACACGTTCAGAATAAGCGGCGTCTAAAGCAGCTCCATTCATTTCTATGGGAGCGGGGATACGAGCGCTCCCCATAGAAATGAATGGGCTGCTTCTTTCACTCCGTGCAGTCCCATTGAAGTGAATGGGGAGTGCCGGCGTGTACGCTCCGGCATGAGCAGAGCTTGCCGTATACGCCGGCACTCCC
Organism: Leptodactylus fuscus; assembly: GCF_031893055.1. Classification (NCBI taxonomy): domain Eukaryota; kingdom Metazoa; phylum Chordata; class Amphibia; order Anura; family Leptodactylidae; genus Leptodactylus; species Leptodactylus fuscus. The sequence goes on from NC_134272.1 coordinate 89,256,472, forward strand.
CATTCACTTCAATGGGACTGCACGGAGTGAAAGAAGCAGCCCATTCATTTCTATGGGGAGCGCTCGTATCCCCGCTCCCATAGAAATGAATGGAGCTGCTTTAGACGCCGCTTATTCTGAACGTGTTTTACGTTCAGAATAAGCTAGCGTTTACTCAGTGTGAATGCACCCTTAGGGTGCATTCACACTGAGTAAACGCTAGCTTATTTTGTAGAGTAAAATTACACTTGTAAATTTTGCTATCCCATTGACTTCAATGACATTTTACAGGCGTATTTTTACAGGCGTATTTTTTACAGGCGTATTTTTTACAGGCGTATTTTTACACTTGTAAAAAAATATCATTGAAGTCAATGGGATAGCAAAATTTACAAGTGTAATTTTACTCTACAAAATAAGCTAGCGTTTACTCAGTGTGAATGCACCCTTACTGTCATTGGCGTCTGTCTACACCTGGCACCACAGATCCCGCACATACTGGGGGCCCAAATAAAATGTATTTTTAGTAGACTTTCCAATGGCGCCCTTTACGGTATATACAGTTGTACGGTAGATGTTACTTTCCGCCAGCGATTTCTGGCAATCGCGGGGTTACATTACAGAAATTCGGAATGGACGTAAATTACCTGAACATATGGATTTAACCCCTCAGACGCCTCTGTGGTATCACAGTGAGAATCCTCCATATTAGCATTTGTCTATGAGGTAAAGCAGGTAAGTGCTGAGCATATCCTCACCCTGTACTATATACAGAGGCCCTATATATACTGCTGTCCCAGGACATTATAGAGGATAGCCTGCCTGGCTGCCACCGTCTACCTCAGACACGACACTGGGCTCTTCTCAGCCACATGAAACACATTCGGAGCGGGAAATTTCACAAACACAAATCTCTACAACCTGCAAGCTTCGACTTCTAAGAGATTTGACCCAGCGCGGCCGCCGTGCTTGCCTAGTAACGCACTGTCTGCAGAGCCGCGTCCCGTTACCGAGGAGACGGAATATGGCCGCTAGCAAGACAGGCGAGCCGTGAAGACGGAAAGTTGGAGTGAGGTGGGAGAGAGAGAGCGGCTGCTATAGACCTGCGCCGTGTTATAGGGGTGTAGTATGGATAGAGGATGTATGGGGGGTATAATGGCCATAACCAGACACAGGGTACATGACTTATACAGTGTATATGTGTCCTACACGGCCATGTATACCTGCTCTGCTTCATTATGGGGGTCACTGGGGCCCTCACCAAAAATGTATCTATCTTACAAGTGATTGGTAGCAGATGTGTCCTTTTACATTTACAATATGGCTCCAGAAATGTCTGTCAGGTGTGTATTGGCACATAATAATAATAATACATTTTATTTCTATATTGCCAACATATTCCGCAGCGCTGTACAATTTGTAGGGATCAAATACAGACAGAAAGATACATTACAGAGAAAGTCATTTCACACAATGGGCCTGAGGGCCCTGCTCACAAGAGCTTACAATCTATGAGGTAGAGGGGGTGACACAAGAGGTAGCAGGGGCGGCATTGCTTATACAGGGGTCAGACAATCCTGTAATAGAGGTGACTGTTATTACACATACATAAGACTTTATGAGCCATCACCAGCCGTGTCCTGTAACATGTGGATGGAGCTCGGACATATAAAGTTATCCTGAGATGACATCATATCATGTGGGGTAATGTGGGAGCGGGGACAGAGGAGGGTTAAGGGTTTACGTTAGACATTGTGATCGGCCGGTCTGATAAGATGCGTCTTTAGTTTGCGTTTGAAGCTGTAGAAATTGGGAGTTACTCTGATTGTCCGGGGTAGAGCATTCCAGAGAAGTGGTGCAGCTCGGGAGAAGTCTTGTATACGAGCGCGGGAGGTTCTGATAATAGAGGATGGAAGTGTTAGGTCATTGTGTGAGCGGAGAACACGGGTTGGGCGGTAGACAGAGATGAGGGAGGAAATGTATGGAGGTGCGGCATTATGGAGAGCCTTGTGGATGAGAGTGATAACTTTATATTGTATTCTATAAGGAATAGGCAGCCAATGTAGTGACTGGCACAGACCAGAGGCATCGCTGTAGTGTCTAGCCTGATAGATGAGCCTGGCCACTGCATTCAGAATAGATTGTAGAGGGGAGAGTTTAGTGAGGGGAAGACCGATTAGTAAGGAGTTACAGTAGTCAAGGCGAGAATGAATAAGTGTCTTTAGTGTATCTCTGGTAAGGAAAGGGCGTATTCTGGAGATGTTTTTGAGGTGGAGGTGACATGAATATAAGAGTAGGCCACCTTATATATAATATAGATCTAGCTATATATATATATATATATATTACATATAATATTTTATAATATTCTGTATTAAAAGGAAAACAGAATGATATAAAAATAATGAAATCAGACATATAACCTCAATGCTGTGCTCCTGTGGTAATATTATAGGGTTCCCTCCAACTACTCCAACATTACGTGTCACCGCAGGCTATGTTCACCTCCTCCCCTCCCACCTACCCACGAATAGTCAGATCCCCAATCCTTTAGCGTATGCCGTTGTGGCTAAGAAATCCGCCCTACACACACCGACGTGTCATCACCCACCAGTCCTGAGGTAGATGAGGTTTGGCACAACACAGGTTCAATATCTGGCGATTATGACGCAAATCAAAATCACAATGAATTCCACATTTTACCTCGATTACAGTTAATGAACAATTATTATAGGAAACTTCCTAACAAACTTGTATTGTGACGGCAGATTGGAGGTTCCACATAAGTCTGATTCACTTCACAATCTGAGCTACGATGCTTGGACCTGTTCACATGAGACCTTTGGACTCCAGCCCATTTGGAGGACAGACGCGGGACCCTTCACTGAAATTGGTGAGTTCATAAACATCTATAAATATAGGTGTGAATTGTCTGTATAAAGGATAGTCCTAAGTAATACTAGCCATATGCGTGGATCATGGACTGCACCTGACAGCCTCGGACAATAGTGTATATATATATATATATATATATATATATATATATAATTATATTATACATACTTTATTTGTTCTTATTGTTGACTCCCATTCTGTGTATTGCAGAGACACATCTCCTCGGAGGCACAGCCCCGCTCTCACATTCGCAGGAAGGTGAAGGAGAAGGACAGTATCTTGGGATTTGAGGTTTGCAGATGTCTACACTGGCAGAACTGGGAACTAGGGAAGGAAAGCACGAAGAATCTTACCCTGAAAAATGTTCAACTGAGAAAACAGAAGATAAAATTCAGGTGATATGGGAGGGGAGCAATGAACTGTGACCCAATTTATCTTGTATCCGGAGACTTGGGTATAGTCACACATAACAGATTTGTTGTAGAAATTTCTGCAGGTCTTCCTTTTGTGCCATAGGAAACCTATTCAGATGACTGGAATTGATTTTGTTTGACCTTTAGCCACGTGTAAATACACCCTAAATACCCATCTCCAGTGTGTATTTCACATAGAGGGTTTTTACAAGGGTTGTCCAGTCACAGCTGATACAATGGGGTCCCACAACTCTGAACAGAGCTGCAAGTGCAACAGCGTGCAACACTCCATTCATTTCAGTGGGCCTTCCGGACTTAGCAGAAACTTTGCACTGGGCTATCTCTGTCCCAAAACTCCAGTTCATTCTCACGCATGACCAAAATGAGGATGAGGAGGCTCTCCACTATATACCCTGCCTCTCCTTTCATTGTCTATGGGGCTCAGAGAAATATCCATGCCCATTCTCGTAATCATTGGGGTGTAACCATTGAATAGGACATAACTTTAAATAATCAGAATACACCTTAATCACACTTTTCCTGCCCCCTTACTAATACTAGCTCAAATGGGATCCCCAGACAGTGGTTCACTAAGGCTTGGGTCTGACAATGGCCTTGTGTCACTCACACATTCTAAAATTGTTGGATTAGTGCGACCAGATTAGCTTTCATACTTCCCTTTCAGAAAAATTGTCTTCAGGTGCAAGCATTGTTCCTCAGCCAGAAAGAAGGATGATATTAACCCCATAACTGCTGCATTTACTTTATATACAAAGACAGTAATAACTAGCTGTAATGTTCTGCTCATCCCTCAGTCCTCCAGTCACCACCTTCTTCAAGACTCTGTTCCCGCAGACCGTCACATTGAGCGCAGGAACATCCTTTTCTCTTCCGGTCACATTCAGACCCCTGGAGAAGGTAAGACTTGCTCGCCCCATTGGGTTCCTGATCATTGCTGCAATTACATCTGGTACTACTTGTAGTGTTTCTTCTTTGCAGTTGCTTGCCTTACACTGACATCTTGTGGTTATAGTTAGAAATTCTGTGTGTGAAATGTGACGTTTTAGAAAAAAATGCAAAACCGCTGTCTGCAGATGGGAACCCTCTTCCGTCCAGAGGAGTCATACTGGTTTAACTATTCCTCTTTTTCACCAATGAGGTCTTATTTGTATTCCTTACCCAACAAGGAATATTGTTTCTGACCATTCAGCCTCAAGTTCTCTGCTTGCTGTCAGTGAATCATTTAAAAATCTGGGAAACCTAAGGGTCCTCTCATCTGTATGACTTCAACTCTTCTATCCATTCTTAGCAATGCTGTTTTTGGAATCCAATGTGATACCTCTGACCTGCACTGATACATTGTAACAAACCGGGCAGGAGGGAGAGTTGTATTGTTGATGTGTTCATGTCTCAATTGTCTGGACTGGATACCATTATAACAAATCTTCAGCTATGAGGTTTTCAGCTTATGAATGTAAACAGTCTTTCTATTCACTGAAAGCAAGCAGAGATCATGAAAGTAAGGAATGGAGGCACAAGGTATATTAACTGCCTGACATTTTATTATTTAGTAATTACGCTTTATAGAAAAGCAGAAAACTCCTTTTCTTATATTCAGATATGACAGATTTATTGCAGAAATTTCAAACAGGACCCATCGTATAAAATCTGCACAATAATTTTGGGGCAACACATTGGTTCAGTGGTTAGCACTGCAGCGCTGGAGTCCTGGGTTTGTATCCCGCCAGGAACAACATCTGCAAGGAGTTTGTAGGTTCTGCTCATGATTGCGTGGATTTACTTTCACTCTACAAAGACAGAGTGATAGGAAAAACAAACAAACTGTACATTGTGATCCCTATATGGGGCTCACAATTTAGATTAAAAAAAAAAAAAAAAAATCTGCCACAAACATTTTGCTGCTCTCGGCAGAAAGATTTCCTACTCTCATTCACAGTAATGTGAGGTTTGAGTGAAATCCGCCTGAAGTTCGAGCAAGATGCTTCTTTTCTCTGCCAGGTGAGTTTTTTTTTCAGCTAGCGGCAAAAGAAGCTCCAATTGGAATGAATAAGGGCGGGCTCTTGGATTTTGCAGCAAAATTTTCACAGGGTTAACTCACCTTTTTTTTTTGTATAAAGCAGAATATATGCAGCTCTGACCACCATGGAATGACCTGTATATGTATTACTGGATCTATTATACGAGCAAATGGGCTGCACAGAGAAACCCCCGGACTGTTTCACGGGGTAGGCAATAGTCAAAAAAACAAAAAACTACTCCAGCATGCCCAATTATATATAAAATATAACTTTTACTTCAAAAATTTAAAAACATAGTACAGACATGGATCCAGGCACGTACAAAAAACAGATAAGCTTACGCGTTTCGGGAACAAGGATGAGGTCCCTTATTCATAGCTATGAATGGGAAGTGGGAAGCAAGAAGGTGTTTAAAACATCAATGTAGGCCTGTGCTGTGATAGTGCCACACAAAACAACAAGGGGTGCAAGCCCCCTCCATGACAAACACCACCACACCATAACACCACCGCCTCCGAATTTTACTGTTGGCACTACACACGCTGGCAGATGACGTTCACCGGGCATTCGCCATACCCGCACCCTGCCATCGGATCGCCACATTGTGTACCGTGATTCGTCACTCCACACAACGTTTCTCCAATGTTCAATCGTCCAATGTTTACGCTCCTTACACCATGCGAGGCGTCGTTTGGCATTGACCTGCGTGATGTGTGGCACCCAATCACCTGACCATGTGCGAAGTCCGTGAGTTCTGCGGAGCGATCCATTCTGCTCTCTCACGATGTCTAATGTCTACTGAGGTCGCTGATATGGAGGACCTGGCAGTAAGGGGCAGCACAATGCACTTAATGTGAAAAACGGATGTTTTTAGGGGTGTCTGGATACTTTTGATCACATTTTTGTGTTTGTCACGAGAACAGATCCAATTAGATAAAGGGAACTGATTTTAACAACAAATCTGCCACGTGAGTATCGCCTGTCATGACTTTAGCTGTCATCCATTTTCACCCGTGTTGATTTATAGCGGGATTATGAAGATGCAATCACTTTTGAGACAGAAGATGGCAGCTTCTCAGTGGCTCTCCGCGCTACCCTACCCAGCCATGAGCTGCTATTCCCTGAAGAACTTCGCCTCTCCACCTGCGCTGTGTATGACACATCAGAGGCCACGTTTGTTCTGCGCAATGTAAGGTAAATGATCGTTTTCTCCATTGTTATATTCAGAATACATGTCAACTAGTAATGTGCACAGCACTTGCAGTAAGATTTTACCTCCTCAGTGACTTGCAAACTCCGTTCCACTGGGATGTGCCGGAGCCATTCCTGCTAATACCATCTAGCGGGGTTCTCGATCCCAGGTGTGAGGTTCGGACCAAAGTCATATTCCAACCGCAGATCGCCCTCGTGTATAATGAGACGGCAATGTGTCACTTTGGTGAACAGAAGGAACACAGCAGGATCATCCAATTTACTGCAATAGGTAAGAAGAAGTGAAGCAGAGAGTTAGCCAGGTCAAGTCTGGTTCTCTGTAATGGAGTTACTGTGGTCAAGCGCTACGCTTATACATGGAAAATGAATATACTGGGGGGATTTACTAATCTTTCCTGGCATAGATGGGTGTATATGGTGCACCTTTGCCACACTGATTTACCGATGCATACACTGAACAGACATGGCTTGCAGTACTGCAAGCAGCTTTACTATACCCTAACATAGTGTATATCTAGATTCGACAGCACAGAGGTGTGATTTCTTACATTTTTTTTTTCACTTGTCGTAACTAGATCCTCACCATTGTGGGATTAATAGATTGGCATTTTCCAGGCCAGTCTCCTAAGGTCGGGGCTACACATGACGGCATTTCATTTTTCAAGGCCATTTACAGTACAGGCCATGACTAGACCACAAATAGTTAATGGATGCAACGTTGCAGGTTCTTATTATTAGAATAATTTGTTTTAGCTGTAACCTCTCCCATCATGCATCGAGACGGAGCATAAATTTCATTTTTTATGATCGAAGTTGAATTCTGAGCTCCATCTCGCTCTATGTATTAAGTATGAGCTGTACTGACGGGCACTGACAACCTCTCATGTCTGGCTCACACAATAGCGGTTGTCACTTATTAGATACTGTGATACTAAATTTTTGAAAAAATAAAATCACTTCCAAACCTAACACTTGTAACATCAAAGTGAATATTGTAAATGTGGTGGGATTGTCGGGGTCCAGTTACATTGGGGTCTCAGTTTTCTATATCTCATAATTTAACTTCATCTTTAATGCGTTTCTTCTTCTAGCAAAGTATCCCCATCTCCTTGTGACAGTGCCGGGGGAGTCCTGTGATGAGAAAGAAGGCGAGGGGCCACTGCTGGATTTCGGATGTGTTGGAGTGAGATTGGTATCAGAGAAAGTGATTGAAATCCACAACTTGTCCATGGTATGTCCCTTATCATAGTGATGGGGTATATACTGTAAATGATTCTGGACACACATACAGGGCAGCAGTCCTGGCTCTTACCACCACCAAGCCTGGCTGAGCCACAGAGCCCTGAGCAATCCCGACACCCCCCCAACCAAGCATCAGCCATCTGCCAAGCCAAAACCCCCAACATGCCCTGAACAAGGCTCAAATAAAAGGAGCCATTGAGAGAAACAAAGAGCGGTACATCGAGAAATGGAGAAGCGCAATAAATAACTCCAAGAAACTCACTGTGTACCAGTCACTGCAAAGGGACTACACCATGGCCACCTACCTGGAGAGAATACGCCACCCCAAACACAGACAGACCCTGAGCCGGTACAGACTGAGCGCCCACAACCTAGAGATAGAGACGGGGCGATACAGGCAGACGTACAAGCCACGGGAGAACAGACTGTGCCAGCACTGTGACCAGGGGGCCCTAGAAGACGAGACCCACTTCCTTCTACACTGCACCAAATACTCAGCTGTGAGGGCCATCTTCTTCCAAAGACTCTCTGCCCACATCCCAAACGAGAAGAGGAAACTCTACATCCTACTGGGAGAAGAAGAGGCCACTGTGGAGATCACTACCCAATATGTGTTCAGCTGTCACCAAACAAGAGGAAGATGAGACCCCACGGACTGTTATACCCCAAACCACCCGCCCCACCTCCCCATATAGCGGTCACTAACTAAGAGGAAGATGAGACCCCACGGACTGTTATACCCCAACTCACCATTGCAGATGTTGTCCATGGCTGGATGTGAACCCAAGACTCCAGCGCTGCGAGGCCACCATGCTCACATAGGATTTTTCTAACATATTCAAAGGATATGTCATAAATGTTTGGATCCGGCCTCGCTTCTGGGACTAGCATGTATGACCTACGTGGTGAATACAAAATATCTGCTACAATGGGAACACTTGTCCCTCTGTCCGTGCGCTCCTGGACTTTCCCTTCTAATCACTGCTTACTACAATAATACAAGTCAGAGAGTTGTCTGATATCATGGAAAGCTTTGCTTGTTTACTTCTCCATAGGCTGGGTCTGGTATTGCAGCATAGCTCTGTTGAAGTGAATGCACCACCCATAGACAAGAGTGGCACTGTTTTTAGAAGAAAAGATCTCCCTACACATATATCATAGACGAATGGCTTTGTCTTTTTTTTTTTTTTTTTTGCTGTATTGTTATTATCATTATCTATATGAATAACACCACTATAGCATTCAGTACAATGACATATATAAGTATGAACACACAGTAGCCACTTGCTGTGCCATAATTGTAACATGTGTTTTTAGACCCCAGTGTTCCTTATATGATCATCTGGCATAGATATATATTACAATTGGTTGTGGCTTGATCTTCTATTTCGTCTCTTCACCTGCAGGTCGATTCGCCATTCCATATCGAACGAGAGAAGCGTTCTTCTCAGGTGGACCGTTATTTTTCCTGTGACATCACACATGGGGTAGTTCCTGCTCAAGGGAAGCTGAAGGTTCCCTTGCAGTTTTGGCCACGGATTGTGGGACTGGAGAGCATAGACTATTTTCATGTTATTCCTGCTGGGAATCTCACTAGGACGGTGCTTAAGGTCTCTGGAACCTGTAAAGGTACAAGTGCAACATTTTTCCTATTTGCATTTTCTACATTGATAGATACTCTATGTCCAATAGTATATCGTGATGTAACATCGTACCACAAGTTGGAAATTAGCGATCAGTCAGCAATGCTCTGGCCAGACTTGACATTTTTGATGTAGGAGAAAATTGAATGGTCGGATTTGAACATGTACCAAGGGTGGAGCTTTATCAGGATGCAGTGGAAGCAGTCAGGCATTTGTCTCACTTACATGCATTATTTTGCAGGACCTTGTCTTTCTCTCCAGACATCTTTAGTGAATTTTGGTTTGTTGCAAATGGGGGAGAAGGTTCTACGGACTCTAGAAATCACCAACACCTCAGATGTGCCCGCAGTCTACCAGTTTGACATTGACAGCACTGAAAGTGTTTTCTCCTTTGACCTCCTTTCTGGGAATCTGGGTCCCAGAGAGACTCAGAGTATAAAGATCACCTTCTTTCCAAGGCATCCGATCCCACACTATCGGAGGGTGGCTTGTCTCATCCATCACCAGGTACCTCCATATATATATCATATTAGGATTTTAGGTCATATTTAATAATATTGCTATCTGACTGTCTTCTGCCTTGTCTAGGATCCTCTGTTTGTGGATTTGATTGGCACCTGTCATTCGGACATGGATAAACCTGCCATTGTGCTTCCAAAACATCTCTCTATCTACAGAACAAATATGGCGCGTGGTCTTTCTGTCTACTCTCCTGATATTTTGAGTGCCATGCTGGAAAGTGGCAAGCTTGGCACCGACACCACTGGGGCACTGACGGTCCTTGAACAGGTTACATGTGTAATGTTATGTATCTTTAAGGCTGTGTTCCAACATGGCATATAATCTGCAGCATATCAGTGCAAACATGTACGACATAAAGAGCGTGTGAACAGGGTTTTGTAAATCTGTGCAGTCTTCTCTAAGTAGCTCAATGTGTTGTCCATGTCTTCGTCTCTTATAATTACATTTAGAAGGTGATATCTGGCTGCTGAATTTTTGACAAAAAAAAAACCCAACAGCAACAACTTAGATTTAAGATGCATCGAAAATGTTGTGACCTATCCTGCTATAACCCGCTCATCTCTTCTCTCCAGGATGCAGATAACCCATCTCTGGAGCAGTTTGTCCCCCATGACACCGCGTCTGAATTCTTCGAGGATTACTTTAACCATGAGTTCCCCAAGCCAACATCCCATATCACCGCCAGCACCAGAGACTTTGACTTTGGCCGCTGTCAGTGCAGCTCTCAAGAGCTTCTTCCATTTTCTCTGTCCAATCGCACCAAGGGGAAGGTGACCGTCACTTGGACCTGCAAGCCAGGTAACCCTTTCCAGATCACCCCCGAGTGCACAGAGATACCACCGCTCAAGTCCATGGCTTTCAGAGTGATCTTCCACCCAACACAAATCAATACTTTGTATGCTGCAGAACTGGAGGGGTTTGCGTTTTATAAGGTGAGCCGATTGAGTCGTGTGAAGATCCCAATTGTTTCTGTAAATCAAGGAAACGATCAGTTGTCACAGAACCGCATTGCCAAGTGACTGTAGGACATAGTGACATTCCGTCTATAGTAGGATAATGCACCATAAGCCTTATAGGTTCCTGGCTGTATCCTAGACAACCCTTTAACCTTTTTTGTAATTGACTTAACTTCATGTCCATTTTTTGGTACATTACTGCAAGCGGACAGACAGTTCTGTCCTGTTCTCTGTTCTGCTACTGTCAGGCCATGGCGTCTAAGTGATCTGACAGTGCTAGGGTCTCTCTTTATCATGCCATTTGCAGCATGCAACATACAGTAATTACAGGGCACCATATTGTATTCCAGAACATACTGTACATATTAAGGACCTATCATGAGGATAGGTTATCAGTTTGTGATTGCTGTGGGCCTGACACCCACAACTCCCATTGGTCAGCTAGTTGAAGAGGCCTCAATGTTGGAGTGAGCTCTGCAGTTTCTTCACTGAATCCCAAGCACTTCAATGTACATATCATAAGAACTGTGCTTGGTATGGCAGCTCAGCCCCATTTCCTTGAATGGTACAGAGCTGCTGTTGTACCATATGTCTGATGAACCTGATGTAATCGGCACAGAGAAGAGGTCGCAGCACTCACGAGTCAGGCCCCACTGATGGCCTATCCTAAGGCAAGAAATAGCCCCCAACATTAAATATTCCTCTCCAGTGGCCCTATGAGCCATATATAGTAATATAGTATAAGAAACAGTAACCCAGCCCCATCCCCCGCAGCCCTCTCCTTCTCTGGTTACTGGTTATATCCAGCAGGTCTACACTGAGCCATAGAGATCAATGGCAGATGTCTGACTGGTAGAGCCAGTAGCTAAAGGCCTCCTGCTTACCATTGTATTCAGCTTAGAGCTCAGATAATGTTGAATGATGACGTCACATTGTTCCCACCACAGTGTTGTTGGGAATGACTGCTCTAAAGTTGGAATCCATCTTTCATCTGCAGGTTCAGCGTGATTACCGCAATGTGAAGGAGATCACTATATGTCCCCCATGGTGCATCACACTTCAAGCAAGGGGCCATACTTTTACATTGGGGCAAGAACATTTTTTACCCCGATGTATTTTAGATTCTCCACAGATGGTAAGAAATGTAAGAGCAAGATTTATGGCTAAGACGTGTAAGTTACGGAGCTTTACACTTTACACTTTTTACAGGTTTTTCCACCAGCTAGACAAGATGGTTTCACTCATCGTACTTTACTGCTGCAGAATACTGGACCTACAATAATGACCTATGTGATGGATGAGAAGAGCTGTCCTAGTGTCCAAGTGAAACCAACTTCTGGACACCTGGACCCCGGATCTCATCAGATTATACTAATGAGGACCAGTCCTAGTGAGGGTGGGCTAGTGAAACACACTGTGCCACTGCAGCTGAACTACAGCCCAGACTATACTCAGGTGAGTCTTGTATGTGTTGATGAGACAATTAAAGGGGCTTTCCAGGGTAACTGGAAAACCCAATGGAGGCAGGGGAGGTGTGAAATATAAAAAGGCATACTCACCTATCCCCAGTTCCAACAGCATGTCCCACTTCCCTCCGGTGACAGTGATGACCTGTGCAACCAATTACTGGTCTCAGTGGTCACATAAGCAAGACTGACTGGTGACATATCCATAAATCCCTTTAAGAAACAATTCTGTGTGCCCTTGGCCAACCTCTGTGCGAGCTGCATCCTTTCATTTCACATATATGTTGGTAAAATTTCCTGACATGTATCTTCACTGAACGGCTCCACGAATGACGTTGCATAGACATCTAATGGCATCGGGACTACTGGGTGATTATATCCCACCATATAGTTTGCTATATTGACATATACAACCCTGGCAGAGACCGAATGGAGACTCTTGTGCCCCTGCCGTTTACCCCCTTGTTTGAGTAGACGTCTATGGATATGATTAAGGCCTTAGACCTTTATGGGAAGGCAGGCTGACACTGACAACCAATATGGCTGCCATTACAACTCCCCATCCCTAAGTATGGAGTGATTCATTCCAGTCTTTAGGTGACAGCCCCAGCGGTACTGTAGTGATTGCCTTATGGATTGTCGCTATAGAGCCTGATATTTTTGGGCAGTGGGTAAGAAGTTCTTATGATGATCAGAGGTCCTCTTCACCTACGAGGGAAGGGTATCAATATCTAATAACTTTGCTATGGTTGCTGATCCATAGACATTCAGAATACCCTCCATTCATCTTGATTTTATATCTGGCAGGAAATCATCTTGTTCTCTAGAGTTGAAACTCCACAGCTGTCTCTAGAAACGGAAGGGACGCTCTACTTTAAGCCAACCGGCGTTGGGTGCCAGTCTGAGAACGCCTACTCCATAAGGAACGTCTCCAGGGTTCCCGTACACTTTGAGTGGAGGATCCAGCAAGAACACCAGCAATACGTTTCAGTCCGTCCAAAATCAGGCGTTATCAGACCTAATGAAGTCTTGGTAAGAGGCCATGTCAGGTAGATGGCGGCATATAATGCAGACATATGAACAGCATTAGGTTAGAAGTTTCTGCAGCAGATGATGCAGGTCCCACATTGCGGAAATGCAGGGTTTTTTTTAGGCCCCCTTTCCCCCATGTTGTCTTATGTCCTTTCATAATCGGTGTAGATGCATATTGACATGGGAACTATCTGTTATTATTTGGTGTGACAGACACAGAAGTGGTCATTTGTGCCACAAGAAGAAAGAAATTATTTTGTTAAAGCCAGTGTAGTGTCATGGTTGGCCGACCGAAGCCCAGAGCCCAGCTCCAAAAACCGCTATGTCCTGCGTATCAATGGCAAGGGCTGCAGAGGATGCCTGTCAGTAAGTATGGCTGCAGTAGGCGGTAAGTATTCTGCATGGGATACTTACCAGCAATGCTCCTGATACATTACACCGTTTCTCCTGCAGACAGATCAGGAGGTGATCGACTTGGGGAACATCTTGGTTGGTAGTTTTCAGTCATATGATCTGCTCCTATCAAATGATGGTGATTGCACCTTGGAGTACACGCTGAGCGCTAAACCGGAGATTTCTGGGCCATGTGACCTCAATGATGTCATCAATGACCCTATAGGTAAGTAAGTGCTAACTATTCACTACTCATGTGCTCATGACATGCTACTGATAATACATTTCTATGGTAAAAGTTCCGTTTTCCCTTTATTGAGACCTCAGAACAATGTTGCTTTCACGTTTCAGTCCATCCGGCAGTCTATTGTATATCAGCCTAGCGCGGTTCACAGCTGACCTTATACTACATGTTCTCCATCTCTACACAGCTCTGGAGTTTGAACATGAGACGGGCAGACTGCCAGCACGTACCAAGCTAAGAATCAGAGTCACGGCTCGTCCTGCCCGCCGGGTCTCCTACACCTGGACTATCAACTACTGCATCCTCTGTCCAAAAGGTACGATTGTTTTTGTGTCGGCAACCAACTCCCATTAAAGGGGTTTTCTGGCCCCAATAGCATTCTTATAGTTGTAGCCTATCGTGTATATAGATCATTCAGTATGCTAGTCCTGTCCACACTGTAGCAGTGGCACCTATTACGCTAGATTTACACCTGCACTCGGGTTTCGGTTCTTCGGATCTGCTTGGGAACCCAAAAATTGGAAATCCATCAGGTTAAAAAGCAGTTACTATAATGGGGTCCGCCAGGTTTCCGCCTGAAAAACGCATAGAGAAAAGTGGGGGACGGAATCCCCCAACGGAAAACCAAGTGCCTTACTTGAACAATAGCAGATCTGCTTCCATCCCCATCCACAGGCGTAGTGTCTGAGGGAAGCTAAATCATATGATGGTACAGAGTCCAGGTATCAGACCCCCATAGAGCAGGTACTGTGGATAGGTCTTCAGTATCAATACACTATTAGGGCCAGAAAAAACCTTTAAAGGATTTGAACAGGATTGGAAAATATGTCTGCTTTCTTCTGGGAACTGCGCTACCCTTGTCCATGGGTTGTGTCTGGTAATAGATCTCTGCTTCATTGATCTGAATGAAACTGTACTGCGATACCTGATGCAACCTGTAAAGAGGGGTGACATTGCCTTTGTTTGCAGCCATGTTTTTCTAATCCTGTAAACTCCATTAGGAGTCTGTCCTGCCGTAAATGTTAGTGGTCTGCAGAGTCTCTCTAGCTGTAAAACTGATCATACTCTCTCTGTAGCTGTGGATCCTGCAAAGGCAGTCAGTGAGGAGCGCTTTCTATGTACTGTCATGGCACAGGGTGTATACCCAACCTTCTCAGTGGTGGATGCATATCCTGTGGGCAGTGCCGGTGCCATTACCAAGACCCAGCTCTGGAAGCTCTTTTCTCTAGAAAAACTGAATTCCTGTCTGCAAAGTGACCCCACACCAGAGGAGCTGATATACAGGGTGCCCACACGACACAGGTACCACCACATGGCCGATCCACGGCAAGCGGTAAATGAAAGCAATATTCTGTTAGCACATGATGTAATACTTTTTCTTCACAGCATCCGCAGATGTCCGTCTCTAAACACTCCGGTCCTCCTGGACTTCAACTTCGGAGCTGCGCCAGTAGGGTCAGAGGCATTTGTGGCCCTGCTTCTGTTGGAGAATAAAGGGGTATTACCTGTAAGCTGGTGAGTGTGTATTGAATTGTTGGACTAACTATGACCTTTACTGTGACCTCAAGCACCAGGACCTGGTTGTCATTGCTCCCCTTATGCCCTTCTTTCCAATTTCTTAGGCACAGATATCATTTGGTACCAATTATTTGTTCCACCATGCACTGCCTATTGCTGCCACTAGAGGGCTATATTTCTGTGGTTTTCATGTAATATAATAAGCTACTGAGATTGCATTTCTTTTCACTTTTAGATCTGATGTATATGAGGTTTGTGCAAAAACATTTTTTAATGCTCTTCTCTTCCATAGGGATTTTTTGTTTCCAGTGGATCAGCAGATAGAACTGGAATACTGGGCCGAGACCTGGGAGTTTGACCCCAGTGAGATTCACCAAATGAGGATCCAGGACAATAAATTGTTTACTGTCAGTCCCAAATCAGGGAAACTGAGACCCGGTCAGCAGCAGACGGTGCAGCTAACATATAGGTGAGCGACACAGATACATATGTCATACACTGGCATTGCCAGTGTCATGGAGGACTGTAGGCTCCATGTCATATATTGAGATCACCGGTACCATTGACGTTTGCTTTTAGGTTACAGCTTGGTATTTTTGGAAAAGAGCTGAAAAAAGGTCACATGATTTGTTCACGTCTTGCGCACCAGGAGTACACAAAGTTACAGCAATGTTGGGTTATTGATGTTTGTGTTTTGTTTTGCGCACAGACATGATTTTGTCGGTACTGACCGTCTGCCTGTCCTCCTAAAGGTATCTCATGGCCGGGAGATTTTGGTACGTACGCCAGGAATAATTATTCCTAGATGAATATGTAATTAGGTAATCCATGTTAAAAGGGTTATGCCACATGAATTATTTATCCTTTATCGAAAGCATAGAGGATAACTTGGGGTCCGACCTCTGAGACCTTCACCTGTCCTGAGAATGGGGTGCGTTTTACTCATGTTGAGAATGTAGCCATGGTGGACACAGATGGGAATGCCTATGCCCATGGCTACATTTTCAATAGTTTTCAGCATATGGTGGGGTCTCCACAGTCAGACCCCCTCCGATCAGCAATTTATCTTCTATTCTTTAGACTGGGATAAATAGTTTTTATAAACCTTCTTAATTAATTAATTTAGTTCGACCCCAAAGCTGTACCCTCTTCCCTGTGTTGATGACGTCACATTCATTAGTCACTTGGTACAGCATCAACTCAGTCCCATTCACATGAATGAGGAACTACAATACCAAGCCCAAAATTATAATTAATTTTATGTGATATCCACATTGATTTGAAGCTCTATTATTCTGATACTTGGCTCCAAATCCCCTGCTTTCATTTGCACATCCTTTTTGAGTTAAATGGGAAATTTCTGCTTGCTTAGTGCCACCACTAGAAGGAGCTCAAGAGCATGCAGTAATAAAGCAGCATGCAGTAAACTCATAAGCTCCCACTAGTGTTTGGTGAGGGGATGGGGGTACATTTTGGCTATAAGATCGCATGCTTATATTCACTTTATATTGATGGTCACACAGAGACGGGTGGATACTCTGTGCCCCGGGGTGGTACCTGAGGTGTTGTATATATGGGAGGAACTGTAGCAGAAATCATTCATGTCATTGTCTTCCATTCCAGCTAAATTTCATTGGAGTCACGGTAGAGAAGGAACAACGCTACGTCCATTTCACCTCCACTAAACATCGCTTCACCCCAGTGGCCATTGGCAGCTCCAGTCCTTCTAAACAGGTAAGACACTGAGATAGTGAGGTCACTATATGGGATGCTGTTATATGATCTGTAACTAGATTGGAGTTGTCAATGTATGGGGTGTTATTATATGATCTGTTTCTATATGGGGTTGTCACTGTATAGGATGTCCAGTATATGGGATGTTACTGTCCAATCTGTGTCACTGTATTATCTGCCACTATACAAGAAGTCACTGTATGGGATGTCACAATATGATGTGTCACTGTATGTAAGGTCACGACTAGAGATGAGCGAACACTATTCGGAACAGCCGTTTCAAATAGCACGCTCCCATAAAAATGAATGGAAGCGGCACGCAGACTTTGCCGTCAGCCGGTCGCTTAACCCCCCCGCGTGCCGGCTACGTCCATTCATTTCTATGGGAGCATGCTATTCGAAACGGCTGTTTCGAATAGTGTTCGCTCATCTCTAGTCACTACATCAGATGTATGAGGTGGGGTTTTTTATGGGATGTCAGTATATGTGCTTTCATTTTTTGGATTGTCACTATATGTGACTATAATTCTACTTGTGAGGTATATTGGGGAGACACATTTAGGCTTTAAGTACCTTATACAACTTGTCTTTTTCGGGGTGATCTTACAGGTTTTCTTTTCTCTCTAGATCTATGAGCTGTTTAATGGAGGATCTGTCGCTGTAATCTATGAGATCCAGCTGGAACCCTTGAGGGAAGTCCAAGACCAGAACTACCACCACCCTATATTCCAGTGTCTGAACCCCAGAGGAGAAATACTACCCGGGGCAACTGCATTTGTGGAGTGGATCTTCTCCCCATTGGAGGCCAGAACGTATTCAGTAAGTTTCTCCTACACCTTTGATTTCCGGATGCTTTTCCTACACCTATGGATCTACGATGACTGGGTACGTCCTGGTAATGGCTTCTTATTTCCCTTCACACAGGTGACTGTTCCTGTTCACATCCTAGGTGGCGACTCTGCACTGATCACCTTTGAAGGGATTGGTTATGATCGGAGTGTTCTGGGGGACACTGCAGTATTTGAGGACTTTTCACCGTTATCAGCTGTGCCGCGACTGACACTCCCTGGGCAGGTGAGGACACTGAGGACTGGCACACCTGACAATTCTGACATGCACCTACTGGTGTGGTATCACATCCTGCTCTATTCCCGGGTACTATGTGCTATTTGTCTCACAGATTCCTCACCTGACCCACCAAAAGTTATCATTCGGAGATATTCCTGTTTTTAGCAAGTCCAGTCGGCTGCTGTTCCTAAACAACACTTCAGGGTCTGAGACCATCTTTTTCACATGGTATGCAGCATCACCCAGTGCCAGTGAGGTAGGTACCAGTATTATCACCCATTCAGTGTGTGGGGGGAGTATATTGGTAAAAGCATAATTATCAATTATGTTTTTCCAAAATGTAGATACTGATGGCTTATCCATCAATATCAGATTGGTATTAGTGTGACACTGGTCACCCCTGCCAGACCACTGACTTAAGGAGCCACAGTGCTCAGGCAAGTGTGTAGATTGTAGTGCAATAGAATGGGTCTGATCTTCAAGGAGGAGGTAACCCATAAACGGGACATCACAGGCCAAAGAGAGACCCTGCTTATATTCCTGCAGGCAACTGCAAGGTGACGTGTATGTGGTGAAGACAGAGTTTAAGTCTATGGGAGACAGAAATACAAAAATGACATTAGCACTATTTGCTTGGCTATGCTCTGCATCCTCCATAATGTTGGAGTTGTCATGTAGTAGATCACCTGGTAGTGACCGCAGTCTTGTTTGGTCTTACAGACACTTCAGGTCTCCCCTCTGTCTGGTGCGGTACAACCAGGTGAGAGTGTCAGCATGGTGGTGACCCTTCAGTCTGGAGAGCAAGCCTCCTTCTATACACTGGAGCTGGTGTGTGAGGTGCGTACTGGAGATTGTATGGCAATCATTGCCTTCTGTGATGGAGCATATGTAATGTGGAGAGATGGGTGAATCCTGCAAGATTCGCTTTGCAAATATTTGCAAGGTTTGCCCACCAGTTTTGTTACACTAAAAGTGCTTTCATTATACTCTGGAGTCTCTTCGCACCCCAGAGTATAGTAAGTGGAGGCTCACGGGAGGTGGGGGAATATAATATACTATTATACTCACCGTCCCTCACCTTTGGTCTTCTTGGGTGACAACGCAGGGCCCGGGAGACCCCTGAGGTCTGTGATTGGGCTTCAGTAGTTGCATAGGGTGTGCCAATGTCATGGCACTTTGATGCAAGCAGCAGGTTGTTGAAGTGTCCCACTTAACCACTAAAGCCCAGTCAGGTTCCCTGGGCATGGCATCACCCAGGAGGGAGGCTTTAAAAAAAACACTTCCCTGGGCCTCCACTTATATACTTTGAGTTTTGAAGAGACCTCAGAGTATAATAGTTATTCCTGAGTGAGAAACCCTCAAAATCAGGGGTTCAGGCGATTTTTTGGAAAATATGGAACACACCCGGCTCATGATGACCCAGTTCACTCATCTCTAGTATTGTGCTATCACTGTGCAGATCTTCATGGAAAGAGCTCTTGCCGAATATGAGCAAGATGTCCAAAAATGGGAAAAAGAAGAGGAGCAGCAGTCACTGGAATTCACAATCACTGACCCAACCTCCGAAAAGAGGGGCCAGGCAGCAGCGGTAAGTCTCCGTGTATTCAGGTGTGTCCTAAAAGCTTCCAGAACATTGTCCAGATACTGTAACCACCTCACTGGCTTTACTAGTCTTGTGATTTTCCTAGTCTGCTCCAGAGCTGCATTCAGTATTCTGCTGGTTTTTCATTAGCTCCCGTCACACTCCTTCCTCTCCTTCTGTTCAGAATCTGTTCTGGTTATGCACATGTTGTGCTCCATCTTGGAGATATAGTTTTTTATTATGACAGATGCTTTACAATATTCTGATATAGGGAAAATAAAAAATACAGATCCAAATTGACCGTGAACAGATGTGAGTATGTAAATGCTGCTTTGTATGTGACTGGAGTATAAGACTAAAACAAAAAACTGATTCTAAAGTAGATATTACATAAAGATAAAATTGTCTCTAATAGTCGCGTTGTCAGATTTTGTGACAATTGACTGTTTACATCCTAGTGTGCACTGACGTCTACTGGTGCCCGGGTCATTCCTGTTAAGCAACAACTGTCAGAAATAAAGCGATACAAGGTATTGTGCTGTTATTATTAGTATTTTATGTACGCTATTGTAATAACCCAATGGTACAAGAGATGCTATCGCAAATTAAATAACCACTAGGGGGCAGCATAATCCTTAAAATAGGAAATATGCTAGAAGGGGTTTCCCAACTTTTCACACTGATATCGGTTAGATGCCGTCCATGTCTGTGCTACACCACCTGCTTTTCTGAAAACCAATGCCACTCTTGACTCGGTGATTCTTATTTCCAGACCTTACCACCTATCAAGAATGGCGAATATGTCCGAGCACCAGCCAGTCGAGACCGAAAGACCCGCCGGACTACGAAAGAGATTCAGAGAGCCCTGGCGAGACCCCAACCACCTGCCCCATTGCAGCTGCACCTGTCAGTGACTGGAAGGTCCCATCACACTCCAGATTTTCTCAACCAATACCAGAATGATTTTCTGCGTCACTTCCAGCAGCGGTGAGAGATCAGTCATGTATCTGAGAGAGCAAATGGATGGTGGGATCAAAGGGATAGTCCATGACCACTATGGAGATGTGAACACCAGTAGATTATCATTCATGACTATTCAAGAACAGTTATATATACAGTAATGTAATATATATATAAACAGCAGTGTGTGTGTATATATATATATATATATCCTCCTACGAATATTATAAATGTGAACGTTTGGATGTTTGTTCCTCAATCACAGGCAAACGGCTGAACGGATTGGCTTCAGATTTCACACATACCTTCAAATTCACCAGGAAGGAAACATAGGCTACTTCTTAGCTCCCACACTTCCCCCCCAAATGACAGCTGCTCCCCTCAAACTTCACTCCTGCTCCGCTGAAGGACCTGAGATGACGTCATCGCAGGTCTTTCAGCGGGCCTCCGATTTTCTGCCGGCCATCTCAGGGCGGGCCACGGGGGAAGCCGCGCAGCCGGATAGGTTGGTGGCATAACGCGGCACCACAGAACATGCCAGCTGCTCGCGCCTCTGTCGCGACGGTGCCATGCCAGCCAGCAACTTCATGCCCAGCTTAGTTTGTGGACGCGCACCAACCCATTCTGACGACGCCCGTGCCTGCCCACAGAGTTCCCGTCCGCACGACCCGAGCATGGGGAGAGGACCACGTATGCCGGTGTGTTTTGCGGCCGTGCGCTGCCTACCTCCCCTCCACCTCTTCGCTGACTCCAGGGGTCCGGGTGCTGTTCGCCGGTTGCCTTGCCTTGAACTGCCGCGCGGCCTAGCCAGCCAGGTAGCTCGGCCAGCTGCAGGGGGGAAGGGGGTTTAGATGTTCAAAGGAAGGAAATCTGGGGGACGGGGCTTAATGAGTGAGCCCAAGGGTGACACTGGAAAGAGGGGGGCCCCTGTCTGGGTTTTTGTCTTATCAACCGGCGGGGGCCATTCTCCGCAGCCGCCGAGGGAGCCCTCTGGTGCGCGTGGGCATGAGTCGCGGCGCCATGTGTGCCACCACGCAGAAAAGGCGCGGGGGTGCCTGCGGGAAAAAGTGGCCAGATGCGTTGCGAAGGGTGCGCCCAAGGCTGCACTGGAGGGGCGTCTCACAGGGCGTCAGGGGGCCGCGGACGAAGTCGTGGGTACAGCTAGTATATATATATATATATATATATATATATATATATGTATCTGTCATTTTATGGCCTCCTGTGATTACTCCACACACTGAAATGAATGTTGTCTTCTAGTGGAACTGGAAATTCCACAACTTCAGGCCCCGGATTGTCTGACATTTTAGATAATCCATTCTTAAAACACTGAAATTTACCCAAGTATTATATTATACGGAAACTAGAGTCCTGCTGTATCAGGTGCCAGTAGTAATTACCTGCTTCATTCAGTAAAGAAAGACTCACACCCTAAACATATACAACAACTTACTCCAAGACAGAAAGGTCAGCGTAAAGACTATAGCCGCTTTCTCAAGTCTTATACTCTCCTGGTGCATCTGTAATGCAAAATGAGACAGATTTCTGCTTGTATGTCAATGTATAAGTCTTCATGGTAACAGACAACAAACAAACCCTGTGTAGTCTGACCCTGAGGTCATGCTGCCTTCTATCGATCCCCTACTCCCTAACCACTGATGGATGGGCGTACGACTGCAGGATCAGACTACACAGGGCCTGCTTGTTGTCTCTTACTATGGTGATACATAGCTCTGCACTGCAAAACGATAGGACATTTTCAAATAACCAATGAAAGTTGGTTCATTTTTTACGTTAGATGAGTTTACTGGGGTGTTCTGTTACAATGACACAGCGCAGGATAGGACCCGCTCTATAATCATTGGAACAGAAAGGAGTATTTGAGGACCCTCAGACGGAATACCCATGCTCCCAATTCAAGTGAATGAGTAAACAGCCGCAATAGCTCTGCATCGCCATCACATTGTACAGAGTCCCCCCCCCATTCTGATGGATGGCCTGTTCATACATATTTATGGACATCCCCTTGAAAGCTGCAGTATCCCAATAATAATCTCTGTCCAGATGAATGTCTAGACCTGCACAGTCCTCCCTCCTCTAACCAGACTTATATCCTGGAACATTTGCTGAACTCACTGAAATGTCTGTTCCATAAACTGTCAGGACTGTCAGAGTTTCCAGGAGATCATTGACATGAATTTCCCGACCTTCTGACATGGTCTGTGATACACTAGGGAGCGACCTGCAGAAACTAAAATCTGTCACCCTAAGATCTGCTATGAGAAAAGAAAGTAATTCAAGTTATCAATTTACCGCTCTGATCCTTTCTGTTCACTGATATGTCCTGCAGCATCAATGTGGTGGCCCCGTATACCCCGCCGGCTAGTGCACCTCCATGTTTAAGGCCGTCCACAATACTAACTAACTAACTAACTCTGGAGTATAATACAGGATAAGTAATGTAATGTATTTACACAGTGACTGCACCAGCAGAATAGTGAGCGCAGCTCTGGAGTATAATACAGGATAAGTAATGTAATGTATGTACACAGTGACTGCACCAGCAGAATAGTGAGCGCAGCTCTGGAGTATAATACAGGGTAAGTAATGTAATGTATGTACACAGTGACTGCACCAGCAGAATAGTGAGCGCAGCTCTGGAGTATAATACAGGGTAAGTAATGTAATGTATGTACACAGTGACTGCACCAGCAGAATAGTGAGCGCAGCTCTGGAGTATAATACAGGTTAAGTAATGTAATGTATGTACACAGTGACTGCACCAGCAGAATAGTGAGCGCAGCTCTGGGGTATAATACAGGATAAGTAATGTAATGTATGTACACAGTGACTGTACCAGCAGAATAGTGAGCGCAGCTCTGGGGTATAATACAGGATAAGTAATGTAATGTATGTACACAGTGACTGCACCAGCAGAATAGTGAGCGCAGCTCTGGAGTATAATACAGGATAAGTAATGTAATGTATGTACACAGTGACTGCACCAGCAGAATAGTGAGCGCAGCTCTGGAGTATAATACAGGATAAGTAATGTAATGTATGTATACAGTGACTGTACCAGCAGAATAGTGAGCGCAGCTCTGGAGTATAATACAGGATAAGTAATGTAATGTATGTACACAGTGACTGTACCAGCAGAATAGTGAGCGTAGCTCTGGAGTATAATACAGGATAAGTAATGTAATGTATGTACACAGTGACTGCACCAGCAGAATAGTGAGCGTAGCTCTGGAGTATAATACAGGATAAGTAATGTAATGTATGTACACAGTGACTGCACCAGCAGAATAGTGAGCGTAGCTCTGGGGTATAATACAGGATAAGTAATGTAATGTGTGTACACAGTGACTGCACCAGCAGAATAGTGAGCGCAGCTCTGGGGTATAATACAGGATAAGTAATGTAATGTATGTACACAGTGACTGTACCAGCAGAATAGTGAGCGCAGCTCTGGAGTATAATACAGGGTAAGTAATGTAATGTATGTACACAGTGACTGCACCAGCAGAATAGTGAGCGCAGCTCTGGAGTATAATACAGGATAAGTAATGTAATGTATGTACACAGTGACTGCACCAGCAGAATAGTGAGCGCAGCTCTGGGGTATAATACAGGATAAGTAATGTAATGTATGTACACAGTGACTGTACCAGCAGAATAGTGAGCGCAGCTCTGGAGTATAATACAGGATAAGTAATGTAATGTATGTACACAGTGACTGCACCAGCAGAATAGTGAGCGCAGCTCTGGGGTATAATACAGGATAAGTAATATAATGTATGTACACAGTGACTGTACCAGCAGGATAGTGAGCGCAGCTCTGGAGTATAATATAGGGTAAGTAATGTAATGTATGTACACAGTGACTGTACCAGCAGAATAGTGAGCGCAGCTCTGGAGTATAATACAGGGTAAGTAATGTAATGTATGTACACAGTGACTGCACCAGCAGAATAGTGAGCGCAGCTCTGGGGTATAATACAGGATAAGTAATGTAATGTATGTACACAGTGACTGCACCAGCAGAATAGTGAGCGCAGCTCTGGAGTATAATACAGGATAAGTAATGTAATGTATGTATACAGTGACTGTACCAGCAGAATAGTGAGCGCAGCTCTGGAGTATAATACAGGGTACGTAATGTAATGTATGTACACAGTGACTGTACCAGCAGAATAGTGAGCGCAGCTCTGGGGTATAATACAGGATAAGTAATGTAACGTATGTACACAGTGACAGTACCAGCAGAATAGTGAGTGCAGCTCTGAAGTATAATACAGGGTAAGTAATGTAATGTATGTACACAGTGACTGTACCAGCAGAATAGTGAGCGCAGCTCTGGAGTATAATACAGGGTAAGTAATGTAATGTATGTACACAGTGACTGTACCAGCAGAATAGTGAGCGCAGCTCTGGAGTATAATACAGGATAAGTAATGTAATGTATGTATACAGTGACTGTACCAGCAGAATAGTGAGCGCAGCTCTGGAGTATAATACAGGATAAGTAATGTAATGTATGTACACAGTGACTGTACCAGCAGAATAGTGAGCGCAGCTCTGGAGTATAATACAGGATAAGTAATGTAATGTATGTACACAGTGACTGCACCAGCAGAATAGTGAGCGCAGCTCTGGAGTATAATACAGGATAAGCAATGTAATGTATGTACACAGTGACTGTACCAGCAGAATAGTGAGCGCAGCTCTGGAGTATAATACAGGATAAGTAATGTAATGTATATACACAGTGACTGCACCAGCAGAATAGTGAGCGCAGCTCTGCAGTATAATACAGGAGCTATCTCAGGATTAGTATAAGATAAATTACATAATATTGGATTTATTTTTGTCGTACACTCTATAGCCCATTCAAAAAAAAGATGGAAAAGCCGTCTCCAGTGATTCTTCAACCTGAAACAGGAGAGCCAGACAGATACAGAGAAAAACCAAGCGCAGAACAACAGGAAATGGCCCGGGATGTGATGACTTCAATCATCAGGTGATATTATCTAAACACTTGTAATCCGGCAGTAATACCAATAATCTGAAATTTGTTCATCTAAATTTTCATTCTTTATAATCCTTGATAACACTGGTTAACAGCCAAAATGTTTCGGGCATCAAACCAGTTGTTCTTAACTAATTTTGGGGTGCTGAGATTGAAATTGATGCTAAAATTTTAAAATTGGCTTTACTTTTCATGATATAGACATGCATTTTATATTTCTGACAGCCTGTAATACAATACTGAGAAAAGTTGGCATCATCATTATTGCATCATCCACTGGCATATTTGTTGGAATATAGTTATTGTATGCAACAATTGCTACTTCTGCAAGGTGCCTCCAATTGGGAAAGGAATTTCAAAAAGAAAGAAGTGGACTTTACAGTATCCGAATATTCCATCTGCGATACACCCAGTAGCTCATTCTGAAGAATTGCCAGTTCCAAATGCTCCAGAAACATTCTCGCTCGATTCCACTGACGAGGAAGAAGAAGGAGTTTGTCATGAACCATCTACCTCGTCAGATCCAGACTTTCCTGCATCACTCTCCACTGAACCGCACCTTATATCGCAAAGTGAACTTAACGATCTTGTTAGAGATCTAGACCTGCCCAAGAGTAAGGCCGAGCTCTTAGGTTCCAGACTTCAACAGTGGAATCTGTTGGCAGATGATGTTCGAATTTCTTTCTTTAGGAACCGTCAACAGTCTCTTGTCCAATTCTTCTTCATGGAGAGTGATCTTGTTGTATGCAGTAACGTTTGTGGTTTAATGGATGCTCTCAAAATCAGCTATAACCCCAATGAGTGGAGGCTATTTATCGATTCATCAAAGCTAAGTCTTAAAGCTGTCTTACTTCACAATGGCAATGCACTACCATCAGTTCCAATTGGTTATGCTGTTCACATGAAGGAAACCTATAACAACATGAAAGAGCTCTTGAGATGCATAAACTATGATCAACATCTGTGGTGCTCTGTGGTGACTTGAAGGTGGTAGCGCTAGTGCTTGGTCTACAGGGAGGAGACACCAAGTACTGCTGCTTCCTATGTGAGTGGGACAGTCGTGCAAGATCAGAACACTACAAGAAAAGAGACTGGCCACTCAGAAAGTCACTGCAGCCAGGGGCTAAAAATGTGATGCATCCAGCACTTCTTCAAGCAGGAAAGATTCTGTTACCTCCTTTACATATCAAGCTTGGTCTTATGAAGAATTTTGTAAAGGCAATGGATAGAAATGAAGAGGCATTCAAATATCTCCTCTAAGTTTCCAAGGTTGAGTGAAGCGAAGATAAAAGCAGGAGTCTTTATTGGTCCTCAGATTCGTATGCTTCTTCAAGATGACGAGTTTTACCATTTGCTGCGTGGCAAAGAAAAGACTGCATGGGAAGCATTCAAGTTAGTCGTGACTAATTTCTTGGGAAACACCAAAGCAGATAATTATGAAGAGTTGGTTGAAAATCTCCTGAAGGCATATAAAAACCTGGGATGTAACATGTCTTTAAAGATTCATTTCTTACACTCTCATCTAGACTTCTTTGCACCAAACTGTGGAGCGGTGAGCGATGAACATGGTGAACGATTTCATCAAGAAAATGTGACTATGGAAAAGATATATCAGGGTAAATGGAACCCATCAATGCTTGCAGACTACTGCTGGACAATTATCAGAGACAATCCCATGTCTGAATACAAGAGACGTGTGTAAAGGAGCCGAATAGCAATTCAATAAGGATCTACATTCCAAAGTTCAATAAACATACTTCATTTGTAAAAAATTCTTAGATATGACTATAAATTATAGTTGATTTTAGATAGAACTAAGTTTCCTAAGAATATATTTCCAAAATTTTAAGAACAGTAAACTTGCACCTCTATTATTGCAGAAGTAATAAATATGTATCATATTCTATACAATTCACAAAACAGTAAAATGAGAACTCTTCGATATCATAGAAACTAGAGCCAATTGACAGTTTTCCTTGTGATATTTGAATTCAGCACATAAAAATCATTAGGGAATGACTCATTTCATTTCAGAAACAAACAACTTTTGAAAATTTGTTGACCAGTGTAATTTGCGGTTGTAGTTTTGTGGTTTCAGCACATTATTGCAGTGTTTTTCAGAAATTCACAACCTACCTGCAATGTGTAGTCAGTGCTTAAAGTTACAGCTAGACATGAGTGAGTACTATTCGAAACGACAGTTTCGAATAGCACACACCCATAGCAATGACTGGACGCAGCCGGCACGCAGACGGGGCCGACGTACTGCCGCTTAACCCCCTGTGTGCTGGCTGCATCCAGTCATTCCTACTGGTGCGTGGTATTTGAAACCGGAGTTTCGAATAGTACTCGCTCATGTCTACTTACAGACTAAAATTGAACTGAATCCTTGTCCTGTACAAACTACAAGTCTGAGAATGCCATCAGTCTATAACTTTCATGGCATGCTGAGGCTTGCACTTTCACAGCATTCAGGTCTATATAACTTCATCATCTCCATAACACTGCACACTATAGGAGCTATTCACCTATATACCATATAATTATAGCACACACGCTCATTACATACACAGGTACAATACAATAGAAAGGATTTATAAGGCTCATGTTTCCAGTACAGAGTCACTGAGATACTTGTAAAATGTCCATGGGTTTTATATTAGCTTTTGCCCCCCATAAAGCCTTGGCAGTAACCTGCACATTTTGTATCCTATAGAAATCTCTTGGATGATAAGCAGTTTCATGAAGCACTGACTGAGATCCAGAATGAGCCGCTGCCCTACTTCTCCCAGCTACACAACCCCGACATCACGGACGCCCCTATCCCTGCGGAACAAAGGACGGCGCCACTTCAGTCTGGTACCCCAACAGCAGAGGTAGAAATGCCATTAAGTGTCCCAACAGTACCAGGAGACCCGGCGTATGAGGAGACTCAGACCCAACTTTTGCTTGTGCCACAAGATGAACAGAAGAAGAAGATTAAAAGGTAACCTACAGTGCAAGTAATACAGTGAAAATCCAAAAATCCTGCATCCTATTGGGACATTCCGACTCCATGACAGTCCAGGTTCAGGCACATGGATGTACTACTGCTTCGTTTTGTATAGAAGTATACATCCGTATACCTTTCATACATTATGTTGCCTAAGCGGTTTCATATGAGGAAAGACCTTGCATTTTCCTTTTGGACTCCATATGTATGTATAGGAAGCATTGCTTCTAGGTGAAGATATTTGTTTGCACATGAAGTCCAAAAGAGCTATTATAGCAAGGTACTTTGGCACTCCAGCTGTTGTAAAACTACAACTCCCAGCATGCACACTTCCTGAGCTGTTTTTGGAATTCAGCCGCAAGTTGCTGACCCCTGCGTTAAATCACCTGCATAGCTCTGCACTAGGAGACATTCAATGATATTCATGATCTGCACGTCCTAACAATTTGCCATCACTTTAAAGATAGGAAAGTCCCATAATCCCTAATCACTGGTCAGTATAGTTCATTATTCACCAGCAGGGGGCACTGTAACATCATATCACAAATATCTGTTCAGTATTGGCTAAGCCTCATGTCCTGGTGCCTGATTAAATCTCATTAGGTTTCGTACATGTAATACTAGTCTCATAAAATTTCCTTTAAAATAAAACACACACTATAAATTTAAAGGGAGTTACAGTGACTAGGTCTAAGCTGCTGATTGATTGGTAGGGGTCCCATCAGTGAACCCCCACCAATCTGAAGAACCGAGACGCACACTGTCTGACCGGTCTCTTCATTTATAACTGAAGAGTAAAAACACCCCAGTTCTCCTGGATAGATAAGTTGTGGGACATTGTGGGGGTCTCTGTTTTAGACGACACCCTCTGAACATACTGTATTATTGCATTGTATGTAAATAGAGGGTCTGCCAGAATCCTCCTTCCTCAGACGCTGCAGCAGTTCACACATTACAAGACATTGCTGAGGTCTCGAAGGCCACGATAGATTATCGGGGACCCTTTAAACAATACGAGTCTGTCCAGATCTCGTGTTTCGTAACAGAGGCAGCTGAAACTAAAGTCTGATTGTTTCCAAGAGGTGAGCTAACATCCTGTTCTATGACAAGCACAGCGAGCCCATGACTTATGTCGCCTCCTTATATCATTGATCCTCAGTGTCACCTGGGAGACGTCTCAAGGCGGTATGTAAGCAGCTCCTGGTACTATACACACAGCCGACAGGGAGATGGCACAGACTCAGGTTCTTCTTAGCAGGCAATGTACAATATATAGAAAGCAGGGCTGATCTTTGCTAGCTCCAGGGATCGTGTCACGGGATCCACAATCAGCATCTCCATTCCATGAGATTGAAGGTAGAGCCGTCTGGCCGTGTGCATTGTCCCCGACAGTAATTTCATATTGTGTTTAAAAAAAAAAAGTCCAAAAACAGCACAGTGTGACTTCAGGGCTTTACCTCATTGACTTCAATAGGTAAAATTGTACTTATTATATGTGTCCTAGCACAGTGCAGTGTTTTCTGATCTTTTTTACTGATGGCATATCATTACTTTATGATCGGTCTGGATCTGACCTCTGGGACCCCACCAGTCCTTAGAATAAAGGGGTGTTGAGCTAATTTAGTGTTGTGTCACCTTACTAGTTTCCCCGCACAATGGTTCCCCAGGCAACCAATCAGAGGACACGACACTGCCCCATTGAAGTCATGCCACCTGTAGTTCCCGCCATAGCGGGTTCAATTTAGAAGAGGGCAAAATACTAAATTACCACAGCGTCTCCTTCATTCTCAGGATCAGAGCTTGGATCCTCACCAATCAAACATCCTTAGGATAGGTCATCGATATGTATTAGTATTGCATCTCAGCCCCATTCACTGGATTGAGACTGAGCTTCTGTACCATGTGACCGAACAGCAAGTGATCCAGGGTGTAGGATTACATACTGATCGAAGGATAGGATGCAAATACCATAAAACCACTTTAAAAATGAGCTGTCCCCTCTCCTGACATGTCTTCTTTAATAAACTTGCATCTTTTTTTATCTCTTTATTGTGCTGCTCGTCTGTAGTTCCTCCTGAGAACATTTGAATAAATTGGCAACTGGGTGTTTCCTTTTCCCTTGTCAATTGTACGTCCCTAGACAGATTGGATAATGTGTAGGATCGCACTCCTTTATACATGCAAAATTGTCAATACATTTCCAGGATGAATAACAGAGGAACAACATAATGTAAATCTCTAAGTAGTTTGCTATTTATTTGTGAGGAATCCAATTATTTATTCTATCGGTCCTGCCTGCAGAGCTGAGGCTTTGTTGCATTTCAGCCTATTTATAAGGAGTTTGTCTATCATTTAAGTCCCTGCCAGTGACAGCCTGGATAGAAAATGATGCACAAACATCGGTCAACTCCCTTCCCCTGCTCAGAGATGAAGTAATCCCCATGCAAGACCACCCAAAATTTTAGAAGCACGAGAATACTAGTCCGGAGACTAGGGACTATGAAAAAGAGCAGATCTCTGATGCACTCTGCTACATGCAGCACATACTACACCAGCACAGCAGAGTTTCTGAACACTCACTCTCTCTTCCAGGACACCGATATTCGGCCATCTCGTAGAAACCATACTGGAGAACACACTACAGAACATCATGACGGAAGCCAACCGCGGAGAAGTCGTCCTCACAACCCGCCCTCGTGTTATCGCCCTGCCACCTGCAACCCCCAGGTATGAGAGCACTAGTAAAGCTGGATGGACCCTCACAGAGCCTGTAAACATGGCGGCTCAGTCATCACACACACTCTTCATTTATGTTAAGCTTATGCTCTAGTTCAGGGGTAGGGAACCTTCGGCACTCCAGCTGCAGTGAAACTACAACTCCCAGCATACTCCATTCACTTCCATGGGAGTTGCAAGAACAGCAGAGCAAGTATGCATGCTGGGAGTTGTAGTTTTGCAACAGCTGGAGTGCCGAAGGTTTCCTACCCTTGCTCTATTCTATAGGCTACAATCTGTGTGTTACCTGCCCAGGTGACAGTTTACAGCTGTGTCAACACAACAGGTCTGTGGTATTGTGCACAAATATTACATCCCGACTCTCTGTTTGACAGGGGGATGACACCGACCTACTCGCCCCGCACTGTTTCCAGATCACAAAATGTACCAGCAGCTGCAAGCTGCCCCGAAGCTCCAAGAGCGGCTTCACCTGCGGACATCCAGTCATAAGAGTAACAGATCTCCAGGATTAATGTCCCATTTCATATGATTCTCCCTAGGATATGTCCTGTGCAGGGAAGGCACTTGCATTGGTTAAACCCTATGGAGACCCCTATAGTTTATGTTTAGGGTGCATCCATATGGCACAGAAATTGAGAGTAAAAAATCTGCTCTGCATTTTGTTCGACGAATCCTTGACAAATCTGCAGCACAATCCGTGCGGTACTATGTGCCATTTGCGCTTAGGATTTCCGTTGTAAAGGGGTTTTGGGGCACATTTTATTGTCAGCATGTGAATGAGATTTGTTAATATCTTCATGGCTTGTGAAAATGCTGAGGCAGCAGAAAATTCACTGCATATACATCCCACGTGGACCTACCCTATCCTGCCCAGAGGGGTTTTCCGGGATTACTAAAAATTAGCCTAAAGGGAGGAAAATGGGATATAACCGAAAAGGAACCATTAGTTACCTGATTCAAGGGGTTTTGGAGTCTTATCTATGGATGACCTATCTTTAGGATAGGTTATCAACTTAAAATCAGTGGGGGCCTGACACCAGGGATCCCCGATGATAAGCTGTTTGAAGAGATTTGCCCGTTCCAGTGAGCACTGCGGCCTCTTCACAGAAAACTAAGCACAGCACTAGACTTTTGTATAGTAGCCGGTATCACAGCTCTTCCCATTCACTTGAATGGGACTGATCTGTGAACAGACCATGTGACAGATGAATGAGACATCACATGGCCTGTGAAGCAGAAGTAACACTCAGAGAACATCGCTACTGCATAAAACGGCTGGTCTGCACTGGCGCCAGGTGTCAGATCCCTGATGATCTTCCTTTGATACCTATCATAAGAATAGGTCATCAACTGATAGAGCCTGGAAAGCTCCTTCACTCCCCTGCAGGTCCTGTGCTGCTGCTCTGGTTCTCCCCACTGGCCTCTCCTGCTAGGCTGATGTGCCATATAGTGATGCAGCTACCATAGTAATGTTAGCATATGTGGCACAAGACCCCTGCAGAAGTGTGTACGTGGCACATCAATGCTGCAGGTGAATGAACAAAGACTAGCTGGGACCACTAGAGCGGCGCCACTGGAGCTCTGGTAAATACATCTTGTGAGTAATGGTTTCTTGGCTATTTTATGCCATTTCCTTCCATTAAGTTGATTTCTGCTGATCCTGGACTGATGTTATGTACTGTGAGCATTACTGAGGTACCAGGAACCTCATTCCTCGCTACAAGTCATTTTTACATTAATCCATGGATTTCACATTCTGGGTTGTAACCACACATGTGACCTGTTCCGTGCCACCTGAGTGATTTTTATGTCATACCGCCATTGTGTTCAATTTGCTTAAAGCACAATAAATTATTTAGTGACCCAGCTGCCTCTTTGCACACTATGACCTCTGCAACTCCGGGGATCGGTGATTGTCATCCAGTCCTATGTCAATAAAGCTTATTCACTGTATAACCAAACCGTCCCTAAAAGGCTTTTGGGGGGGAATAAGTGTTTGTTACGCCGAGCTTAACCTACTTCTTGATAGCCTCAGATGCCGGCGCTTTTTCCTCTAGGTATAATGGAAGTAGTAAGGTTTCCTTTGCAGACTTTCTGTGAAGAGCACAGTGGGAAAAAATGGGTTTTTTTTGCTGCGGCCAACTACATGGGGGCCTCAGCCTTAAAGTGAGCCAAACAAGAGGTGTTATAAAGTTAGGCAATGGTGTCAGGCCCAGGTGCTACACACCCATCCATCAAAACTTAGGACAAGTGTGTATGGTCATCCAATATGTGATCTGTAGGGGTCTGACACCCAGGTCCCATACAGTTTAGCTGTTCCAGCAGCCTCTGGGGGTTGGGCAGGTGCCTGCAGCTCCTACTCAAGCAATTCCCCAGGAACCAGCGCTATACAGTGGATGAGGCTTACTGGACTAGGAGGGGTGCTGCACGCACTGACCATCGACTAGCAGCTGGACCTGATCTGTGTGGGGTCCGGATGTCAGACCCCCACAGGTCACATAATGATGACCTACCCTGTAGATCTTCAGTATGAAAATCCATAAAACCCCTTTAGGTTTATTAGGTCTGTGCAGGTTTTTGGGGCTCATTCACTGACATCGAGCAGAGATTTTAGAAATGGTGAGGAAATGAAACACAAAGTCTGCTAGAAAGTTGTCCAGCTTCTTATTAGACACGGATCCAGCCTCATGTACTGTGTCTGTGTGTACCATGTATATTTACACTCGCCATTGTCCATGTGTAGCCTTCACGTCACCACCCTACAGCCATAGAGCCGCCCTGTGAACCCTACGCCACTTCTCCATCCAACCGGATCTAGGTCTGGACGTGCGCCCAACCATTATCATCCCTAAAATATATTGCTTTTCAGAAATAGGACAATGCTGTGCAGACGTGTACTGTAGTAGTGTGTGAACAGTCTGCAACTACAAGTCGCAGCATACACCTGGAGACATTCACTTACACACGCCACATATAGACAGCACAACATGCACTCACTAGTCCATTCCCAGGGCACAGGCGGCTATGGACAGCACCTATATTTTATTATTTTGCAGC
This sequence comes from Leptodactylus fuscus, assembly GCF_031893055.1. Taxonomy (NCBI): domain Eukaryota; kingdom Metazoa; phylum Chordata; class Amphibia; order Anura; family Leptodactylidae; genus Leptodactylus; species Leptodactylus fuscus. The sequence goes on from NC_134272.1 coordinate 89,291,190, forward strand.
CACTGCTATACTCCTATAGACAAGCATAGGAGAATAGACCTATATAATGGTACACATGTAGCAGAGTTGAATTGGTTATCACATTTTGCCAGTGAATTAGTACAATGACAAGGTGTGGATCACCGTGAGGTCTGCGAGGTGACAAACTCCGCTCTGCTACATCTGTCTACTTGGTTCCCTACTCTACACCCTTCCTTATCTAATCAATGTAACATTAGTGAGAACAGACCTGTCCACAGAAACTTCTTGTTATCTCCACACCTGCAGCTGCTCTGCCTGTGTAATGTGTGAAATCTGTAAACGGTCGGATTAAAGGGACACACCTCGGGTTTCTGCAAATTAAGGCTTAAATTAACCAGCCATGAAAGCCAAAGATAGCAAGGTCCTGAAGAAGCTGATGACATGGAAGCCCAGGGATTTCATGGGTTAATGTCTCCCGGATCCTGCGGCACTAGCTCTGATGAAATCTGCTTATTAGGTGGGGGCGCACCTTAATAAAAAGTGTTTCTATCACTTTAAGATGGCCATACGTGTAACAACTTTCATATAGGTAAAGTTCCAAATTCTGTTGATTGGTGTTGCAACAATTAGGCCACACCCCAAACTAAAAAGTGTCACCGATGTGAAGAAAATAAGAGAAATAATGTAGGAGGTGTCGGCACGCTGACCCCAGAAACGGAGACTGATGGAAAAATGGACACCAATAAATATAAATATGTCACACTGATGGTAATCTCTAATCCCAATATGTGACCTTCAGTATCACCATAGTGAGCGCAGCTCTGGAGTACAATACAGGATAAGTAATGTAATGTATGTACACAGCGACTGCACCAGCAGAATAGTGAGCGCAGCTCTGGGGTATAATACAGGATAAGTAATGTAATGTATGTACACAGTGACTGCACCAGCAGAATAGTGAGTGCAGCTCTGGGGTATAATACAGGATAAGTAATGTATGTACACAGTGACTGTACCAGCAGAATAGTGAGTGCAGCTCTGGAGTATAATACAGGATAAGTAATGTAATGTATGTACACAGTGACTGCACCAGCAGAATAGTGAGCGCAGCTCTGGAGTATAATACAGGATAAGTAATGTATATACACAGTGACTGCACCAGCAGAATAGTGAGCGCAGCTTTGGAGTATAATACAGGATAAGTAATGTAATGTATGTACACAGTGACTGCACCAGCAGAATAGTGAGCGCAGCTCTGGAGTATAATACAGGATAAGTAATGTAATGTATGTACACAGTGACTGCACCAGCAGAATAGTGAGCGCAGCTCTGGGGTATAATACAGGATAAGTAATGTAATGTATGTACACAGTGACTGTACCAGCAGAATAGTGAGCGCAGCTCTGGAGTATAATACAGGATAAGTAATGTAATGTATGTACACAGTGACTGCACCAGCAGAATAGTGAGCGCAGCTCTGGAGTATAATACAGGATAAGTAATGTATATACACAGTGACTGCACCAGCAGAATAGTGAGCGCAGCTCTGGAGTATAATACAGGATAAGTAATGTAATGTATGTACACAGTGATACCAGCAGAATAGTGAGCGAAGCTCTGGAGTATAATACAGGATAAGTAATGTAATGTATGTACACAGTGACTGCACCAGCAGAATAGTGAGCGCAGCTCTGGAGTATAATACAGGATAAGTAATGTAATGTATGTACACAGTGACTGTACCAGCAGAATAGTGAGCGCAGCTCTGGAGTATAATATAGGATAAGTAATGTAATGTACGTACACAGTGACTACCAGCAGAATAGTGAGCGCAGCTCTGGAGTATAATACAGGATAAGTAATGTAATGTATGTACACAGTGACTGCACCAGCAGAATAGTGAACGCAGCTCTGGAGTATAATACAGGATAAGTAATGTAATGTATGTACACAGTGACTGTACCAGCAGAATAGTGAGCGCAGCTCTGGAGTATAATATAGGATAAGTAATGTAATGTAATGTATGTACACAGTGACTGCAGATCTAATTATCTACAGGATAATTCAGGTAATTTATTTACACCTTTCCTATAGATTAATTCTATATACATACAACCTGCAGTATATACTTTACTCTGATATCAGCCATTTGTATTTTATTCTTTTGGACCTTAATACCACATTATACATATTGAGCCCCAGCATGAAAAAAAGCAAACCCAACTCCTGTCATCCAGTGTGTAAGATGAAGGGTTAATGTTCTCGTTCGGCTGCTTATCGGCTGTTGTGCCCAGAGGCTTTCCTATAACCCCACACACAGCTCCTGTTGTATCAGGATGGGGGTGGTAGTCACATTTTGCTCAGTTGTGAGCAGATTATCTTTGACATTTTCAGTAAATCCTGATAACACAGAACAGTCACATTAAGTTCTGGGATCCCGGGGATGGTGTACAGATCACCCGGTGAGTTACAGGGCAGATGGTGAAGGATCCTTAGCCCTAATACACACTGTACTGGTAAAGTAAAGTAATACAGTGCGCTTTATGTGACCGCTCTATATCCGCTCTGTACGCCAGTCATCATTCATTCTCCGCTGACACTAAATTGGGAAGTCCCATTCACCAGAATTGGACTGTCATAGATCTATGGTATACTACATATGGGATTTCTGTAGTAAATCTGATGGGCCGAAGCATCTCCACCCTGATCCACCAAGATTCCCACCCTGCTTCACTCACCAATGCTTCTATGGTACAAAACTGGTACAGCAATGGGGCATCTTGGGTTCTCAGCCCTACGATGTGCCCAACCAGCAGCCTGTCACCCTGCTCAGCATTGTCTTAGACAATGGGTGGGCACCTGTCTTATTGGAATCCATGCACTGCCCATATAATTCAGACAAGCTGGGTCCTCCAAGGATTCACTGTAGCTGATAGAATGGGGTCTTGAATTTGAGACCCCCTCTACAAACTCAGACATTGGATGAACATGTAGGGTATATTTAGCAACTACACTCGGGGACTTTATGATCATATTCTCAGAATTTCTGGGCCACAAGATGTCGGACTACTGGAATCTCACTGTATTGGACCCATCCAGCTGTTCCTAAAGCTGTCAGGACTGAGGCTCGCAGGACATTACAGACACCGGGGTAATATAGGCTCATATACAAACTTCACCCAAGGTAGTAAATTTTATTCAAATCTGCGGCTGTCACCCAGCGCTTCCTCAATGCACAGTATCACTGCCTGTCACCATTCATGAAAAACTACTACTAATCCAAGGCAGGAATCCAGCTTGAACCCATAAGAATCCGCACTGCGCAGGAATCGTCTTAGTCCTCACCAAACTCATCTTGTACTGATGCCAATTTTCAGCCCACCTAAAGCTGCATTTAGAAATATTCTGTTTCCTGCACCAGTGAGCAGTTACACAATTAATGCTATTAAGTCACATGATAGTGGGGTGGGTGAAACTGCTGTCTGTGTCCGAAGTCAGACAAAAGATGTGAATGGAGGAAATGACTGAAAATGTGAACAAAATCATTAAAGCAACTTATTTGTGAAGCTCCTCAGATTTAGAACCAGCAATGGTAACAACTGTGTAGGATACAAGATGTCTGATTATATTCATGAATTATGGTAAAAGGACCGGAACAACCTACATCTCCCCGGGGGGGTTTAACCCAGATTTTGACTCCTGTATGGCCAATCTGCCTAACTAAGCCATAAAAGATCTATAAAATAGGCATATTATTCATCTCCCAGCATTCCTAAAAGACCTATGGATAATAAATCTAGACCCCAGACCCCCTATGTATACAAGCCCCAGACCAAACCCAGAACTACCAGATCAGACAACCTACTCTTCACCGACCCCAAACTAAACCCTCTGTTTGTGAGCTCCAGACCAAGCCTGCTTTGTTTACAGACCCCCCAGACCAGACGACCTCCTCTTTACAGACCCCAAACTAAACCCAGTCTGTTTACAAGCCCCAGACCAAACCAGATTTGTTTACAGAGCTCCTAGAATAGACGACCCCCTCTGTACAGACCCCCAAACTAAACCTGCTCTGTTTACAGACTCTAGACCAGACCCCCTTGTGTACAGACCCAAGACTTAACCCACTCTTAGTCTATGGACCCAAAACAAAACCCACTCTTTATACAGACTCCTATCTAGACTTCCCTTTTACATACCCAGACCATGACTAAGACCCCTATTTTTACAGACCCCAGACCTAATTCCCCCCCCCCCTTTTACAGATTTTAGGCTAACCCTTCTGTTTAGACATTCCCTTTAATAAACATCCGACCAGTCCTAAATCTACCACATCACAGACCTCAGATTAAACTTTTAGTCACTGACCTATGCCCACTCCTGCCAACTACTACTACAGGTCCCGCTATCCCAGGCAATACAATATTGGTGTATATTACTCATATTAGGCAGTGTAGGCCTAGATTAGGCTGTGTCAAATTTTTTCATATTAGCTCATGCAGGATAATAAATATGGGGCATCCTTACACAGGTTTGTCACCTTTATACTACCTATTTGTGTGCCTTTTGAAAGGGGTTATCCAGTATCTACTATTGATGGCCCATGCTTAGATCTGTAGGGTCCCTGCTGTCAGGACAGCTGCCCACTTGTGCTACAAACTGTAATGGCGTGGTCTGGTACTGCAGCGCTGACCCATAGACTTCAATGCGACAGTTCTGTAGTACCACAACCTTCTGCTACATATTCTATGGTGAGTGAGCACCGTGGCTCTGGGCCTATAAACAATACCGGGAGCCACAATATCTCTGTATACCTGATAGGTAGGGGACCCCAAATGTCAGGCCCCTGCACCACACCCATTATCTGCTATGCCATGCTCCTTCACCGTGCAAGATACAAAAATAAGTCTAAGACTAAGGCCCCACATTGCTAAATGAAGCTAAAAAATGAAGCTACGTTGCAGGTTTTGCTACAGCTTGTACTAACAAGGATTAGGAAGTATCTAGAAAGCTCTTCTACTTCTCCCTCCTGGTATTGGCTCAAAAATATGGAGCAAAATCTGCAACAAAAACTCAACACGTGTCTGTAGTCTGCAACGTATTGTAATAGTAAATTAAACCAGGATTCTGTGGTGCAGGGAGAGGTGAGTATGGGGTGCTCAGGGGAGTCCGGGAAAGCTTCACCTTTTCTTGGAGTCGCCCGCACATTCGCAAGAGATAAGTCATGTATGTAGTCACAGCATCTACATCCATGGTATCATGCACACGTCATGTAAATTCATGTAAATTCAGCCTTACTATTGCCTAGCATGGCCTGCGCTTTCTGCCCCCTGCTCGGTCCTGGGCGCAGCTGTACCTGTCTCAGGTGTGATCATATCGTTTCGTATGCAAACCCTTGTGTTTTTCTGGTGACAGCAGCTGTTTGGAGAGAAATGACTGGGGAGAATTTTCATATGGAAGTCATAATCCACTTCTCAGAGATTTGAATGGGTCGGCGGCTCCCGTATTATTCAAAACCAACAGAAAGGAAACTGTTGATAGGAAAGAGGAAGAAAATAAACATTACGCAGAAGCAGATGGTAAAGGGAGAGGCGTGGGGGGGGCAAAGGTGGGGAAGGGGCAATCACATAAAAAGCAACTGACAGCCCCGGCCCTTTGTACTCTGCAGTCACTCATTAAACCTTCCCGTTTCTGCTCATTGTTACATTATTTAGTGCATTTGATACTTTTTGTATAGTTGATACAATGGGGAACAATTACTAAAAGTGTCGAATTTTATAACATTTAATTTCCTATTTTCCTCTCTGTCCAGGATTTACCTTGTACTGTGTCTGCGCCAAAATATATGTCTATAATGTGAATTTTGCACTTTGTAATTTTTCCTGACTTTTGCTGTACAGGGCCCACGATATTAGGGGGCCCAGCCTGCTGAATCTATTTTTTTTTTTTATAGGCCATTACCTGCCTGATTATTCCAGCAGGTAACGGCCAATAATCACTTACCCATCCCCCTCCAGCTCATGGCCGCCTCTGCTTCAGTTCTAGCCTGTTGCTGTACGTGACGCCCCAGTGCTGAACAATGTCAGGGCGTGAGGTCCACATGTTATTTGGAGTTAGGGCATCATTCACAGCGCCCCCTGGAGCAGGTATTGGCCCAAAAAAAAAGGACCCCTAATGTCAATCTGTGGGGGCCAGTCAAAGAAAGTAAAGGGGCAATCATTGTGTGGTATATAATAAAGGAGGCAGTATAGTGAATGGGGGCATTTACAGTGTGAGGGCCAGTAAAGGGGGACAAATTAGGGGGCAGTATAGTAAATGGGGGACAGGACTAAGGAGGGAGCATTATACTGTGTGTGTGTATATGGATCCTAGTAAAAAGTTTGCTATTAGGCCCAGTCTTTTCTAGTTACTCCTAGCGTCTTTTTGATGTATCGGAGACCATCTTGAAGAAAGCGATATATAATCCTACATCTAAGTGCCGCTTTTTCTTTGATACTTCAATTACAATGACAATACTTCTGTGGTTTTTCCAATGAACTGACTTATGAGCTTTGTGACATTTGCATTAAAGGGAACATTTCTAAAAACCTTCTTAACTGTTATTCATTTTTGGCGCAGCGAGCAGACGGCTCACACAGCCGCAACTACTGTATACACGCGTTATATAGAAATCCCTGCCACTATTCATCTCCTTCAGAACAGCAAGGGTTAAACGATTGCACCAAATAATCCTCACCCACAATCCTGAATTATTCAACAGGAAATCCCATTCATTGTCATCTATCTTATTTATATGAGACATTATTACATATGATTCCTATAATATTCCTGCATAATATAAGAGTAACAATACAATGTATCCTTCTGTGCATTTTACCTCTTTTTCACTTTATGGGTATATTTGGGTAATGGGGGGCTTATACACACATGGGGACACCTGACATGTTGTTTGGTCTGCTCTTATATATTTTTTACATTAAAATGTGGGATTTTTTAATATTTGTTTATTTTATTTTTTTTACTCTTTACCTGTCCCACAAGGGGATTCGATCCTGATATCTCTGATTCCCAGTGTAATGTACTGTAATACATTGTATTGTAGCACATCACGTACATGATACTGAAGCGAGAGATGTATAGAGAGTGGCCATCCCGGGAAAGCTGAGTGACAACCACTGAGGGAGAAGCATCTGCAGACAACTGACAGGTCGCCCAGAAACTGGTGAAATTAATTGTATCAAGTCTAGTAGAACACAGAGAGCAGAAAATTCATCAGTCATAGATTTGTATAGTAATCTGCCTAATAAAGTTACAGTGTTTATTTTATCATGTCTACATAGTTACCAGTGTTATATGCAGATTATGGCCCCTCCCATCAACACCGCCCAATATTTGGACAGAGAGACTACAATGTACATCACAGCCTGTAATTACTAGGAAAGCAAAGTCACAGCAAGTCCCAAATATCCTCTGTATTATTAGATTAATCTGATGACTCCCTTACTGACCGCGGCTCATGTAAGTGCAGAGACCCGAACACGACACCCTAATGGGCTCAACTAATTGATTTATAGACGCCAACTAATGAGCAACTGAACAGTAACCCGTGCACCCATTGTAAGATGTCAGGAAATAACCCAATCACCTCTGCTACACTAACATAGAATATCGCCATATACTGCTGTGTTATAAGAACATCCACATAAGGTATTATAGTAGCTATAGTCTTGTACATAGGGGCAGTATTATAGTAGTTATAGTCTTGTACATAGGAGCAGTATTATAGTAGTTATATTCCTCTACATAGGAGTAGTATTATAGTAGTTATATTCTTGTACATAGGTCAGTATTATAGTAGTTATATTCTTGTACATAGGAGTAGTATTATAGTAGTTATATTCCTCTACATAGGAGTAGTATTATAGTAGTTATATTCTTGTATATAGGAGTAGTATTATAGTAGTTATATTCTTGTACATAGGAGTAGTATTATAGTAGTTATATTCTTGTACATAGGAGGTAGTATTATAGTAGTTATATTCTTGTACATAGGAGTAGTATTATAGTAGTTATATTCTTGTACATAGGAGTAGTATTATAGTAGTTATATTCTTGTACATAGGAGTAGTATTATAGTAGTTATATTCTTGTACATAGGAGGTAGTATTATAGTAGTTATATTCTTGTACATAGGAGCAGTATTATAGTAGTTATATTCCTCTACATAGGAGTAGTATTATAGTAGTTATATTCTTGTATATAGGAGTAGTATTATAGTAGTTATATTCTTGTACATAGGAGTAGTATTATAGTAGTTATATTCTTGTACATAGGAGTAGTATTATAGTAGTTATATTCTTGTACATAGGTCAGTATTATAGTAGTTATATTCTTGTACATAGGAATAGTATTATAGTAGTTATATTCTTGTACATAGGAGGTAGTATTATAGTAGTTATATTCTTGTACATAGGAGTAGTATTATAGTAGTTATATTCTTGTACATAGGTCAGTATTATAGTAGTTATATTCTTGTACATAGGAGTAGTATTATAGTAGTTATATTCTTGTACATAGGAGGTAGTATTATAGTAGTTATATTCTTGTACATAGGAGCAGTATTATAGTAGTTATATTCTTGTACATAGGAGTAGTATTATAGTAGTTATATTCTTGTACATAGGAGTAGTATTATAGTAGTTATATTCTTGTACATAGGTCAGTATTATAGTAGTTATATTCTTGTACATAGGAGTAGTATTATAGTAGTTATATTCTTGTACATAGGAGGTAGTATTATAGTAGTTATATTCTTGTACATAGGAGCAGTATTATAGTAGTTATATTCTTGTACATAGGAGTAGTATAAGGGTGCATTCACACTGAGTAAACGCTAGCTTATTCTGAACGTAAAACACGTTCAGAATAAGCGGCGTCTAAAGCAGCTCCATTCATTTCTATGGGAGCGGGGATACGAGCGCTCCCCATAGAAATGAATGGGCTGCTTCTTTCACTCTGTGCAGTCCCATTGAAGTGAATGGGGAGTGCCGGCGTGTACGCTCCGGCATGAGCAGAGCTTGCCGTATACGCCGGCACTCCCCATTCACTTCAATGGGACTGCACGGAGTGAAAGAAGCAGCCCATTCATTTCTATGGGGAGCGCTCGTATCCCCGCTCCCATAGAAATGAATGGAGCTGCTTTAGACGCCGCTTATTCTGAACGTGTTTTACGTTCAGAATAAGCTAGCGTTTACTCAGTGTGAATGCACCCTTATAGTAGTTATATTCTTGTACATAGGAGGTAGTATTATAGTAGTTATATTCTTGTACATAGGAGCAGTATTATAGTAGTTATATTCTTGTACATAGGAGTAATATTATAGTAGTTATATTCTTGTACATAGGAGCAGTATTATAGTAGTTATATTCTTGTACATAGGAGCAGTATTATAGTAGTTATATTCTTGTACATAGGAGCAGTATTATAGTAGTTATATTCTTGTACATAGGAGTAGTATTATAGTAGTTATATTCTTGTACATAGGAATAGTATTATAGTAGTTATATTCTTGTACATAGGAGTAGTATTATAGTAGTTATATTCTTGTACATAGGAGCAGTATTATAGTAGTTATATTCTTGTACATAGGAGCAGTATTATAGTAGTTATATTCTTGTACATAGGAGTAGTATTATAGTAGTTATATTCTTGTACATAGGAGTAGTATTATAGTAGTTATATTCTTGTACATAGGAGCAGTATTATAGTAGTTATATTCTTGTACATAGGAGCAGTATTATAGTAGTTATATTCTTGTACATAGGAGTAGTATTATAGTAGTTATATTCTTGTACATAGGAGCAGTATTATAGTAGTTATATTCTTGTACATAGGAGTAGTATTATAGTAGTTATATTCTTGTACATAGGAGTAGTATTATAGTAGTTATATTCTTGTACATAGGAGCAGTATTATAGTAGTTATATTCTTGTACATAGGAGCAGTATTATAGTAGTTATATTCTTGTACATAGGAGCAGTATTATAGTAGTTATATTCTTGTACATAGGAATAGTATTATAGTAGTTATATTCTTGTACATAGGAGTAGTATTATAGTAGTTATATTCTTGTACATAGGAGTAGTATTATAGTAGTTATATTCTTGTACATAGGAGTAGTATTATAGTAGTTATAGTCTTGTACATAGGAGTAGTATTATAGTAGTTATATTCTTGTATATAGGAGTAGTATTATAGTAGTTATATTCTTGTACATAGGAGCAGTATTATACTAGTTATATTCTTGTACATAGGAGCAGTATTATAGTAGTTATATTCTTGTACATAGGAGCAGTATTATAGTAGTTATATTCTTGTACATAGGAGTAGTATTATAGTAGTTATATTCTTGTACATAGGAGGTAGTATTATAGTAGTTATATTCTTGTACATAGGAGCAGTATTATAGTAGTTATATTCTTGTACATAGGAATAGTATTATAGTAGTGATATTTATGTGCATATTTCTTTCTTTACGTGATAGGTACATTGGTACATTGAGGGCAGTTACATTTGATGTTGCAGTCTAGTATCTCTGACATCTATGATCTATATGCAGTAGATGTATTGATTTACTATATTATTATTATATTATTTCCTCAGTTTTCATCCAGTTGTATGAATGATCAATAAGTGTTATCTATAGCAAAAGGAACATGTAATAAATGCGATTATCTGCTCGTGTAAATACGGATTTACTACTCCAGCATCTATATAGATGATCAGTTTGCACCAGGTTGGATAGTTTGTGCTATGACCTCTTGCACATTTGTTCATTCAACTTTATTTATAGACTTGAACTCTTACTGTTTTGTTACACTGTATCAGATTTTTTTTGTATTATCTTTACTTGATTCCGAATTCTGAAATGAAAGAAATTCCTACTCTGCACAATTTTATTATTCCGGATTATTAATTGAACCCCTGGAGATTGGTGATCCTGGGTATAACATCTAATAATCCAGTGGCGTCAATCATTTTGCATTAATCACTTAGAGAATGAATGGCTAGACTGATCCTGGATTGGAAGAATCTTCTCATTGTCAGACATATTACTTTACTATTGTTACTGTGAATCACATCATTAATGTACTTTTCTTTCTTGATAATTCTCTAGAGTTTTTTTGGGGGGTAAGATCACATGAAATAGGGGTTCACTTTATGGAGCAGGGTCCATTAGTTCATTTGTTTTTTTGTTATTTTTGCCTTGGAGTCTTCTGTTCTGCTCAGGTCAATTCTGGGCTCACTCTATAATTTGCAAATGTTTTCAACCCCTAAAATTTCAAGATATTTGTCTGGAGTTTATTATAAATAAGGTCAGTGCTGCTTGTATAATTCTTCAACCTCCCCAGACTCCTACTTGCTATTGTTTGGGGGTGACAGTCCCCATTCTTTCTCGCAGATTTGCTCTGGGTTGTTCCCCTGGTTACTGATAGAGGGAGCCTGTGAGTCCTGCCCCACCCACTGGTTACTCTTAGAGGGAGTCTGTGAGTCTTGCCCCGCCCACTAGTTACTCCTAGAGGGAGCCTGTGAGTCTTGCCCCGCCCACTAGTTACTCCTAGAGGGAGTCTGTGAGTCTTGCCCCGCCCACTGATTATTGATATGGGGAGCCTGTGAGTCTTGCCCCGCCCACTAGTTACTCCTAGAGGGAGCCTGTGAGTCTTGCCCCGCCCACTGATTACTGATATGGGGAGCCTGTGAGTCCTGCCCCACCCACTAGTTACTCCTAGAGGGAGCCTGTAAGTCCTGCCCCGCCCACTAGTTACTCCTAGAGGGAGCCTGTGAGTCTTGCCCCGCCCACTAGTTACTCCTAGAGGGAGTCTGTGAGTCTTGCCCCGCCCACTGATTATTGATATGGGGAGCCTGTGAGTCTTGCCCCGCCCACTAGTTACTCCTAGAGGGAGCCTGTGAGTCTTGCCCCGCCCACTGATTACTGATGTGGGGAGCCTGTGAGTCCTGCCCCACCCACTAGTTACTCCTAGAGGGAGCCTGTAAGTCCTGCCCCGCCCACTAGTTACTCCTAGAGGGAGCCTGTGAGTCTTGCCCCGCCCACTGATTACTGATATGGGGAGCCTGTGAGTCCTGCCCCGCCCACTAGTTACTCCTAGAGGGAGCCTGTGAGTCTTGCCCCACCCACTAGTTACTCCTAGAGGGAGCCTGTGAGTCCTGCCCCACCCACTAGTTACTCCTAGAGGGAGCCTGTGAGTCTTGCCCCGCCCACTGATTACTGATATGGGGAGCCTGTGAGTCCTGCCCCGCCCACTAGTTACTCCTAGAGGGAGCCTGTGAGTCTTGCCCCACCCACTAGTTACTCCTAGAGGGAGCCTGTGAGTCTTGCCCCACCCACTAGTTACTCCTAGAGGGAGCCTGTGAGTCTTGCCCCACCCACTAGTTACTCCTAGAGGGAGCCTGTGAGTCCTGCCCCACCCACTAGTTACTCCTAGAGGGAGCCTGTGAGTCTTGCCCCACCCACTAGTTACTCCTAGAGGGAGCCTGTGAGTCCTGCCCCACCCACTAGTTACTCCTAGAGGGAGCCTGTGAGTTTTGTTAATCCTCCATACACAATAATTGAGACCTATCCCTCTGTATATACTATAGGGAAATCCAAGAGTCATAATGATTATTACTTACTGGTTATCACGTAAAGTCCCCACTAACCTGTCTGGCCATTGAGAATATAGGACAATTTTTTTGCTCAGCCATAGCATGCAATAAGCTTACACTGCAGCCCGTGCAAACACCTAGATACAAGCAATGCATCCATGCAAATGATTCACCAGCGGCGAGGAAAGTCAATACAGCAGATGGTTAAGTGAGCCGAGTTATCAATGCACATGACTGTATCACCAACCCTGCCAGTCCTGTAACTATGGGGAGTGCAAAGGCAACTGGGTCCCCTATGCTATATAATATACACAATGCGGAGGCGTAACCCCATAACATAATAGTACAGTGATGTGTATGGAATACTGCATGTATTACACTGTGTCTCTTTGCCTTACAATTGTGGCAGATGTCGGCGCCCACTGCACTTGTGCCTGACAATCGGAGCACATGTCGCATGCATTGCACATGGAGATACTTGCTGGTCACTACAGGTCTCAGTAACTAATTCCGGATAATACAAATAAAATGCAATCGATGAAGATGAAAAAGATCAACTGGGTTAATAATGTAAAAAACAATGAGTATTAAATATTTCAATATCTGTTTTTTGGAGTTGTCAAGTACGGACGAAGGGGGCTTTAGTGAAAGGATCCATATGGGGTCTGTTGGGTAACCATGACCATAACCCTTGGCACTGTGGAGCGGGGACCCAGATGGAGGGATAGAATTGTATTGGGACATACCCCAAACTTGAATATGTGATCGATACAACTTTTTTTTTTCACTTTTTGGGGATTCTCAGATTAATGGTAATTATTATAAATTGACGACCATTATAAAAATACTTTCTACGGTCCCTAATCACAAATACGGCGACTCCAGCCCTCGGCGAGCGTTGTCTGGTAACAAATCGGTTAAGCCAGGTGCTACTAAAGCTGTGCAGATGGCGTCAGGGAATAATGAAAAAATACACGCTCCTGAAAGCAAATTCATGATGTCTGTTTATGATGTTGAAGGGCAGTCTGGTGCTGTAATTCCCTTAAAATACCCCATCAAGTGCGGTCTGCCTAGCAACCCCCGGCCTCCCAATCACCTCTGTCCCCCCCTTCCAGAAATGTGTGCAAATGAGCAATTTCAGGTGGGTGGAAAGTGGCAGCTGGTGTTGATTCAATACAGGTTAATAAATCCATGATCTCCCTCCCCCTTCCCCTCCGCCATGCACCCTATTTTTTAGCCTTCTCTCCTGACCCATCAGGCTTGCATTAACAAAAGACAGATAACTACTTTGCATAAAAAAAAACCCCTGAAAAAAACCCCTTGCCCAAACGTAATCGACTCCTCCCTCGCCCTTCACCATGCCCCCTCCCCTCCCTCCCTCCTGTGTCAATATTTGCACAGGACCAACGCACCTAAGTGACAGGTGTGCTGAGAAGAGCTTCTCTCCATTTACTCCAAAAACCAATATCCTCTCTGCGGACATGCGTGGCCTGTATGTATGCATGTATGTATGTGCCTCTATATCTATATGGATGTTTTCTAGTCCACTGATAAATTAGAGAGCCCGGGCTAATTGGGTGGGAGGGCTATATAAGCCACAGCGCCTGGTTTCACTCCACTACTCCACAGGACCTGCCAGACAGCTGCTTGTACCTGCCAGCTCCTGCCGACGTGTCACCGCAGTCAAGCAGAACTGCAGACACTTACAGCAAGAATCACAGGTACCTTCCTACCTGAGCAAACACCGAGGGAGCTTCAAGGACTTTCTCACCTATAGCCACATGCGAAGAAGAAGCTGAAGGAGCAGCAGGGAGAAGCTTTCCTTACCTGGCACTGGGAGCCCTTACCTGGCACACTGCAACAGGTGGTATTGACTTGTCTCACAGGTGGTAGCGCTTGTACCTAGCTACAGGTGGTCCTTACCCATAGGACAGGCAGGGGAGGCACAAACCTAGCACATAGGTAGAGGCGGCTTTTACAGCAGATTATCTTTCCCTGGCATGCAGAGTTATAGGTGGTCCTCACCCAGTGCAGAGCTAAAGGCAGCGCGTACCTGGCACATTGCTACAGGTGGCATTTATCTTTCCATGGCTTGCAGCGATATCGGGGGTCCTACCCTAACCCCAGGCTATTGTTACCTGGTACAGAACCCTCCTACCAGTCCTTACCTATGACACAATAAGCCCTAGCCTCAGGTATAGGCACAAGAGGGTCCCTCCTGGCACATATGTGGCCTTTACATAGGACTAGATGGGTCCTCTATACCACAGCCTTGTGTCTTACTTGGGAAAAAGTATCTACAGATTTTCCTGACTTGTAAACAGGTTTCCAGGATCTCTACACCTGCGCACAAAGACAGACAGGTAAGTCTCACCCGGACAGACTTAGGTCCCTGTGATGTACAAGGCAAGGAATTGTCACCTGTACAGAATGGTAAATTACCAGGTGCTTGTACACCCAGAGGGTGACATTACATGGGACTACTATATAGGCACAAGATGGGTGTAGGATCTCTGGGTGCAGCTGTTAGGTGTGTAGCTATATACAGTCAGTGCACACCTGTATATTCCACCATACAAGCTTCCTTGTCCTGGTTTTTGGTTATTTGCTGTCACCTGTCCAGTATGCATTTGTTATTTCCTTCTCTGTAAATGTCTGCAGCTTGTGGGCCATCTAGTTGTAGAGAGAATGGGATCCTCAGCAGAACCCTGGGTAATGCTAGGAGTTGTAGTTGCATTATGCAGGTAGCTTACCACTGACACAAGCTCTTTTTTTTGCTTGCAGGCACCTGTTGCATGAAGATCTCTGCTGCCTGCTGCTTGCACCATGATCTCCAGCTCTGCACCTGCCTGACGTCGAGCCAGACGTGCAATGCTTGATACAACGTTTTGTTCGTTCGGCTCGCGTTATGCCGGTGCAGCCGGTCACCCAGGAGCAATACCTGTACCGACTACAGCAGGCGACTACCTGACACATCGGCGCCAAGGCCAGCAGGGTTTGGACCATTTCTGGAGATCATTACTGTACACTGCGCTACAACCCCCCTCAATTTATCATCAGTCCAGAGCCCTCCCCCCTGCTCCCCCATAACTCAAGTAATCTCCCCTGTTATCCCCAGAACTCATGTGATATTCCTGGCCCCTCCATAACTTATGTAATATTCCTCACTTCCCCATAACTCATGTAATGTTCCCTGACCCCCAGGACTAGGGTTGAGGCGATCTTGAGATTTCAGGATCAATTTTAAAATCCGATTTCCAATCATTTTCCAGCCGATCCCGATCGTGAAATTTGCTTGATCGCCAATCGGAATCTGATCTTTTCTGATCCCAATCGCTCAACCCTACCTAGAACTCATGTAATATTAGTTGCTATCCCACAACAACTCATGTCATGTCCTCTGCTCCCCAATAACTCCTATAAGTCATATAATATTCCATCCTCCCTCATAATCCATGTAATGTTCTCTGCTCTCCATAAATTATGTAAAGTTACTTCATGTCATGTCTCCCGATCCCCCAAAGTTTCCTTGCCCCCCCATAATGCATTCACAGTCCCTTTCTCTCAATCACTAGTTTATAGTATTTTGCTCCCCGATTCTCCGCTGCTCCCCTAAAACTCACTGGGGAACATTTATCATCTGCTGGATTTTTTTAAGTCCATTTTTCTGAAGTTAACATTGCTGTTATTTGTGACAAAATTATCAAAATGTCACAAAATGTTCTTTCAGCAGTTACGTCACCGCCGGCTGGAGTGACCTTACTAAAGATGCAGCGATGAATGTGGCGCAAAATCACTCGACTTGATAGTCAGGGCATAAACCAATTGTGCACATTTCAGATTTTTTTCTGCCCTAATTTCCATGCAGATCCCTTAATAATCTACACCCCCCTGCCCCTATATCATTCGCTGCTTTCCATACTATTGTACAGTTCCTTGCACCCCATAACACCATTCCTATTTGAGCTTTGCGCTCCATAAGGCTAAGATCCCACGTTGTGGAAACGCAGTGTATTTTGTTGCAGATTTTGCTGTGGTTTTTGGACCCAGAATTAGAAGTGTCCTGAAACACGGGGTCCTCAGCCTAAATCATGTTTCCATCAGTTTCTTACTTCTCTTAATTCTAGTAATTTATTCCTCCATATCTCTTCTACAGTCCCTGAGCTTCTGCACAAGGTAACTGCTGTTCTCTGCTCCTCCATAGACATCATAGACTTATCTTACCCTTCTTTCACTATTCTGTCCTCTTGTTCTCCTATAACCAATACTGTCCTCTGTCTGCACCTTGTATCCTATACTGTCCCCTGCTCCCCTATATTCTGTACTGCATCTACTGCCCTACAAGCTATACTGTCCCCTGTTCCCCTATAGCCTATATTGTCCTCTGCTCCCCCATAATCTATATTGTCTTCTGTTCTTCCATAACCTGTATTGTCCTCTGCTCTCTTATACTGACACTTCTTCTCCCATTATCCTGTACTGTCCCCTGCTCCTATATAACTTATATTGTCCCCTGCTCCCCTAAAACCTGTACTGGCCTCTGCTTCCCTATAACCAATGCTGTCATCTGTTCCTCTATAATCTATGCTGTCCCCTGTTCTCCCATATCCTGTATTGTCCATTGCTTCCACATAATCTGCATTGTCTCCTGCTCCCCCATATCCTATACTGTCCCCTGCTCCCCTATAATCTATGCTATCCCCTGTTCTCCCATATTCTCTATTGTCCCCTGCTCACACATAATCTGCACTGTCCCCTGCTCCCCCATATCCTATACTGTTCCCTACTCCCCCATATCCTATACTGTCCCCTGCTTCCCTATAACCTGTACTGTCCCCTGCTCCCCCATATCCTATACTGTCCCCTGCTCCCCCATATCCTATACTGTCCCCTACTCCCCCATATCCTATACTGTCCCCTACTCCCCCATATCCTATACTGTCCCCTACTCCCCCATATCCTATACTGTCCCCTACTCCCCCATATCCTATACTGTCCCCTGCTCCCCTATAATCTATGCTGTCCCCTGTTCTCCCATATCCTGTATTGTCCCATGCTCCCCATAACCCGTACAGGTCCTATCCTTCTCATCTCATCTATGATTCCTTACTCCCTCAGATTCCTATTTTTCCCTTTAATCTCTGATACAGCCTCTTTCCCTTTATTATACCCAGCCCCTCTCTCCTCCACCTCTCCCCTTCCTCAGCCATGACACTCGCTTTCCTCCCATTCTAGATCCCTTTCCTGACTCCCTATTTCTTACCCCTCAGCATTTAACTAAACTCTTCTTAGAGATTGTGTATTTGCCATTCTTCCACTAGTGGGCGCCTCCACCTTATCCAATTTCAGGGTTACCCAAAACAGCACTGGGGGATGGAACAGATATTTGTTTTACAAATGTAACATTGTTATTAAGTTATTGAAGGAGAATCTGAAGTTACAAACCTGTAAGACACTGAGGCCTTGTGCTACAGACAATTGTTTATAGGAATAAGTCATACAAGAGCCATAACAAGCAACTGAACAGATCTTTGGAGCCTCGATCATCCCTGGTATCATTTCTTAAAATAAACTATACAGTATATAATAGGACAGTGTGAGTCAGGTTTAGGTTGGGATTACATTACACCTGCCTTTGGGTACATATTTGCTGAGTAAATGTTAGGACAATGCACTGCCCATTGTTTATATGTCTGAGGCTAGCTTCTCTGGATTCTGTATTTCATGCAAGGTTGTCCTCCATGTCAGCGGTCAGAGAAGGCCAGACAGTGGCTAGTGAGTCTAGTGAGTCTCCTTAGTGGATCTGCAATAAACCCAAATCTTGCAGCACCCCCTCCTCCTCTCCCCTGTACCTCAGCACTTCTCTTCTGCCACCTGTTCTTGTGACTCTCTTTTTCTGTCTTTTGCTTCTTCAGTGCTCCTCTATTGTGCCCCTTCCTGCAGTATTCCTTTATTTTACCTGCTTCTGCAGCACTTCTCCATTGTACCTGTTCCTGTAACTTTCCTTTTTTTGCTCCATGCTTCTTCAGCACTCTTCTATTGTACCTGCACCTGCAGCACTCCTCTGTTGTACATGTTCCAGCAGAACTCTTCTATTGCACCTATTCCTGCAGAGCAAATCTAATGTACCTGTTCCTTCAGAACTCCTTTATTGTACTTACTCTGGCAGAACTCTTCTATTGCACCTGCTCCTGCAGCACTTCTTTATTGTACCAGCTCCTGCAGCACTCCTCTATGGTACCTGCTCCTTCACCACTCCTGTTCTACATGTTCATGCACGACTTCTCTATTGTAAAGGTTCCTGCAGAAGTCCTCCTTTTTACCTGTTCCTGCAGCACTCCTCTATTCTACCCTTTCCTGCAGGTTCCACTGTTGCTGATATATGGCTGTTTTTGTCAGTATGCAGGAGCAGGTACAATAGATGGCCTGTTCATTTACCTTTTGGGAGCCATGGCAGCGCCCTTGTTGTTTCAAAGAGTTAACTTGAGAAAAGATGGAATATTAGCAATGGAGGCTCTGATTCACAAAGCCAAATTCACAAATTTCCTGCTTGTTTCAGGTGATGTTCTTTTTTTTGCCTGACTGCTCCCCCTAAGCCCTTGCCTATGTGTTTATTACTCAGCACCCCTGGGCTCCTGCAGCACTCTTTTACTGTCCCTTATTCTGCAGCAACTCTCTACTGCCCCCTCACCCTGCAGCACTCCTCTGCCCCCTCACACTGCAGCACTCCTCTGCCCCCCTCACCCTGCAGCACTCCTCTGCCCCCCTCACCCTGCAGCACTCCTCTGCCCCCTCACCCTGCAGCACTCCTCTGCCCCCTCACCCTGCAGCACTCCTCTACCCCCTCACCCTGCAGCACTCCTCTGCCCCCTCACACTGCAGCACTCCTCTGCCCCCTCACCCTGCGGCACTCCTCTTCCCCTTCACCCTGCAGCACTCCCCTGCCCCCTCACACTGCAGCACTCCTCTGCCCCCTCACCCTGCGGCACTCCTCTTCCCCTTCACCCTGCAGCACTCCCCTGCTCCCTCACACTGCAGCAGTCCTCTGCCCCCTCACCCTGAAGCACTCCTCTGCACACCTCACCCTGCAGCACTCCCCTGCTCCCTCACACTGCAGCAGTCCTCTGCCCCCTCACCCTGAAGCACTCCTCTGCCCCCCTCACCCTGCAGCACTCCTCTGCCCCCTCACCCTGCAGCATTCCCCTGCCCTCTCACCCTGCGGCACTCCTCTGCCCTCTCACCCTGCGGCACACCGCTGCCCCCTCACCCTGCAGCACTTGTCTGCTGCCTCTGGAGCCCTGCCATGCTATCCTTTCTTCTACAGTACAGTATGTAGGTTTATTTTTTTTTCCGGTATATATGTGTATAACGCCTAAAGCTACTTGTATGAATTATATCAATGACAACTTCATGATTATGTTCAATTATAATAAAAATTAACTTAATCTGAAATAATAATCACATAATATAACAATTTACTGAAGGTAAGTATAGAAAATAAACATAAGCTCTGGTATATATCTGACCCTATACCATTGAATATTCCGTTGAATACATATTATATACTGTTATATATTATATACTGTTCTATATTATATACTGTTGAATATTCAGGGCCCTTTTTTTGCATACAGTTATACAATTGTCATTGATCTCAATAATAAATCTGTTGTTAATAAACTGTCTCCTACACTGCCCCTAGTGGTGGCTGCAGGCCTGGGGGGGGGGGGGGGGTGTCAATCTCTCCATGGGGGTATATTGGTATATTTCTATCAATTTTACTTATGTTTCATTTGCCACTTTAAAAGGATCAAAACAAATCAAAGCCCAATTGCTGAAAGTCTCATTTCAGAAATCCCAACAAATTCCATACGAATTTTTCCTTAAAGGGTCTGCTACAGAGTGAGGTTTTCTCTTAGAACACCTGGACATCCATATATCACATGGTTAGCTCCTTGATTCAATCAGAACTGTGTAATGCTTCATTTCACCTGTGGGGGCGCTGCAGGACACCCTATGATCAGGAGACCCTTCTTAGAAAAAGGGATAGTCCAAAGTCAACAAACCCCTTTCACCAACTCTAGCTTTTTCACCCTTTAATAGACTCCCCTCCACTGATTCCACCACAGTTGGAATTTTTTTCTCTAGCCCCACCGTTCCTGAGAAATCAGCGCTGTTAGTTTTGGCTCCTGATATGTTAACAAGACTCCCTAATGCCCAGTGGGTGGTGTCAGACAGGATCAGGCAAGGGGGTGTGACTCAGAGCTCTTACACTATCTGCCTCTGATTGGAGCTCTGAGTCACGCCCCTATCCTGCTCCTGCCTGACACCATCCACTTGACATTAGGGAGTCTAGTTGGCATATCCGGCATGGAAACTAACAGCACTGCTTACTCAGGAACGGTGGGGGCAAGAGAACAAATCCCAACTGCACTGAAATCAGTGGATGGGGGCTATTACAGGATACAAAGAACTGCAGTTTATGGAGGTGGTGAAAGATTCTCTTTAAAGGGCAAACTATTACTCATAGGGTAATTCTCCCGGTGGTCTCAGGTGATCCCGTTGACTTGTCCTTTAGTGATGACGTGCCATATGTATGCAGGTAGCCACTGAAGCCAACCACTGGTCTGACCAGGTATCACTACTGGCTGAGACCATTCATTGTCTACAGTGGTCACTGCAGGTATAAGACAAGTCAGCAGGACCAGCAGTGACCCACATAGCGGCACCCTGGACAATCCCTTTAAGCCACACATATTGGATGGCAGTAGGAGAGTGTTGTAACAACCATTACTCCACATAAGTAGTAAATCGGGAGGAGTCTTGTTACTTCGCCAGTTTTGTATCCTGGACCTTACAGGATTTTCCGCCTCTTTACTCAAACTTACAAGGTGTTTCCCCTCAGCAGATTTTGGGCGTGTTCCCTGGTGCAGTGCAACTCCCCAGGAGGTTGTGCTGTGCAGAGATGGTGTTGTCCTGTATGTCTAATCTATATAAAGGATGTATATATATATATATATATATATATATATATATATATATATCTGTGGTATTTGTATTCCATGAAGCCTTATGGCACAATCCTGTGCTCTGCTCTGTCACCAAACATTAGCTAAACATGAACATCAACTTGTACAATTATAATGTACTATTAATAATATCTATAGTACGCTACACAAGACAGCATGGCAGCCAGAGTGACAGGCAACATTCTCAGTGATGTCATACAATTCCAAGAAATTGATAGGTTAGAATCTCTCTGATGTCATTGGCTTCCACAGTGATGTCACTAGGTTTCATGTAATTGATAGGCTACAGTCTCAGTGATGTCACTAACTTCCAGGGAATGTATAGGTTACAGCCTCAGTGATGTTACTAACTTCCAGGGAATGTATAGGTTACAGCCTCAGTGATGTCACTAACTTCCAGGGAATGTATAAGCTACAGTCTCAGTGATGTCACTAACTTCCAGGGGATGTATAGGTTACAGTCTCAGTGATGTCACTAACTTCCAGGGAATGTATAAGCTACAGTCTCAGTGATGTCACTAACTTCCAGGGGATGTATAGGTTACAGTCTCAGTGATGTCACTAACTTCCAGGGAATGGGAGGGCAGCATTGTCAGTGATATTAGTAGGTTCCAGAGAATTAATTGGTAATATATTCTCAGTGATGTCACTAGGTTCCATGGAATTGACAAGTTGAGATCACAGTGATGTCATTGCTTTCCAGGGAATGTATAGGCTACAGATTCAAGTGATGTCACTAGCTTCTAGGAAACTGAAAGGCAGCATAGTCAGTGATGTCACTAGGTTCCAGTGAATGGATAGGCTACATTCTGACTGATGTCACTTGTGTCAAGACACAACTCAGTGATGTCAGCGGGTTCTGGCTCTTGGTCCTGTATATGTATTCTGTCTGTAGGCAGAGTATATACAGTATTTCTATATTACTTATATTCTCAGTGATGTTCCCAGGAGATGGATCGGCAGCAGTGTCAGTGATGTCACCAGGTTCCTTGGATTTATTAGTCTGTATTCTGAGCATTGTCACTAGATTTAGGGGAATTGTTAGGTTACATTCTTATAGGTGTCATCACTTTTCAGGACATTGACCCTGTGCATATAATCTATATTAAATATATATATATATATATATATATATATATATATATATATATATATATATATATATCTGTTTGAGTCATGAGGACACCGTTTAGTTTGCAGTTCACATGTGTTGTGTGTTGTTTGCATTACTTGTGTGTAAATCTCACATGAAACCTTATGAGACAATCCCGGGCTCTGTTTTCTCATCCAGTATCAGTTACAGTGATACAGAGTGTCGCCCTGTATATTGTACATGTATAATGTACTATTATATACTGTACAACACAGGCGGCCATATTAATAGAAGACACTCTCAATGATGTCACCTGGGAATAGATTCTCTATGATGTCATCATATTCCAGGGAATTCATCGGTTAGAATATCAATGATGTCACTAGATAAGAGTCATTGGAAAAAGGGCAGCGATCAAAGAAGTTCATAGTCTCCATTCTTAGTGAAGTCACTTCTAGGGGATTGGCAGGTGACATTGTCAGTGATGTCATCAGGATCCAGGCAATAGCCTGCAAGTCATGAAATATCAGGAAATTTATAGGTTGCAATCTCACTGAGTTCTAGGGAATTTCTAGGTAACAATATGTTCTCAGTGACTGAAATATGTTCCAAGGAATTTAATGCAGAATTCTTAGTGATGTCACTGTTTTAGGAGATTGATAGGTACCATTGTCAGTGATGTCACTAGGCTCCAGATAATAGGCTGCAGAGTGATGTCACTAGGCTCCAGATAATAGGCTGCAGAGTGATGTCACTAGGCTCCAGATAATAGGCTGCAGAGTGATGTCACTAGGCTCCAGATAATAGGCTGCAGAGTGATGTCACCAGGCTCCAGATAGTAGGCTGCAGAGTGATGTCACTAGGCTCCAGATAACAGGCTGCAGAGTGATGTCACTAGGCTCCAGATAATAGGCTGCAGAGTGATGTCACTAGGCTCCAGATAACAGGCTGCAGAGTGATGTCACTAGACTCCAGATAATAGAGTGCAGAGTGATGTCACTAGGCTCCAGATAGTAGGCTGCAGAGTGATGTCACTAGGCTCCAGATAACAGGCTGCAGAGTGATGTCACTAGGCTCCAGATAACAGGCTGCAGAGTGATGTCACTAGGCTCCAGATAATAGGCTGCAGAGTGATGTCACTAGGCTCCAGATAACAGGCTGCAGAGTGATGTCACTAGGCTCCAGATAACAGGCTGCAGAGTGATGTCACTAGGCTCCAGATAATAGGCT
Organism: Leptodactylus fuscus; assembly: GCF_031893055.1. Taxonomy (NCBI): domain Eukaryota; kingdom Metazoa; phylum Chordata; class Amphibia; order Anura; family Leptodactylidae; genus Leptodactylus; species Leptodactylus fuscus. The sequence goes on from NC_134272.1 coordinate 89,315,167, forward strand.
GCAGAGTGATGTCACTAGGCTCCAGATAGTAGGCTGCAGAGTGATGTCACTAGGCTCCAGATAATAGGCTGCAGAGTGATGTCACTAGGCTCCAGATAATAGGCTGCAGAGTGATGTCACTAGGCTCCAGATAATAGGCTGCAGAGTGATGTCACTAGGCTCCAGATAATAGGCTGCAGAGTGATGTCACTAGGCTCCAGATAGTAGGCTGCAGAGTGATGTCACTAGGCTCCAGATAATAGGCTGCAGAGTGATGTCACTAGGCTCCAGATAATAGGCTGCAGAGTGATGTCACTAGGCTCCAGATAGTAGGCTGCAGAGTGATGTCACTAGGCTCCAGATAACAGGCTGCAGAGTGATGTCACTAGACTCCAGATAATAGGCTGCAGAGTGATGTCACTAGGCTCTAGATAACAGGCTGCAGAGTGATGTCACTAGGCTCCAGATAGTAGGCTGCAGAGTGATGTCACTAGGCTCCAGATAACAGGCTGCAGAGTGATGTCACTAGGCTCCAGATAATAGGCTGCAGAGTGATGTCACTAGGCTCCAGATAGTAGGCTGCAGAGTGATGTCACTAGGCTCTAGATAATAGGCTGCAGAGTGATGTCACTAGGCTCCAGATAATAGGCTGCAGAGTGATGTCACTAGGCTCCAGATAGTAGGCTGCAGAGTGATGTCACTAGGCTCCAGATAATAGGTTGCAGAGTGATGTCACTAGGCTCCAAATAACAGGCTGCAGAGTGATGTCACTAGGCTCCAGTAAACAGGCTGCACAGTGATGTCACTAGGCTCCAGATAATAGGCTGCAGAGTGATGTCACTAGGCTCCAGATAGGCTGCAGAGTGATGTCACTAGGCTCTAGATAACAGGCTGCAGAGTGATGTCACTAGGCTCCAGATAACAGGCTGCAGAGTGATGTCACTAGGCTCTAGAAACAGGCTGCAGAGTGATGTCACTAGACTCCAGATAATAGGCTGCAGAGTGATGTCACCAGGCTCCAGATAGTAGGCTGCAGAGTGATGTCACTAGACTCCAGGTAATAGGCTGCAGAGTGATGTCACCAGGCTCCAGATAATAGGCTGCAGAGTGATGTCACTAGGCTCCAGATAACAGGCTGCAGAGTGATGTCACTAGACTCCAGATAATAGGCTGCAGAGTGATGTCACTAGGCTCCAGATAGTAGGCTGCAGAGTGATGTCACCAGGCTCCAGATAGTAGGCTGCAGAGTGATGTCACTAGACTCCAGGTAATAGGCTGCAGAGTGATGTCACCAGGCTCCAGATAATAGGCTGCAGAGTGATGTCACTAGGCTCCAGATAACAGGCTGCAGAGTGATGTCACTAGACTCCAGGTAGTAGGCTGCAGAGTGATGTCACCAGGCTCCAGATAATAGGATGCAGAGTGATGTCACTAGGCTCCAGATAGTAGGCTGCAGAGTGATGTCACTAGGCTCCAGATAATAGGATGCAGAGTGATGTCACTAGGCTCCAGATAAGAGTGCAGAGTGATGTCACTAGGCTCCAGATAATAGGCTGCAGAGTGATGTCACTAGGCTCCAGATAACAGGCTGCAGAGTGATGTCACTAGGCTCCAGATAATAGGATGCAGAGTGATGTCACTAGACTCCAGATAGGCTGCAGAGTGATGTCACTTGGCTCCAGATAACAGGCTGCAGAGTGATGTCACTAGGCTCCAGATAATAGGCTGCAGAGTGATGTCACTAGACTCCAGATAATAGAGTGCAGAGTGATGTCACTAGGCTCCAGATAGTAGGCTGCAGAGTGATGTCACTAGGCTCCAGATAATAGGATGCAGAGTGATGTCACTAGGCTCCAGATAATAGGCTGCAGAGTGATGTCACTAGACTCCAGATAACAGGCTGCAGAGTGATGTCACTTGGCTCCAGATAATAGGCTGCAGAGTGATGTCACTAGGCTCCAGATAATAGGCTGCAGAGTGATGTCACTAGGCTCCAGATAATAGAGTGCAGAGTGATGTCACTAGGCTCCAGATAGTAGGCTGCAGAGTGATGTCACTAGGCTCTAGATAACAGGCTGCAGAGTGATGTAATAATAATAATAATAATAATAATTAATAATACATTTTATTTATATAGCGCCAACATATTCTGCAGCGCTGTACAATTTGTAGGGTTCAAATACAGACAGAAAGATACATTACAAAGAACGTCATTTCACACAATGGGCCTGAGGGCCCTGCTCGCAAGAGCTTACAATCTATGAGGTAGAGGCGGTGAGACAAGAGGTAGCAGGGGCGGCATTGCTTATACAGAGGTCAGACACTTTTGTAATAGAGGTGACTGTCATTACACAAACATAAAACTTTATGAGCCATCACCAGCCGTGTCCTGTAACATGTGGATGGAGCTCGGACATATAAAGTTTGCATGAGATGACATCATATCATGTGGGGTAATGTGGGAGCGGGGACAGAGGAGGGTTAAGGGTTTACGTTAGACATTGTGATCGGCCTGTCTGAAAAGATGTGTCTTTAGTTTGCGTTTGAAGCTGTATAACTTGGGAGTTAATCTGATTGTCCGGGGTAGAGCATTCCAGAGAAGTGGTGCAGCTCGGGAGAAGTCTTGTATACGAGCGGGGGAGGTTCTGATAATAGAGGATGGAAGTGTTAGGTCATTGTGTGAGCGGAGAACACGGGTTGGGCGGTAGACAGAGATGAGGGAGGAGATGTCACTAGGTTCCTTGGAGGTAAGGGCAGCATTCTGAGTGCTATCAATTGTTTCAAGGAAATGGAAACTTTAGTGTGTCTACAATTTGCATTTGTGTGTTGTTTGCATTGCTTGTGTGTAACGCTCACATGAAATCTCATGATACAATCCTGCGGTGTCTTCTCTCACCAAATATTAGCTAAAGTATATATCACACACATTGTACACGTCTAATGTATCAGGCAGCCATATTGATTGACCACATTCTCAAGGATGTTGCCTGTTGTTAGGGAATTGGTGGGGAACATTCTTATTTATATCCTTCTTAGTGACATCACTGGACTCCAGATCTATGATAGGCAACATTCTTAGAGAGGAAATCTGTTTTCAGGGAACTCATAGGTGACAACCTAAGTGATGTCATTGGATTACAGGAAATCAATAGGTTACAGTCTCAGTGATGTCATTGGATTCCAAGAAAATGATACAGTATGTTACATGTTACACGTTACATAGTTACATAGTTGGATGAAGTCCATCCTATAACCCTACAGTGTTCATCCAGAGGAAGGCAAAATAAAAAGAAACCCAATAAGACAGAAGCCAATTGCCCCGTGTCATCTGGCAAACCCAAGGAACTCATTGGCTGAATTCCCAGTGATGTCACTACATTCCAAGGAAATGATAGGTTGAATTCTTAGTGATGTCACTCGTTTTCAGGGAATTTACAGCGATGTTGTAGAAATCTTAGACTACTTTTGCCCAATATGACTCCAGTCTAGTCCAAAGAATTGTCAGGCTAATTGTAAGTGATGTCACTTTGTTCCAGGGACCGTCTCAGTGATGTCACTAACTAGAAAGTAATTCTAAGCAGCTTTAGCAGTGATGTCACCTGGTTCCAGAGAACTGATAGGATGACCAATGATGTCACTAGATACCAAAGTATTAATTGTATCAATTGTAACCAACTATGTTGGGCGATTATTGCTATAAAGTGCTGGGATTTGTAGTCCTTTTGTACAGGCAGAGCTGTATTCCTGATCTTTGGTACAGTGGACATCTATATCCATCTGCAGCAGATGGTGGAGCTTTTATCTGCCTCTCCCATCAGCTCTCTATGTTCTTACTTATGTCACGGCCTCTTCTTGTCTTTTATTATTTGTTTGCCTTTTGTTCAGCAGTTCCGACATTTGGAACAATTGCCGCCTGTCCTGTGCCTGCGCCGCCTGCGGCTTCTGGTATAAGAGGTGGATTTTTATTGCAGCCATTTACTGCTACAGGTACAATTGTATTTCTCAGATCTGCAGCCGATACTTAGTATTTACCCTCCAGTCCGGAGACCAAGAACACATATGACATCATCAGTCTGACTGGCATCAGAGTTACCCCATCATAGTGTCGGATGCTCTATTATCAGTTATCTCGCTCTGCCCCCTTATACACATGCACACTCGGCCTGGCCAAACAATGCAAGTGCTCTTAACTAAGAGAGAGAAGGCCTTTACTGGAAGATGGCTTATGCTAGGCTTACATTAGCATCTGCTGTCCGTTGTTCTGGTCCGTCAGAGAACCAGAATAGCGGATATAGTGCTCACAAAATATTCATGTACCTGATCCTTGTCATCCCCAACCTCTGCTAGTCAGGACATCCCATACACATCTAAGGATAAGTTCACATCTGCGCCGTCAAAATTAGTCAATGTCCGCCAACGTCCACGTGTTACCCCTGTATTAGCAATGCATCCCTCCATCACTTGGGTCCTCCGGAGAGCCCGGCGCAGATCTGAACCTCTCCTAATATGTACCGTCAGCTTAGGGATGGGTCATCGGCGTCTCGTCCTAAAATGCTCCTTTCATCTGTTTTTTCTTCTTTCTATCGGACGTTCATTGCTCTAGAAAACCTGAAGAGGCCGTTTTGCATTTGGCACAATCTTATCTCCGGCACATCTTATAAATGGGGCATTCAGGATTATAAGGAACTGATAAGAATCTGCAAGAAATAAAGCCACAATACACACTGAATCCTTGTTTCTTTAAATACGGGCGGAGGCAGCGGATTACAGGGACTTCCTATAAGTGTCATTGTAGTAAGGCGATTCCTGTAATAAGTCCTGCTTTTCACACTCTGCAGATTATTTCTTTAAAGCAGGATTTAAAGGGAATGTATCAGCAAAAATAAAAACATATTTGTAACTGAAGGCTCCCAAAATAAGGGGGTGACTCCCGGAACAGCTGGGCCCAGCGGGATATTCCCACATCCACAGATGGAGATGTGGTGCCAAACAGTCCTGGTTTGTGAGCTGATCTCCTTGAACGACCTTGCAAAGTGTTGGCAAATATGATATCAAATATAATGCCACTAACTGACCACTAAGCCTAATAATACACAGACACTTGCCGATTCTGTGGGAGGTGCTCTTTGCAGCAGTCACCTCATTTACATCCCAGACAGGATAACAATGGAAGATTATGTAGATAATCTGTTTTCCCTTAGCCCAAACAGCAGCACAAGATGGGGTATTCCTGCCCCTGTGTACTGTTAGGACAGGTGGAACTTTTATTAAACTAACAAGTTGCCCTCCCATAAAGGCCCAGGAGACCTCCCCCTCCCTGTGTTAGTCTCCAAGCATCATACAGAATATAGCCGTGTATAACCAACATAAGTCAAAGGGAGGGAGCTTTGTGCTGCTGTTTGGGCTAAGGGAAAACAGATTATCTACATAATCTTCCATTCCCCCTACGCCCAAACAGCAGCACAAGATGGGGATTTAACGAGTAATACCCCTTCTAGGGAGGGCGATCCTGGCAAGCTGAAGACAGGATAGAGTAACCAAAGGATTTTGCTTTGGTGGTGTGCAAGTCCAGTCTGTAGTGCCTTGCAAAGGTTAAATGTGAGGACCAAGATGCAGCCGCACAGATTTGGTCCACCGAGAGAGATTGTCTCTCTGCCCAAGACGCGGCTACTGCCCTAGTAGCATGGGCTCGCAAAAATTCCGGGACCGGCAGACCTTGTGCCTGCAGGGCCCCTGAAATAGCTTCTTTAATCCACCTCGATAGTGTGGCCTTAGATGCCTTACTTCCCCTATTGTGACCCAAAAAATTAATGAGCAAGTTATCTGCTCTGCGGAATAGGCGTGTCCGATCTAGATAAATCCGCAGTGTTCGCACATGGTCCAGGTTGTGCATTCTCTCCTCCCATTCGATGGAGGGAGAGGGGAAAAATGTTGGTAAGGTTATTGTTTGGTTAATATTTTCCATCGTGGGAACCTTTGGCAGAAATCCTTGGATAAATCTGAGCTGGACTCTGTCCGGAAAGAAGGTTGTATATGGTTCCGAGGCCGCCAGGGCCTGAAGCTCCCCTACTCGCTTGGCCGATGTGATTGCCAGCAGAAAGGTTACCTTCCATGAGAGGTATTTGAACTCTACCTCTGTCAGGGGTTCAAATGGCGGGGCACATAGCCCTTGTAGGACCGCAGCTAGGTCCCACTGGGGAGCCAGGGGCCGTACCGGGGGTCGGAGCCTAGAGGCCCCTCTTTGGAATTGCCTTATGAGAGGATTCTGCGACAATCTGGTCCCTAATAGAGCGGATAGTGCCGAGACATGCACTCTTAGAGTGGCTGGGGACAAACCCTTGTCCAATCCTTCCTGTAAGAATTCCAGAACTGCCTCAATGGATGATGTATCGCATTGCCTTCTGGCCCCCCAGTCCATAAATACCTGAGCAATCCTCTGGTAACTGCGATTGGTTGAATCCGCTCTAGAGTGGGCCAATGTCCTTAAGACGGCCTGGGACAATCCTCTGTCTCCACGTACGGTGCGGTCAACCTCCAGGCAGTGAGGTTGAACCTGTCCAGATCCTGGCAGAGCTGACTGTTTAGAGTTACCAGGTTTTGGACACGCGGAAGCCTCCAGTATGTCCCTCGACTCATTAACATGAGGTGGGTAAACCATGCCCTTTTCGGCCAGAACGGCATGATGACAATGGCCGACGTCTGGTCCTGCCTGAGTTTTGCCAATACCCTGGGAATCATCGGAATCGGAGGAAAAACGTATACTAGTTTGAAGCTCCAGGGTATTGACAGGGCATCGATCGCCAAGGGATTGCCGTCCCGATACAGGGAGCAAAAGACTCCCACCTTGGCGTTGTGTTGGGTGGCCATCAGATCCACCTCGGGGAGACCCCACATCCTGGTGAGTTGTTGGAAGACTTCCTGGCTCAGAGACCACTCGGCCGTTGTTACTAGGCCCCTGCTTAGCTGATCCGCCAGGACATTGAGATGGCCCTTGATGTGCACCGCTGACAACCTGGATAAGTTCCTTTCTGCCCAGGAAAAGATCTGGTTGGTCACCCGCATCAGGGAGGGAGACCTGGTGCCTCCCTGTTTGTTGACATACTGCACGGCCGTTATATTGTCTGTTCTCACTCTGACCGCCTTCCCCTGCACATGGGGAGTCAGCTTCCGAAGTGCCAGATATATTGCGGTAAGCTCTCGCCAGTTGGAGGAGCGAGTCCTCTCCTCTTGGCTCCAGGTTCCTCTTATCAGGGTCTCCCCCAGATGCGCTCCCCAACCTGTGAGGGAGGCATCTGTGGTCAACAGGGTCCAGGAAGTCTGGACCGTGGACCTCCCGTCTCTGAGTTGGGACCACCATTCCAGTGATCGACGGGTACTGATGGATAACTGGATAGGCTTCTGAAGTCCAGAAGGACTGTGGTTCCATTCTCTCAGGATCTCGAGCTGTAAAGGACGCATATGCCACAGTGCCCAGGGAACTGCCTCGATGGCCGCGGACATAAGTCCTAGGACCTTCATAGCTGTCCTGATTGTAACCTTCCTGGTTCGGGATAGGTGGTGGACCGCACGACCAATCTTCTCCTTTCGAGGAGAGGGCAGGGAGATCGTCATACTGAGAGAATCCAAATTGAAGCCCAGGAACTGAATCCGGGTTGATGGAACCACTACTGACTTCTGCCAGTTTACTAGCCAGCCCAGCTTGCTTATGAATGCCACTGTGGTACCCAACTGTGTGGCGAGAGCCTCCCTTGACTGGGCTTTTAATAGCCAGTCGTCTAAATACGGGACAATAAATATCCCCTGGAGGCGCAGGGCGGCTACGACCGGAGCCACTACCTTTGTGAAGGTGTGGGGGGCCGAAGATATACCGAACGGGAGAGCCGTAAACTGGATGTGATGTAATCTTCTGTCTAGATGTATGGCAATTCTTAAATACTTCCTGTGTGGAGCATAGATGGGAATGTGGAGGTATGCGTCCCTCAGATCCAAGGTGACGAATAGGTCTCCTGGCTGCAAAAACGGGAGAACCGACCTTATGGTCTCCATCCGGAACCGGACCTTGCGGATGAATTGATTTACATACCTTAGGTCGATAATCATGCGCCACCCTCCGGTCGACTTTGGCACCAAAAACACGGGCGAGTAGACGCCTTGACCCTGCTCGTCTAGAGGGACTGGTTCCAATGCAGCCTTGTCCACATACTCCCACACGGATCTCTGAAGATGAAGCTGCTTGGTGCCCTGAAGAGGGCGGGTCCTCCTGTATTTGTCTGGAGGGGGGGAAAGAAAGCTTATTCTGTAGCCATCCTGTATAAGCTGGAGAACCCATGGGTCTTGGATGTATTGATGCCAGGCGGCTAGATGTAAAGAGAGGCGACCCCCCACTGCGGCTCTGCAGGCGAGGGGATGGTGATAGTCAGAAGGTGGGTCTCTTTTCACCACCACGGGCGGAACCTCGACCGCCTCTTGATTGGCCGCCTGGGCGCCTCCGAAATTGGCCTCTTGACGTGCCTCTGGAGGCCGCATAGCCCCGAAAGGACCGTTGCCTAGCCCCTGCAGACTGGGGGAGGCTTTTGCCCTTCGAGTCGGCCAGCCCTTCCATTATGCGGTCGAGCTCACTACCGAATAATCTGCCCGGCTCAAATGGTAAGGCGCACAAATTAAACTTTGAGGCATTGTCTGCCCTCCAGGGCTTGAGCCAGAGGGGACGCCTCGCGGCAGTTGACAACGCCATAGCCCTAGCTGCCAGCTTGACCTGGTAGAAAGCCGCCTCAGAGAGGTAGTCAGACATTAGAGTAATACTTGTCATGGCTGTCAGCAGATCGTCTCTGTGGACCCCTGAGTCGATGTCTCTCTCGAGGTTTGAGACTTCAGCCCGTAGCCTGGTGACTACCTCACTGGCCGCAATGCCTACTGAGGCCTGCGCTGCAGAGGAGGCATAGATGCGCCTAAGGGACCCCTCCGCCCTGCGGTCCATCACATCCTGGAGGTTCGAACCATCCTCCTCTGGTACCACGGTGCGCTTAGATAGTTTAGAGACTGCTATATCTACCTTAGGCGGAGGGCCCCAAGAGCTGGACTGGGCTTCTGCTAGGGGAAACAGTGCCCTGAAACGCCTGGAAGCGTTAAATGGACGTTCCGGAAACCTCCATTCCGCTTCCATCCTCTTAACCATTTCCGAGTTGGCCTGGAAAGACTTAAGGGAGGTAGATGGAGTCTCCTCAGTAGGCTCTCCCACTTCCTTGGCCCGTACAATTTTTAGCAATTTGGGCATCCTCTCTACAGCAAAGACCGGTTTAACTGGTTCCAAGATGTCCTCTTCAGAGGAGATCTCATCTAGGATCTGTAGAGTTTCCATAGGGGGGAGAGAAGGAGGGGATGACTCCAAACGAGGTTTCTTTGATAATTGGGAGATAGAAACTTTCATCTCCCTCATTGACTCCTCCACAAACTCCCTCACCCAGCCAACAACATCTCGGACGGACGTGTCCTCTGACGGGGGCCCACGGCACCCACGGCAGCACTGGTATGCATAGCCGTCCGGAAGGGGCACCTCGCACTTAATGCAGGCTAGGTGGCGTCGCTTGGCGGTAGCCTTCCTCTTAGGGTTTTCAGGTACAGAGGAGGAAGACGACATCTAAGGAGAGATATATAATCAATTAATCTCTTACCTTAACTTGAGCCTTACCCTGAGGCCCCACTAGGGGGAATACATCACCTTAATCTTTTCAGAAATCCTTTCACAAAGGTTTGCTTAGCTGCCTTCTGGTTGCCCAAGCAGTAGCAACCTGTTAGCAAGAGCTGACAGGCAAACTAAATTGGGCCAGCAGCTTTAAATAGGGCGGAGGGGGGCGGGGCTAACCTTGACCACGCCCCCAACCACCTCAGCCTAATTAAATAACTCAGGGGGCACACTGGGCAATCCTAGCCAAAAAAGGAAGCCTTTCTGGCTTCCCTAGGTGGGGAAAACCTTTCCCCTCACAAGCCCCTACCTGTAATTAAAAAAAATCTCCGTCCGGCGCCTCGGCTCACTGGTACGCATGCGCCGGACGGAGGGCCGCGCATGCGCGGTATGGGCCACGAAACGGGATCCGCGCGCATGCGCAAAGCGGCTCCCGCGCCTGCGCGGTAGAGCCGGAAGGCCGCGGCGCACACACAGTGTCCGCGGCCGGAACAACAGAGGCGCCGGCAGGTTCCCCCCTCCGCCCAAAGGAAACTATGTTCCTAGGCGGCTGGGAGCGGCGCCGGAGCGCAGAATGGTGCCGACGACGCGGGACCAGAAGCTGCACTTCCTAAGAAGGTGACCCCCACTACCCCCAGGTAAGTCCCAAGGGGGAGCGGAGGCCCACCCAATTCAGATGGGAGAGGAGACCTCTCCCTCCACCTGTCCTGGTAACAGGACAGAAAAAAACACAGGGAGGGGGAGGTCTCCTGGGCCTTTATGGGAGGGCAACTTGTTAGTTTAATAAAAGTTCCACCTGTCCTAACAGTACACAGGGGCAGGAATACCCCATCTTGTGCTGCTGTTTGGGCGTAGGGGGAATAGAAGATAACACCTCAAAGAGTCAGCTCCAGACTATTGCTGCCTATGGCCATGAGACTGCTGTAAAGCATATGACCAAGTGCTGTTAACAGAGCAGAGGAGAAGCTCATGCAAGATGGTCAGTAAGGGGGTGCTTGTACCCCTTCTGAATAAACCAGCCACCATGCAGGTGCACCGCCACCCTATCTGTATAAGGCTGCCGGAGATATTCAGCTTCACTTTGACAGTCCCATAGAGATGAACAGAGTAACAGGGCGCCTGTGCAAGCTTTGCTCCATTCAGATGGGGATGCAAAGGACCTCCAGTCTCATGATCGGGGGTGTCCCCTAGGGGTTGTAAGCTTGTAACAGTCCTTTACAGGAACTCAGTAATGGTGGACAGGAATGATTTTGGTGTATTTTGCTCTTGCATGCACCCACACAGACCCATTAGCTGGTCAATACTATTTTGGTATGGAGAATATTGCAAATCCCCCCCCCCCCCCCCATCAGACAAGGGTTATAGGCGATGCCCATACATTATACGGAGGTGGTACACTGCATTCTCAAAATACTGTTACCCCCCCCCTCCAGTACTAATGTAATATACATGAGCAATAGCTAGAGGGGTTGTGGTTGTGGTTGCACATGTTCCGGGTGCCTGAGGGGGTGCAAACAAGGGTGTAACTTCAGCAGGTGCACCAAGGCCCCATAAGGTGTCTGTTTCCAATATGAGGGGTGCAGTACTATAACCAATACCTTAGAGTTGGGGGGTCTGGTACAGATTTAGCACTGCAGCCTCTGCCGTGTAGTCGTGTAGGTGGGGGCCCTTCCATAGATTTCGCCCCGGGGTCTGCTCTGTATCCTGACATGTGCAGATTCTAGATGCAGCTATTACTGATTCCTCCTATCTTATGGCTGCTGTGCGTCCTCACTATGTCACGCTCATTAGGAGCGGCGCCGGCCTGCCTCGCCCGGGCACATCTCTAGTGTCACCCAGCAGCTCCCATCTCCCGCCTGTCACTGCCGGCTTTCTCCTCTTTATCAAACACCTTCCATATGTGACTTCTCTCTTATCTGGAAAGTAAATGAAATCTTAATTTGCCATAACGGAGCTTAATGTCATTACAGAGGAGCCTGGTGCAGCGCTGCGGCCGCGAATCCAGAGCCAACAGGAAAACCTGATATACCAGATACGGCTGTATACAGAGGAGGCAATGTATACGAGGACATTTATAGGGAGAACAGCAGCCATAGGTTACGGGGACAGTACTATGGTGTACAAAAGTCAAAAATTGGCCAAAATTGGCTGTAATATTTTCACTTTGTTTTGTAGGTTTAATCAGGAGGCCTAAAGACAAGAAGTGGCGCAAATTTACTGTTACCTGCCACTCTTAATAAATCCCCCTTCAATCCTTCAGCATATGTAAGAGCTCTAACTGCTGTTAAAGGGGTTGTCCATACAATTTCCAGTAAGTAAACCATACTCGCCTGCCCCTGGTGCTGCAATGTCCCCCGCAGCGGTCTGATACTCCTTGGCCAGGATGTCACTCATATACTTCACCTGTGACGTCCTGCGTCCTTTCCTTAGACCCCCAGAAGTCTCCAGAGCTGCAGGACCGCAGGGAGAGACACCGGAGCACCGGGGACAGGCGAGCATGTCATATCTTATTTTTCACCTTCCCCCACTCCTTGAGAAACATTGTATATCCTGGACAATCCCTTTAATGATCGATATATTCTTGTTTCCACATTCTGAAATCTTTTCCAGTGTTTCTCACAGCTGAGGGCTTGTTACAGTTGTATCCGACCTACACAATAGCCTGGGAGCTGATCAGCGCGGCTCCACATTGATACTTTGTACTGGCACTGATACATTAGAAGACTCTGTCTGCATCGGCCCTAATATTTCTGCTGTTCTGCAGAATGATGATGAGAACTGGAGCGCCCGATTCAGCAGACGATGGGTGCAAAGCACCGGATGGACCCTGGTGACTGCAATTTAAGTTTCTATTATGATTATTTCCATCAACCTGCCAGACGAGAGCGCTTAGATGGCTGCAAAATTTCATCAGGGATTTCTGATGGACTCTACAATGGAGGCTCCGAAATGACCCTTCAACACAAATGTGAACAAAACCTTAGGCCGCACAGAGCAAAACGCAGAAAAAACTGTGAAAATGCAAAATCCAGCGTTTGTCATTGAGATTTTGCTGCGTTTTTCTTCCCTTATTAAATATATAGGAAACACCCTCACAATTCAGCAGCTAAAATCAACATTCTGCATATTCCAAAAATACACACATTTTTGAGAATCCGGATTTCTGTAGCTTTTTTTCCCTGGACGGCGCGGATGAGACGGATTCCATGTAAATAAACACAATGGTTTTAGAAATTGCAGCATTTCAATTGCAGATGTTTTTCTGCAATGCATTGGTGAGATTCACTCTGCAGGTACTGTAAAACGCTCTGGGTTTTGACACGGCATTTCCACCGCAGCCAAACTACGGCGTTTTCACAATTTAGGGATCCGGCCATGTGACAAAGGACTGGATACAATTGTACCAAGCCCTCAGCTGTGAGAAATATTAGATTTGTACAGATTTTGACCTCCCAGAAGCTTCACTCAGTGACAGCAAGCAGAGCTCACAAGTCACCGATCCTAGCTGTGCCCTAATGTAGCAGAGCTGTATGTATCACTGTGCCCTGATGTAGCAGAGCTGTATGTATCACTGTGCCCTGATGTAGCAGAGCTGTATGTATCACTGTGCCCTGATGTAGCAGAGCTTTATGTATCACTGTGCCCTGATGTAGCAGAGCTTTATGTATCACTGTGCCCTGATGTAGCAGAGCTTTATGTATCACTGTGCCCTGATGTAGCAGAGCTGTATGTATCACTGTGCCCTGATGTAGCAGAGCTTTATGTATCACTGTGCCCTGATGTAGCAGAGCTTTATGTATCACTGTGCCCTGATGTAGCAGAGCTTTATGTATCACTGTGCCCTGATGTAGCAGAGCTGTATGTATCACTGTGCCCTGATGTAGCAGAGCTTTATGTATCACTGTGCCCTGATGTAGCAGAGCTTTATGTATCACTGTGCCCTGATGTAGCAGAGCTGCATGTATCACTGTGCCCTGATGTAGCAGAGCTTTATGTATCACTGTGCCCTGATGTAGCAGAGCTTTATGTATCACTGTGCCCTGATGTAGCAGAGCTGTATGTATCACTGTGCCCTGATGTAGCAGAACTGTATGTATCACTGTGCCCTGATGTAGCAGAGCTTTATGTATCACTGTGCCCTGATGTAGCAGAGCTGTATGTATCACTGTGCCCTGATGTAGTAGAGCTGTATGTATCACTGTGCCCTGATGTAGCAGAGCTTTATGTATCACTGTGCTCTGATGTAGCAGAGCTTTATGTATCACTGTGCCCTGATGTAGCAGAGCTTTATGTATCAATGTGCTCTGATGTAGTAGAGCTTTATGTATCACTGTGCCCTGATGTAGCAGAGCTTTATGTATCACTGTGCCCTGATGTAGCAGAGCTTTATGTATCAATGTGCTCTGATGTAGCAGAGCTTTATGTATCAATGTGCCCTGATGTAGCAGAGCTTTATGTATCACTTTGCACTGATGTAGCAGAGCTTTATGTATCAATGTGCCCTGATGTAGCAGAGCTTTATGTATCACTGTGCCCTGATGTAGCAGAGCTGTAGCGATATGTCACATGTAAGTATCACCTAGAGGTAGTTTTGGCGACAATGTAACAATCCTCATTGTAGCTTCTCTGCTTTCCTCCTCTAGTAATTTTCCAGGGGATCATCCTAATAATTTTGTGCCCCTCTGCGGTAAACACACAGAAGGTTATATCTGCATTTCTACAATAACTTGAGCCGCCGTGTTTACCGCCATATAAATATAATCAGGGGCGGCTGAAGTGATCAGGGAGAAAATGACGGATTTCACGGCTTCACAGCTCCGAGGGTCGGGATGGTAAGGCAGGGATTGGCGCGGTTGTCCCCCTCTTCCCCCTCGTTGTCACTGAATCTGTTTTCGGCTCTTGCGCCCGGTGCCTGGTTACATGTGAAGCCCGCTTCTCGGAAAATGCAAATGTCATTTGTAACCCACCAATTTAATTGTGCGCGGCCCCAGAAGGAGCAGCTGTTACCTGATCTATATGCATAATGGCAGGCAGGATTATCCAGGCGAGCACCTCTAGTGTTAAGTAACGCTGTGTAGAGGCGCAGGATTAGGGAGCAGCGTCGTCCGAGGAGGCACAGCCTGACACATAGCAGAGATGACGCCTGGGCCTCCATCCATGTAGGTCATATCTGGATGATTTTCCGCAGATCAAAGCGTCGTGCTGAGGTGGCCCACACATTGGTGGCATACTGTAGCCAGAGTGTTTGCAGACGATACAGTCAGACCTTGATGTCTTAAAGGACACAACTATGTTTTAACCATTTTTTTTTCTTTGCACATTGTTGCTTTTGCGCCATCACAGCCATTGGTCAGTGCCAAGAATGGATACAAAGTCCATCTTACGCTTGATACAACCTTGCACGTGTACAGACGGTGCAGGATACAAGATGGTGCAGGGCGCAACACTTAAAATGATGCCTAAGACACCGTTCACATAGTACGTTGTAAGTCCTGGAAGTGAATGAGGACAACGTCTGTAAAGTGCTGAGGACCATGTTGGTGATATATATATAAGAGAAATAAATGCACTTCAAGATGGCGGCGCTGCTATGTATCTCTCAGTGGAGGTGCCAGTCTCTAAAGATGGCGGATACATATAAGACTTAAGACTTCATGCACATGACCAAGTAACAGATGCTGCCGGCTCCTGGGCCATGAAGGGCCCCAATAGCCCCACCGCCATATAAATTATTCCACTATACAAGGTATCCTGCGCCCCAAATTTTGCATTGGACGTTCTACCTCTGGATCTCCAGAACAATCCAACATCATCACTATTGCAGCAAGGCATTATAATGGGCTGCACCAATGTGTCTGTCCCTTGTTCTGCCTCTTGCCCCTCTCCTATTGTACCCTGCAGACTCGCACAGTCTCTGGATTTGTTTCACTCGAGGTTCCACTTATTACTCGGTCAACATTCAAGGTCGCGTCTCTCAGGAGTGATTTGCAGCGCAGTTTTCTTGCCCTGGTCAGTATTAGACCTCGTCTGCTCCAGCGGTTCTGTCTTAGATCTGTGGGGAAGGAGACTCCCTCTCCTCCTAGTGTCATATGTATATATATTTATACACCTGGACAGTAAAGGTTTTGCTGATTTATTTTTTACATGTGCTTCCTCCTGCCATCATTACTGTGCGATACATAACACCTCTTATAGTACCACTAGGACCCCACGCTCCAAAATAAGCACATATCTTCTATGAAAACTGTGTAACACTTCATCTCTCCTGTGGAGGCGCTGCAGGGAATCTGAACACTTGTTGCTCGGTTCCCCGCAGCCGATCGCCGATGATTCCTGCAGTGATCTATCCAGTTAGCTACTGGTTCTTAAAGGACCCTTTTTTTTAAGTGTGACCTTTAAGATCCAGATGTCCTCCTCGCGGGGGCAGGGATGTGACTCATGTGAATGATTAACCTCTGGATTAGTTATGTTACCGTCTCCTATCAGCTCTTTTATGTCCGTTTCCATCCACAGACACTTCACAGGGAAGACCATGGCTTTTATCAGGCAGCATCTGTGCTGAAAGCGGCTGCACCTGCCCCCGAAATCTCCTCCATCTGTGCATGGAGGCACCAGAGCGGGGTCGGCTCTGCTACACGCGCCGGGCGGCCACAGATCCTTGTAATTACATTTACTGTTAGCAGAAAGTGATTTGTGTTTCCTCCTCTGATCTCTTCATTGTGTCCCATCTAATATGATATTATTTTATTGCTTCATTTCTGTTACTTTGTTACTTATTAACCGTCTACGCCCGTTTTCTACCATAGATGGTGTTAATATGACACATCTTTGCCGCACGTCACAACCCTCGTTCTGCGTCTCATCCACAACTTTCTGCACCCCCCGCCCCAGACAGACAGGTTGCGGATTCGCAGATTTTTTTGTTGCGGTTTTTTGAGCCAAAACCAAGAATAGCTACAACAGGAACGGGAGATCTATAGGAAGTTCTTACACTTCTCCCTTCTGTTCAATCCACTCCTGGCATTGGCTCACAATCCGCAGCAAAATCTGCAACAAATAAAGCCGCGTTTCCGCAACATAAAACTGAACAGAGAACTGATGGGACGAAGTAAGAAATCTACAGATGGAGCTTCGTGATAGTTGAAACATTCATCTTAATAAATCCCCCAATGTATAGGAACCATTGGACTAACATCCACGGCTATGCGGTAGTCATGGCCCCGCCCCCTTGCTATTTAATGGCTGTACTCTGCAATTTTCTGCTTCCATTACACCTATAGGTAAACCGCCGCCATTTCTGTAGGTATAATTGACACGGAGTGATATACAAAACTGCGACAGTATTGGAATTCACATCAGTTTTGCAAATCCCATCCCTTATGCAGGGTCTGTAAATGCAGAGGTTTACGCCATGTGGGGCCTAAAGGAGTTTACTTGCCCCAAATCGAATTTTCATACTAAAGACCTATGCACCTGCCGGTATGGATCAGTATAGGGTCTATCAGGATCAGATACCCAGACCCCATACAGATCAGATGTTTTGGCAATCGTGCCGTCTCCCGACTGCTCCCAACTTCTTACTGATGGATGGTAACATGGCCGCACACGGATTGTCTGTAGTCTGTGGCTAATATGTCAGTATAGGAGCAGTGGTCTGTTCTGCTGCCAGGGAGAGCTATCAGAGGGCCGCTCTCCATTCCCCAGTACATGGTGCACAGTACGCAGACATGTCACCCGCTGTGGCAGCCTGTATTCTGATGACAGATTTCCAGTCTGTGTGCTGTCAGGTTTGGTTACCCCGCTCTTGTTGTACATGTGGTACACATATAAGACATTTTCCATGGCGTGGTCTGTACCCTGGCGAGGTGTGTGCTGCGTTGGTGTCACACCCTGCCCCCGCCCCGCGCTGACACCGGAGAGCACCTGCTGCTGTTTATCTCCGCTCCGAGCAGCTGTTTGCTCAGAATAATCACAATAAAAAGGAACCGTCCTGCATCCTGGTAACCCGCTGCGCACAAGGGCATGTTCCTGTGAGTGCGATCATATCAGCAGCGGCTGCTCCATTCTTCTCCTTCTGTCGTCACCTCGGCCGCACACGCCATATTTCCCTTCATACATTTACACCATGGTGCAGGCTATTGGGGGAGTCCATGGCGGACCCCAAAACCTGCTCCTGCAGTGACGTCACTGCTACTTCTGCTTTCCAACATGTTCACTACCTGTATATAGGGAAAGGGTCCTTCGAGTGAAGTCGTACCTGGCCGCCAACCCCTTACATCCCTGCCATCGTTGTCTTGAACTGTTATCCCCCAACACAATTCCACCACTAAAGGGGTTTTATAATATTGCCGACGTCATCAATATCTAATCGGTGGGGTCCGATATCTGGATCATCTTCTTGAAGCGGCTTCACGTTCATTGGCCACATTGGCCTGTTTGCATCTTAGACCCATTCAAGTGAATTACACTGAGATGCAATACCAAGCACGGCCACTGTACAATGTATGGCGCTGTGTTTGCTATTCAGGCTGCAGAACCCACACAAATACCTGGACAATGGGGATCCCAGGTGTAGACCCCACCAATCTGACATTGCTAACGTTTCTTATTTATTGGTAATTAATATTACAATCCCCTTTAAATTGAAATCTGTCCATTTGTGTTATTGGGGCCCTGAGGAGCCGATGGGTGACGTGATCCACTGATCGCACCCACTGTAATGGATTTAGCATTTGGAAATCAAGGGGTCCCTGACATCAGCTGTGTAATATACTGTGACATCACAACTGTGTTCCTGTTCGGTAATCTGCTGTGATGTCACAAGTGGGTAAGGTGAGGGTCAGTGACATCACAAGTGGATTCATTCAGGACATCAGGAGAAATCCCGCTGATCATATGCTGAGTGTCGGCCGCTCCATGTCATGTGATGAGTCTGACAATTCTAATAGCTTGTTACAATGTGTCCGCCATATACGCCACACAGTTAGCCCAGAGCCTTATGATGTCATCGTTCATCCCATTAGTTGTATGCATGCCAGGCAGTGAAGGGGTTAATACGATACATGTTCTCCAGAATCCAGGTGTACATATGTCACCTGTAGATCACTTTGTTCTCGCTCCCATCCCCCTCCCCGTCCGTTTTACCTACAGCAAAAAAGTCTCGGTTAATTATTCATTGGGAAACAAAGGCCATAATAATAATAAGCTGCTGTCACCAATCACCTGATCACATGGGACGCGGAAACTGACTGCGCCATTCCTGGGAGGACGGGCTCCTAGGCTGTGGCTCCATCAGACATTGGATGACGGTAGTTTTTCCATTGCATAGATGGGAGGTTTTGCCTTTTATACTGAAAGAGTCGCAGATGGAAAAAGACTTTTCTTTTATGTTTTATGGCCTCCGTTTATTTCCGAAAGATGAATAGAAGCTTTAGGAGAAAATACAGGTTATAACCGCCAGGTGGCGACAGAGAGCGACTCGTCATTCATGCTGCATAGTGTAATTTGTATACTACATAGGGCAGGAACTGCATATGTCACATTATATGGCGTCACTGTGTTTTTATGGGTGTTTTTTGCCATTGCTACATCAAAGTTTCTGGCTTTGGCTGCGACACAAGACATGTGACCAATGACTGCGGCATAGCGCCGCCTTTATTGCAAGTAATAGAAGGGATTGCGATTGTGTTGGGAGTCGCAACTGCAACATTTTTTGTGACCATCGTGTTGTGATATCTGCAACCCTATTGATAGCAAACGCTCAGCAATCCCAGAGACCCCACAGACTCCGTATTATAGTAGATCTGGATCTGTTTGTAGCCAGGATCCCATTGTTACTCATAGACCCTCCAGTCTATCCTCCAGCAGCCAGGGGGCGCAGTCTAACCTTCTCACTACCTGATCTGCCATAGCGTTACTCCCTAGATGATATTTTCAGCACCTACATATGAGGGGACTTCCCCTTTAATACCTAATAATAGCCCCTGCTCTTCACATGACGCTCTGACCATGATCCCCGCGTGATGTGATAACTAATTAATGACCTTATATAAAACATATCACAGAAATCTAAAAATAAAATCACACTTAATTGTTATCAAAGGCTGAAAAACAAACTACTGGGTCATATTGACCGCGGTGTGACGGCCAGATGTCCCTGCTTAAATCTGTACATAGAGATCACTGTATCCTGGATCACTGAGATATCACATATACGTCTGTCATTGAAGCTGCAGCTAAATCAATGTTTGCACCCAATCCCCGGGGTTGTTTATGGACCTGCAGGGTTAGCTGTTCATCACTCCGAGGAGCTCACCTCTCCCCTCCAGGTTACCCTAGAAACTAATCTTGCGTAGGAATCGGTCATATGGTGCTCAGCAAACTGATCCAGAGAACTGAATATGATGGGACATCTTATATATCTGCTTAAAGGGGAACTCACATTTTATTAATATAAATAAAATAATACTGCTCCTATGTACAAGAATAAAACTACTATAATACTGCTCCTATGTACAAGAATATAACTACTATAATACTACCTCCTATGTACAAGAATATAACTACTATAATACTGCTCCTATGTACAAGAATATAACTACTATAATACTACCTCCTATGTACAAGAATATAACTACTATAATACTACCTCCTATGTACAAGAATATAACTACTATAATACTGCCCCTATGTACAAGAATATAACTACTATAATACTGCTCCTATGTACAAGAATATAACTACTATAATACTACTCCTATGTACAAGAATATAACTACTATAATACTACCTCCTATGTACAAGAATATAACTACTATAATACTACTCCTATGTACAAGAATATAACTACTATAATACTGCTCCTATGTACAAGAATATAACTACTATAATACTGCTCCTATGTACAAGAATATAACTACTATAATACTACTCCTATGTACAAGAATATAACTACTATAATACTACCTCCTATGTACAAGAATATAACTACTATAATACTACCTCCTATGTACAAGAATATAACTACTATAATACTGCTCCTATGTACAAGAATATAACTACTATAATACTACCTCCTATGTACAAGAATATAACTACTATAATACTGCCCCTATGTACAAGAATATAACTACTATAATACTACTCCTATGTACAAGAATATAACTACTATAATACTACTCCTATGTACAAGAATATAACTACTATAATACTTCTCCTATGTACAAGAATATAACTACTATAATACTACCTCCTATGTACAAGAATATAACTACTATAATACTACCTCCTATGTACAAGAATATATCTACTATAATACTACTCCTATGTACAAGAATATAACTACTATAATACTGCTCCTATGTACAAGAATATATCTACTATAATACTACTCCTATGTACAAGAATATAACTACTATAATACTACTCCTATGTACAAGAATATAACTACTATAATACTACTCCTATGTACAAGAATATAACTACTATAATACTTCTCCTATGTACAAGAATATAACTACTATAATACTACCTCCTATGTACAAGAATATAACTACTATAATACTACCTCCTATGTACAAGAATATATCTACTATAATACTACTCCTATGTACAAGAATATAACTACTATAATACTACTCCTATGTACAAGAATATATCTACTATAATACTACTCCTATGTACAAGAATATAACTACTATAATACTACTCCTATGTACAAGAATATAACTACTATAATACTGCTCCTATGTACAAGAATATAACTACTATAATACTACCTCCTATGTACAAGAATATAACTACTATAATACTACTCCTATGTACAAGAATATAACTACTATAATACTACCTCCTATGTACAAGAATATAACTACTATAATACTACCTCCTATGTACAAGAATATAACTACTATAATATTACTCCTATGTACAAGAATATAACTGCTATAATGATCATGTTTTATGTGGAGCTGTTGTTGCAGTTTTCGGTCAGTCACCCTGCGGTATATTTTGTGCTGGTGTCTTTCCCGCGGTATACAGTATAACTTTCTATGTTTTTTCTTGTTACTGATCCGCCCTAGCTGTTTCTGATATTGGTCACTTTGCTCCCTCTTGTGGTCACTTAGTAAACAGCTTCATCTTTGTTCCCGTTCATATAATGACACAATTTATATATTTGGAATTTATGTAACAAAATTGCTAACATGATTTTGGGGCGTTTGGATTGAGGATAATCTAAACCCCTATTATAAATTCTATAGATTAGTGGATTGTGTCAGTTTTGTGTTATTGGGGCTCAGCAATGACTATATGAAGCTTTTAGTGTCTCTATGAATGGTTGGAGGGGATAACATTTTGTCTGACCCCCCTTTCTCCATCACACTCTGTTCCCTCAACCCATTTTGCCTGCCTGGAATGCTTTTGACAAATTCTCTCCTATTCAGTGATGTCATTGCTTGTAATTGATGACATCACTAACCTGCGGTCCTGGAGACTTACAGATGACAGACGCCACAATGTATCATTAAAGATAAATTTATTGCTATGATCATGACTGTGGGAGCAGCTCCGTAGTCAGTCCACGGTCGGGATGGGTAGTTGGATGGGCTGGGGTCTGCCCGGGGTCTGTGCGGTGTCCTTAGTGTTGGATCCGGCGGATGGACTGGATCTGGTTAGTGTGAGCCTGAGTGCTGTATTCATTGTAGTTCCTGTATTCTCCATTGTGTCTGTCTCTTTCCAGCACATACTGGTAACCTCTGTATCCGGGGAACTGGTACGCTACCCACCTGGAGAGGAGAGAGGCCAGGAGGTGAGAGAGAGGGTCACTGACAGGGGAGGATGGAGGAACAGTTATCACCAGCAGCACAGAGTATGTCAGGAGAGAAGTGCTCAGATTTCGTGAAGGGTTACAGATGAGAGATACACAGCAGCACAGAGTATGTCAGGAGAGCAGTGTGCTGATCCTGGGAAGAGTTCACAGACTGAGGGTTACATAGAGGGAGGTAGACGAGCAGCACAGAGTATGTCAGGAGACGAGTGCACTGGTTTTATAGGAGTTACATTGTGGACAGATATGGGAATCTTGTGCTTTTACTCTTAAAGGGATCATCCACTTTCTGATATTGATGGTTTAGGTCTGTGAGGATCAGACACCTGGGACCCCCACAGATCAGCCGTTACAGGGTGGCTCGGCTCCCAGTAATGTTTACATGCCCCACATCAGCTGATTTTTGGGGGTCTTGGGTTTCAGACTAGCAGAGGTCTAATAAATATCCTATGGATAAGCCCCCCTATCAGACCGTGGCTCACCCCTGTAATCTAAGCATGTTCAGACTTCGCAGATGGCGATACTCACGCTCCGGAGTTGACCTTGACTGACGCCACCTCTTTGGAGCACCAGCCCATGGCCTGCAGGGAGGGGTAGTCATCGCACAGCTCAAACTTACGGCCCTGGAAGTTCTCGCCTTCATATAAAGTCACTTTACTGTCGCTGTGATTCTGTAGGTAGAAAAAAAGACTCATGAAATTCTATACAGGAGAAGTCAGGAGCAGAACTTGCCAGCAGGGGGCGCTCTGAGCTCAGGACACAGCTGTGGCGTTCTTGGGAAGGAAATGCACTAGCGCCGCCTTATGGATGGATAACCTCCTGTAGTTCAAAGCAATGAAGAGTCGCCCTCTGCAGGCAGATGTTTTGGGGTTTTTGCCCCCTCATCAGGATGGAATGGAAAACTTATTTGCATTTCCTTCTCCAGAATTCCTAGTGCGGACTGTTCCTAATGCCTGGCCTTTATAGTGGATCCTTCACCGACTGCACCTCTTCCCATACTTTAATATTACCCCTCCGCCGTTGGAATTGCTTCTCTAGACCCCACCACTCTTGAGCAATCAGTGCAGATAGTTTTAGTACCTGAAATGCTAAAGTGTTTATATTGTTTACTAATATAACATCAGATCTCAGCAAAGGGTTAAAGATGAATAAGGTTAGATTTGGTTCATATGGATTTGGTGGAGACGGTGTAAGGTTCTCCTTAGGACCCTGCACCCCGTCCTGACCCCGTTCTGTGGCATCTAAGAGGTTAATTCCTTACGGCACACTTGACAGGTCGGAAGGACAGGAGATGTTCCGTTCTGTAGCCGCTGTTTCCGCTCCAGGCCTCGAAGCGAGGATAATCGCCTTTCTCAAGGATGAACTGCTGCCCCTGGAATTCTGGGTACTCGAACCCGACCCATCTGGTAGAAGAAGAAGAAGAAGAAGAAGAAGACAAGCGGGTCAGTGAGAAACACAATCTATAGGGACATTCCATCTAATCCGCAGAGGTCAGAGGTGACATTACTAGAGATTTCTAGTAACTTTTTGGCTACTTTCTGCTACTTCTTCTAATGCTATGACCTCAGCGCCCTCTGGTGGTGAGAAGCGGCGACACCTACGGGCCATTTTCGACCTTGATGGAACGGATCCTGCGGAAGCCTCGCTCCATTATGTTGGGACATTCGATGAGGAATTCGCATCTCTTGCCCTGGAAGTTTTCTTCCTCCCACACCGTTACTTTCCACTGACCCAAGGTCTCCATTGGCTGGCTGGTCATTGTGATCCACTGCGGAGAGAAGATAAGCGGCATCGGCTTATTATTAGGCTTTATAGAGAGTTCTAGCAAGTCAGACCTAGGAAGCGTGTATGGGGATAAGGATATTGCTTATAGGGTCCTTTATATGTGGCAGAGGGGTTCTGGGCTCTCTCAGGCACAAGGGCCGGGGGTCACTGCTACCTCTGCACCCCTATAGCTATCTATGACTACTTACAGTAACCCACAGAATCTGCATGCTGCATCCATAGTGTGGAAGGTTCTTAAAGGCTTTGAGTCTTCCATCTAGGAGGACTAAAATATCGCACCCTTTCTATTCCAAATCCCTGGGGCCCTTAGGGTGCATGCAGACATGAGTGTAGCTGTAGGGGGTGCAGAGGAGGCAATTACTAATGGGCCCTGGAGCTTCAGGGGCCCCAAAGGATTCTCTACAACATATGAAGACCCCAGTATTATAGAAAGCTCATGATAAGTGGGTCCCCATTACCGATTTTGCATTGGGGCACAGGAGCTTTAAGTTGTGGATTTAGTCCCCCAAATGGCAACTGTTCTGTGGCTGTAGTGAGCTCCCTCTAGTGGTGGCTGTAGTGAGCTCCCTCTAGGGGTGACTCCCTGTAATGGAGGCTACAATGACCTCCCTCTAGTGGTGGCTGTAGTGAGCTCCCTCTAGTGGTGGCTGTAGTGAGCTCCCTCTAGGGGTGACTCCCTGTAATGGAGGCTGCACTGACCTCCCTCTAGTGGTGGCTGTAGTGAGCTCCCTCTAGGGGTGACTCCCTGTAATGGAGGCTACAATGACCTCCCTCTAGTGGTGGCTGTAGTGAGCTCCCTCTAGTGGTGGCTGTAGTGAGCTCCCTCTAGGGGTGACTCCCTGTAATGGAGGCTGCACTGACCTCCCTCTAGTGGTGGCTGTAGTGAGCTCCCTCTAGGGGTGACTCCCTGTAATGGAGGCTACAATGACCTCCCTCTAGCGGTGGCTGTAGTGAGCTCCCTCTAGGGGTGACTCCCTGTAATGGAGGCTACAATGACCTCCCTCTAGCGGTGGCTGTAGTGAGCTCCCTCTAGTGGTGACTCCCTGTAATGGAGGCTGCAATGACCTCCCTCTAGCGGTGGCTGTAGTGACCTCCCTCTAGTGGTGGCTGTAGTGACCTCCCTCTAGTGGTGGCTGTAGTGAGCTCCCTCTAGTGGTGACTCCCTGTAATGGAGGCTGCAATGACCTCCCTCTAGTGGTGGCTGTAGTGAGCTCCCTCTAGTGGTGACTCCCTGTAATGGAGGCTGCAATGACCTCCCTCTAGTGGTGGCTGTAGTGAGCTCCCTCTAGTGGTGACTCCCTGTAATGGAGGCTGCAATGACCTCCCTCTAGTGGTGGCTGTAGTGAGCTCCCTCTAGTGGTGACTCCCTGTAATGGAGGCTGCAATGACCTCCCTCTAGTGGTGGCTGTAGTGAGCTCCCTCTAGTGGTGACTCCCTGTAATGGAGGCTGCAATGACCTCCCTCTAGTGGTGGCTGTAGTGAGCTCCCTCTAGTGGTGACTCCCTGTAATGGAGGCTGCAATGACCTCCCTCTAGCGGTGGCTGTAGTGAGCTCCCTCTAGGGGTGACTCCCTGTAATGGAGGCTACAATGACCTCCCTCTAGTGTTGGCTGTAGTGACCTCCCTCTAGTGGTGGCTGTAGTGAGCTCCCTCTAGTGGTGACTCCCTGTAATGGAGGCTGCAATGACCTCCCTCTAGTGGTGGCTGTAGTGAGCTCCCTCTAGTGGTGACTCCCTGTAATGGAGGCTGCAATGACCTCCCTCTAGTGGTGGCTGTAGTGAGCTCCCTCTAGTGGTGACTCCCTGTAATGGAGGCTGCAATGACCTCCCTCTAGTGGTGGCTGCAGTACTTTTCCATCTGCATGATTCGTGCGGACACCGCACAGAAAACACACGGACCCCAATATAGTCTATGGAATAAAAATCCGCATAACTAACATCCGAGCACCGACATAAAACATAAAAAATGACGGCATCAAGAATACCAAGAAAGCTCCAAGTCTGCACCTGGCCGGGGATGGCGGCATTAGTCACTGACTAACTAGATACGACTATACTGGACTGTAATATTAGAGGTGACAGCCAGAAATTCCATCACTGCCATAAGCAGAAGACAAGAAAGATACAAAATATCCACAAAAAAGATATGTAAATTCCATCACTATTTGATGTGACCTTTGCCCTTGGGAGGAGGAGTCCTGGAAGTGATGATCCTGCCCCCACAGATAGAGCCCTGATCTCCAGTCTGTCTGGGATGACATGAATAGAGAGATGGATTGAAGCAAGCAACATCCACAGAAGATCTGGGCTTAGTTCTTCAAGATGGCAGCAAGAACAACCTCCCTGCCCAGATCTGCCAAAAACTGTCTGCAAGTACCGAGAAGAACTGAAGGAAAGCAAAGGGCAAAGGTCACATCAAATATTGACGGAATTTACATTTCTCATCACTTTGTTCACAAAAATAAACCATTAACCCTTCTATCTTTTTCACACCTGTCTAAAACTTTTGCACAGTCCTGTATACAAAGCGATAATATATTAAATATAAAGAGCAACTAAACATTCCAAAAACTCAGTGATGTTCAGAAGTTTTGCTCAGTGGGGGCCAGGTATTGAGAATCCCACCACAGTAAGGGCAGAAAAGCTGAGACCCCTGTGCAGCTTTGGCTGTGACTGGAGGACAGACTGGTGGGCTTCTTGTTGCCGCTGGTCCACACTATGACCGGTGTCACATTCTGACAATCTCAGCTTGGATCAAAAGTTCTGAAACTTTTTTCGGTAAACGTTTGGACAGTTTAGTTAAATGTTACAAAATATTCAAAATAATAATAATAATAATAATAATAATAATGAACACAATATAATAAAACAACGTTCTCTTTGATCTTTGGCGCTTGACGTGCTACAGATATAGCTTATGTCTGTTTTCTGGCTGTATACTCTGAGTTCTGACATTTCTAGGGGTATTTGCAGCCGGACACAGCAGTGAGCCCGGACCCTCGCCTTACCTGAGTGTGCAGGGACAGGACGCAGTGGCTACATCTGGGGCGGCCCCTCTGCCCTTATATATAGCCACATACATATTGGATAATGCCGAATCCGCAGATCAGGGCTGCACACTCAGCAGAGACAGGGCAGAAGAGAAAAGAATAGGGGGAGGGGGTGCCCAGAGAGTCGGGGGCACGGGGCGGTTTGCTATGGGTCAGGCCCTGCTGTAGGACATTGTGATGGGATCAGACCAGACAATGGAATCTGCTGTGTTATGTTTGCCCGGGATCAGACACAATAGCCCAGAGACTGATACAATCAAAAGCCGCTTTATGTTCCTGATTCTGAGTCCTGCTGCTCTGGCACCTTCAGCGCTGGTGCCCAGAGGGGTTGTCTGAGGGTAAGGCAGGACAGGATGATTTAAAGGGACACTATCAAAACCGTTTTCAGGACTGGCACTACGCTTATACATCTAAATCCTTATAGTCAGTGACTATGTGCAGTCTGTCCGATGTTTGCTGCCACCACTAGGGGTGATCTGGGCTCCTCTCCAGGCTAATAAGGGCTGTATGGAGATCGCCCTCTAGTGGTGGCAAAAGAACAAAGACGTGTCAAGTATATGAAGGAAATGGTGCAAATCTTTTATACTCTTGGTATTCACTGGTGTAAGACTAGTGTAACATGGAATATACTCACCCCCGGCTGGTCCCTTATAAGTCAGTGGGGGCCAAGTGCCCGGTCACACATAGCTGGGGTACAGCAAATGGGAATTGTAAAGCCAGGTAGTAAATATTATATTATATTAATTATTATTATTATTATTATTATTATTATTATTTTATTTTCTCTGCCTATATATTATATATCACATTATATTGTCATACCTGCCTGTATATTATTCCTGTCTATACATTACACTATATATTATATTATATTATATTATATTATATTATATTCACTTGCTGCTCTCCAGGATACAGATTCAGCTTTATATGTATCCAGACAGTCACTGGGACAGATGTGACATTATAAAGGCTTTCCTGCCCTCTACTGGCAGCTTAGGGGTACTGCGCTGCGTGGATCGGTCCTGCTGTTCAATAAATGATGAAGCTTAAAGCATTAGAATTTGCTAATAATATTATATACATGAATATAATCAGCAACAATCCAATTACGTTAAAACCAGATAATAAAATCTTTTATTTTTCTTCTTGTCATAGGCAGCCAGATACAGGAGCCGACTCACCGAGGACTATGGGAGAGTTGTGTAGACATGTTCAGTACAGGGAGGGGGAGGAGACAAGATATGACATCATCTATTGTCAGTAGTGATGTAATGATGGCTCAGTGGTGTTATCTATAGAGGTGTTATCTTCTATTGTAATCTGTGATGTAAATGATGTGACTGCTGCAAAGAAAATCCTACAGACTTGGCAAGTGGCAGATTATTATTAGGCTTAGTGGACAGAGGGAAAATTGCAGGATATAGTAAAAAATAAATAAATTAAAAGAAAATAAAGTGACTTATTTGTTTAAAATGAAAACTGTTTTTTAAAAAATGTTTATTTTCTGGTGACACATTCCCTTTAAGAGGAGAATACGGGAGGGTTCTTTTAGTATGACTGACTGCCAGGGGGAGCTATGAGAGGGGCTATTGGCTGATTTGGTGGCATGGACAGAGGGACCCACCATGTGCCATATAGAATAGTGGGGTATGTTATGTAGCAGAGGAATCTATGGGGCCCCCTCAGGGTGCAGGGCCCGATAGCACTGCTACCACTGCACCCCTGACCACAAGGGCTGATAGGTCTGATAGGAGTTGTTGTCAGTTGTAGTTGTCAGACAGATACTTCCAGTCTGATGCCCAAGCAGCCGAGTGTACAAGAAGCGTTACACACCCTACAAACAAATGCAAATACTAGCCGGGGTAGTCAGGAAACATACGTGTCCTGTACCTGCTGCAGTGTGAACACGTCATATACTGGGGCAGGGACTGCAGGTCATGGGCTACGAGGATTTACTAAGCGACACGTGGCAGAGTTGTGGCCTGAGTCCTACCAAAAAACTGCACCAACCTGTAACCGTCAGCAAGTGCTGGAGACAGATCTAATGTTATACACTGCATAAATCTGCCTGTGACTGTGCGCGTTATTAACCCTTCCCCACCCACAGCCCTACATATAGACACGTAATACGTGAAGAGAATATGTCATCGGAAAATGGTTTATTATTTAACCCCTAACCGCCAGAGGCATTCTTTAATTTTTATTTTCGACTCCCCGCCTTCTAATCTATAGTTTAGCATTTAGCACTGAATCCTGCAATTTTCACTTTGGCCACTAAGCCTAATAATAATTGCCAATTCTGTAGGGAGTCTTCTTTGCAGCAATCACCTCCTTTACATCACAGACAGGATTGCAGTAGAAGATAACACCTCTATAGATAACACCACTGTCCTATCATGACATCATGACAGACAATAGATGATGTCACAGATTATCTCCTCCCCTTCCCTGCACAGAGCAGGTCTAGAAAACTATCCCATTGTCTATTGCTGCCTATGGTCATGACTCTGCTGTAAAGCAGATCACTAAATGCTGTAAACAGAGAAGAGACAAAATGGCCGCCCCATAATCATGTACAGAAAATAGAATTTAAAAAATTCTACAATCAGAAAATAAAAACAAATGAGTGAAAATAAAAAGTTATATTTCACTATGTGTGTTTAAGAACTAAATAAAAAAAGTATCGTCAGCACATTCCTTTTAAATAAAGTTACACTGAGATCCATCACCGGCAACTTGCTGATGGTTTCCAGATCGAACATTCACTGAAAAGTTATCAAAAACAGAGAAATAATTGCAGATTTTTTTCTACGTTCCGTCTGTCCCATGAGCTGACTATTGTGAGGGGAAGGTGCAGCGACGCTTTAATATTATTTGCTTTGCGCTGTCGGTCTTGTTGACATTAACCAGTCGTGGCCCATATTACACTGCTTTATTACAAAGTCAGAGCAGGATCTTCCGTGACTAACAAGTTTATAGAAGAAGAAGGAAACGTCCGGATAGTACAGCTGGGTTATACAAATGTGTACAATAGTCAGAAGGAAACTTTGTATCTGCTACAAAAGCTTCATTGTATCCATGTAATTGTATCTATAATGTATCACCGTTATTAGGGACCATGTATATGAAATGTGCATATCCCCTCTCTTAAAAACATGGCTAATGTATATCAAAAACAGCGCCCCATCTCTCCATGGGTAGTATCAGGTATTGCAGTTCATTATATGGATCCTATCCGCTGTGATGTCACCATTTACAGAGGTGAAGAACTCGCACTTCTGTTCTACAGATTTCTAGCGTTTGTCCAATCTGCGCCTTTATCTCTTCCATAATATATATGTATATTGCTCAGGGCTCAGATTGCCTGATACAAAGCTCCAAACCCCCAACACACTCATAAAACTAAAGGATAAAATTCTGCCTGCTGCCACCACTAGGAGGTGCTCAGGAGCTGATTGCAGACTAGTGCAATAAGGTAGTAATCTCCTGAGCGCCCCCTAGTGGTGAGTGCAGGGAGACTCCTGGGGCCTATCACACGACCAAGGAGGCCAGAAGACGACCAGAGATGACTATGTGGAGTCCAGGAGAGGTCTGAGGAGACCCCAGAGTATAATAGTGATTCATGGATGGTGAACCCCAAAGGTTTTGGGTTCCAAATACTTTCTGGAAAATTCAGGCTGAGTCTAGTTTGTTTGATCTGGTTCATTCGTCTCTACTATGGATGGAAGTTACAAGTGAGGTTTGTATATGTTTCTATGACCGCCCTTTAATCCAGAATATCTGATAATCCAGCAGCATCAATGGCAGATTAAAGGGATTATTCTGTATTTATATAATAGGTGGTGATTTATCCAATCCTCTACTCCACCTGCACAAGCATCCCCTCTAGGGGGAAGAAAGGGTTAAACCTCCATGTCAGGGCGGAACTTACAACCTCTCCCCTTGTGCAAACACGTTCCTTTACACAGTGAATCCCGGATCTGCCACCACCCGCTATTGGCCCAGGGCACAACTGTGACGGGGCACCTGCAGACTCCCTGCAATCACCTGGCGGCCCCTCAGTCCTAGCTGTGGAGACGCCGCAACTCTGACGCTGGAGGTGAGTATAGCCCTCAGCCAAATATAAGGTGTTCAATGGGGGTGCTGGCCTGGGGCAGGGGACATATGGAAAGTGTTCGGATACATTGTATCCACTTACCTGGTCTAATATTATAAGACAGTCCCGATATAGAAACATATGGACATGATACATTGTATCCAGGTACCTGGTCTAATATTATAAGACAGTCCTGATATAGAAACATATGGACATGATATACTGTATCCAGGTACCTGGTCTATTATTATAAGACAGTCCTGATATAGAAACATATGGACATGATACACTGTATCCAGGTATCTGGTCTATTATTATGATACGGATCAGATATATATACAATTTCATATTCTCAAAGGTATCAGAAGATGTGCTGAGTTATTACAGGGCATTCCCCTTTGGGTGCATTCACACTATGCAGTTAAACTTGCACCTGAAAAACTCCATCTAGTCTGGACAAAGTTCACGGGGGTAATTTCTTAATTTTACACAATTATTTAACATGTGTCACCTGTAGAATTATAAAATAAATGCAGTTTTGATTTAGCTTAATGTGAAGTCCCCGAAATGTGAAGCCCCTCACCACCAGTGTCTTATAGACTTGTCACAGAACAGATTATTGGTTGGAGTTGGTCATTTCCCTCCTCATACCAGTGGTCTCCATCAGACTGTACAGAGTCACCTAAACAATCCACATAGCGGGGCGGGGGAATTGATGGCTTTTGTGTTTAGAACTGTCTAGACTAAACTCCTTTGTCACAAAGTCTCAGCTGTGAGATGTCTGTATGGGCTGCGAGTCTGTGAATGGTAGTAAAGATGTTCCCATTCATTGACAGCCAGCAGAGATGTTGAAACTGGAAGCACAAATTATAGATTGTCAATTATTCCTATGGAAACGTCGGAGGTTTCTGTATAATAAGGGCAGAAAGTCTGGAGAGGAAAACGCGGCGGGAGAGAAAACAATACGCATCCGTGGTCTTTTCTGCAGTACTGTGGCTCGCTATGTAGGCCTTTAGTCTTAAGGGATTGTCTGATGTCACTGTCATGGATAGTGATCCATCAATATAAGATTGGTGGGGGTCTTACACCGGGACCCCACACGACCAGCTGATTTGGCTACCGGACAGCAGACACTGTATACCAGGTATATAGCCAGGGCAGTTCTTCTCCTGTTCAGGGGAATGCAGTTCACTGGCACCAATGTTACAGTATACGGGGCCGGTGCTGTATACAAGGTACAGAATCATACACTCTAGTGGTGGGACCTGGTACTGCAGCTCTCATTCACATAAACAGGAATAGAGCAGCTCCTGGCTGTATACTGTGCATGTATGTATATGACGTCCAACAGCTAGTGCAGGGTCTGAGTATTGGACCCCCGCCGGTCTGATACTAATGACCTATCCTGTGGACAAGCCCTCTAACCATGAGGCTGGGATACCACGGCCAGGTCCATTGCTGATATTCCATCATAGAAACTCAGCGACACATCAATCTGAATTCTGCAGAAAAAAAAACACCCAAAATAGGTTAAATACTGCAGGAGAATTCACTGAGTGATTCTTGTGGGCAGGATAATAAGAATAATAATTATAGTGACTTTATGTATTTGCTATTTACTTTACTTACTTTTTGTTTATTTTTCTTGAATTATAATTTTATCATATTTATATTTTTATTATTATTTATTATTATTTCTATTATCATTATTATTATTATTATTTTGAGTGTTTTTATGTAATTTTTATTTCTTTATTACAATTCTAGTATTTTGTAAGTTTATCTTTCTTGTTTTGTGAGTATATATATATATATATATTGTATATTCTCTTTCTCTCCCCGGTAACGTGCAGCCCTCTCACCCCCGTCTTCTCGCTCAGTAGATTTTGGTGTAACCCTTTCATCTCCAGCTCTTTCCTGTTAGACTTTCCGCACATCCTGGAGGAGTTCAAGTCATGCTGGTTCTTGTAGTACTACATGGCTGCAGGGTATGTTCACACTTGGCAGTTTGGCACCAGGCGGATGTTACTTTGTAGCGTCAGTGTTTCGGGTTTCTCGCACCTCCAACCTGCTTCAGGCTCCGCTGTCTGATATACAAGTTACTGGTTTTGTTGCTTAAATGACAATTCCTTATAAATCCAGGGGCCGTCCTCTCACTGCAGGAGCAGGGAACGTGGGGAACATTTGGTCTGTGAAATGGGGGATGTAGTCTATAACCCCCCCCCCCCCTATTTATAGCCCCCTCCACCCCTATTGGCTCCACTAGAGAGGATGGGGTGTCTGTCCTGTAGATATGTCTATGTAGCTGCCGCCATTGTGTGGCCCCTACAGACTGGAGGCTCCTGGACGGGGTCAGGCTCAGGTATATTGGACCCATTAGATAACATGATTCTGGGGGCCACTCTTTAAAACCTTAGGGGATCATGGTAGTCCTCAAATTTGGATTTGAAGTAGGCAATGGAAACTTGACCCAGCATAGGTGTATATGAGGGAGTGGGGTCTAAGAGGGGGCCGGGCACAGAGGATGAGATTCTGTCTATCCAGGATACTCCACCGTGCAGAACCGGATCAGAACAAAGTCACCTGAAAGCTCCGGGGCCGGGGGCACAATCTGTACGGGGGCTCTGATCTACTATGTGCCAGCTACTATAGTCATCTATATTCTGGGGCAGGGGGTCCTTTGGGGTCCCTTTTGGTTCCAGGTCGTGGTAGTGATTGCGACCCCTGCACCCCTGACCCCGGTCACCTGTAAATCCTCCACCATAGATACAACTAGTTACACTGTAGCTGCGC
Organism: Leptodactylus fuscus; assembly: GCF_031893055.1. Taxonomy (NCBI): domain Eukaryota; kingdom Metazoa; phylum Chordata; class Amphibia; order Anura; family Leptodactylidae; genus Leptodactylus; species Leptodactylus fuscus. The sequence goes on from NC_134272.1 coordinate 89,349,379, forward strand.
TGTATATCCAGGATCTGTATACTATGCAGGGTCCTTGGGGTCCTTGTATGCTGCGCCTGTTCTGCTATTTCTAACCTCTCTGCTTGCAGTCAGTGAATGGCGACATCCTTATTGTCTCTCACAGCTGGATGTTTGTTACATTTGAATCCAGTCCAGACAATCCTCTGTGAGTCCTACAGCTTGTATATGATTGCATGGCCTTGTGTTTGTGCTGTCATTGTCTTGTGATCACAGTCTGTGTTGTTTTTCCATGCACAGGAGTAAACATCCACGTGGCGGCCGACACCAGCGAGCACAGCGCAGCCTCTCCGGATCTGACACCCGCCCCTCCCCCACTGCTAGGATAGGATTAGATCAAAGCATCACGGACTGCCATCTACAGCTTGTAACATCTAGGACGTTCTTACTGCAAGAGCTAGAAATACAGACTCCACTTCCATGTCGGTTGCTCCTCAGCTCTCGCCAACCTCTTGTGTTCTTGGCTTGTTTTAAGTTGCCTGTGATTGATGAATGTAGCACAGGCAGCTAAAGCAAGTCTGGGAAGCCGGAGACACCCCCGAGGATAACCGAGCATACACCCCCGAGGAAGAGGACACCCCCCGAGGACACCCCCGAGCATAACCGAGCATACACCCCTGAGGAAGAGGACACCCCCCGAGGATAACCGAGCATACACCCCAAAGAAGAGGACACCCCCGAGGACCACCCCTTCCTGAGGACAGCCCCCGAGGATAACCGAGCATACACCCCCGAGGAAGAGGACACCCCCCCCCCCCCCCCCCCGAGGACCCTGTTCCCCCGAGGACACCCCCAGAGGACACTCCCCAGATGACATCCCCAAGAACGGGGCGGACTGCGGAAACTGCACCGACTGCAGGAGACATTACTTGTATATATGAATAATGAAAGAGAAGCCGCAACCCCAGAACTGCAGCAAAGTCACACGGAGCACAGCTAAAGAAAACTGAAGGAAAAACGCAGCACTTTTTTTTTTACTTTCCACAGTGTTTTTCATTTCATACACATATCATTATAATAGACGCCATGGTAGTACTTAAGGGTTAAATCTATAGGGAAACCGCGAGCGCTTTATTCCCCCCACAATGTATGTCTGGAATACCCAGAATCTCATTCTAGGCGCTGTAAAATGCTGCGGGGTTTGGGGGTTTTTTTGCTGCTGAGTTTCTGCAACGTATGGCCTTAACCTTAAGAAGTTTTTGTGTTTTATTTTTGAAGTTTTCTATCTATCAGGATACAATAAGTAATGTAATGTATGTACACAGTGACTGTACCAGCAGAATAGTGAGCGCAGCTCTGGAGTATAATACAGGATAAGTAATGTAATGTATGTACACGGTGTCTGTACCAGCAGAATAGTGAGCACAGCTCTGGAGTATAATACAGGATAAGTAATGTATGTACACAGTGACTGTACCAGCAGAATAGTGAGCGCAGCTCTGGAGTATAATACAGGATAAGTAATGTAATGTATGTACACAGTGACTGTACCAGCAGAATAGTGAGCGCAGCTCTGGAGTATAATACAGAATAAGTAATGTAATGTATGTACACGGTGTCTGTACCAGCAGAATAGTGAGCACAGCTCTGGAGTATAATACAGGATAAGTAATGTATGTACACAGTGACTGTACCAGCAGAATAGTGAGCGCAGCTCTGGAGTATAATACAGGATAAGTAATGTAATGTATGTACACAGTGACTGTACCAGCAGAATAGTGAGCACAGCTCTGGAGTATAATACAGGATAAGTAATGTAATGTATGTACACAGTGACTGTACCAGCAGAATAGTGAGCGCAGCTCTGGAGTATAATACAGGATAAGTAATGTAATGTATGTACACAGTGACTGTACCAGCAGAATAGTGAGCGCAGCTCTGGGGTATAATACAGGATAAGTAATGTAATGTATGTACACAGTGACTGTACCAGCAGAATAGTGAGCGCAGCTCTGGGGTATAATACAGGATAAGTAATGTAATGTATGTACACAGTGACTGTACCAGCAGAATAGTGAGCGCAGCTCTGGAGTATAATATAGGAAAAGTAATGTAATGTATGTACACAGTGACTGCACCAGCAGAATAGTGAGCGCAGCTCTGGAGTATAATACAGGATAAGTAATGTAATGTATGTACACAGTGACTGTACCAGCAGAATAGTGAGCGCAGCTCTGGGGTATAATACAGGATAAGTAATGTAATGTATGTACACAGTGACTGTACCAGCAGAATAGTGAGCGCAGCTCTGGAGTATAATACAGGATAAGTAATGTATGTACACAGTGACTGTACCAGCAGAATAGTGAGCGCAGCTCTGGAGTATAATACAGGATAAGTAATGTAATGTATGTACACAGTGACTGTACCAGCAGAATAGTGAGCGCAGCTCTGGGGTATAATACAGGATAAGTAATGTAATGTATGTACACAGTGACTGTACCAGCAGAATAGTGAGCGCAGCTCTGGGGTATAATACAGGATAAGTAATGTAATGTATGTACACAGTGACTGTACCAGCAGAATAGTGAGCACAGCTCTGGGGTATAATACAGGATAAGTAATGTAATGTATGTACACAGTGACTGTACCAGCAGAATAGTGAGCGCAGCTCTGGGGTATAATACAGGATAAGTAATGTAATGTATGTACACAGTGACTGTACCAGCAGAATAGTGAGCGCAGCTCTGGGGTATAATACAGGATAAGTAATGTAATGTATGTACACAGTGACTGTACCAGCAGAATAGTGAGCGCAGCTCTGGAGTATAATACAGGATAAGTAATGTAATGTATGTACACAGTGACTGCACCAGCAGAATAGTGAGCGCAGCTCTGGGGTATAATACAGGATAAGTAATGTAATGTATGTACACAGTGACTGCACCAGCAGAATAGTGAGCGCAGCTCTGGAGTATAATACAGGATAAGTAATGTAATGTATGTACACAGTGACCAGCAGAATAGTGAGCGCAGCTCTGGAGTATAATACAGGATAAGTAATGTAATGTATGTACACAGTGACTGTACCAGCAGAATAGTGAGCGCAGCTCTGGAGTATAATACAGGATAAGTAATGTAATGTATGTACACAGTGACCAGCAGAATAGTGAGCGCAGCTCTGCAGTATAATACAGGATAAGTAATGTAATGTATGTACACAGTGACTGTACCAGCAGAATAGTGAGAGCAGCTCTGGAGTATAATACAGGATAAGTAATGTAATGTATGTACACAGTGACTGTACCAGCAGAATAGTGAGCGCAGCTCTGGAGTATAATACAGGATAAGTAATGTAATGTATGTACACAGTGACCAGCAGAATAGTGAGCGCAGCTCTGGGGTGTAATACAGGATAAGTAATGTAATGTATGTACACAGTGACTGCACCAGCAGAATAGTGAGCGCAGCTCTGGAGTATAATACAGGATAAGTAATGTAATGTATGTACACAGTGACTGCACCAGCAGAATAGTGAGCGCAGCTCTGGAGTATAATACAGGATAAGTAATGTATGTACACAGTGACTGTACCAGCAGAATAGTGAGCGCAGCTCTGGAGTATAATACAGGATAAGTAATGTAATGTATGTACACAGTGACTGCACCAGCAGAATAGTGAGCGCAGCTCTGGAGTATAATACAGGATAAGTAATGTAATGTATGTACACAGTGACTGCACCAGCAGAATAGTGAGCGCAGCTCTGGAGTATAATACAGGATAAGTAATGTAATGTATGTACACAGTGACTGCACCAGCAGAATAGTGAGCGCAGCTCTGGAGTATAATACAGGATAAGTAATGTAGTGTATGTACACAGTGACTGTACCAGCAGAATAGTGAGCACAGCTCTGGAGTGCTAAGGCAATCAATCTGTAATGCTACAAAAAGCCCCGGCATAAAAAAATATAACAATCCCAATCCTTTGCTGGGTCCTGTATTGTACGTCTTGTATCTTTGTCTGCATTATGAGATTCCATTTTCTCCACTTTCTGCACCCCGTGCCTCATCCCCTTTCCCAGAAAATAAGAATCAATGACCACAAATATTTCTCAGCCCCCGTCTCTTGCTATGTTACAGGTGTTATTTGGGAGGGTCCAGGTATTAGATGTGAGTCATATCCTGCTATCTTATTATACTGACCACATTTCTATTTGGTTTGGGTGGAGTCGCCTTGTTACTCCCTGTATGTGTGACCGGGCAGATCTCAGTCACATCTGATTTATAGAGGGATATATGTGTCTTTATGGTGAGGTTACTGAAACTAAAGTAAATGCTATTTATTTATTCATTTATTTTTTCTTAGTATTTTTATTGCAGGTGACAATATGAAGTGCAGTACTGATCACTCTCCTCTAGGTGGCGGTGCACACTCAGACATTTCACTTCTGTATTTCTGCTTCTTTGTTTCTTGGATGATTTTTCTCCTGTATTATATAAATGCATTTACAAAAATGTCAGCGGGGTTGAAAAATGACTAATAACAGCAGCACCAGAGTATATGGAGGGGTAGAGGGGCGGTCACACTCACGTCCTGTTACCTGCTATGGCCGTAGGTTCCATCTGTCCTAGTATTATAAATGGGTCCTGGGGGGTCTTGTTACAGAGTTTGCATTGGGGTTCAGGTGCATCATACAAGGGTTGGTTCACACTATCCTTATTAATGTCCTAGGATGGATGAGAGCAATGGACATTCATGCTTTATGTGCAAGCATGTGGACTGCAGTTCCATGGGACTGACAAAGATAGAGGAGCACAATACACTACTATACCCAGCAGTCCTATAAGCCAATGGTTTATTTGTGCCCCAACTTTCTATAGGCACGATTCTAATAATCTGCCACTTCCATTGGACTTCCAAGTACTCACCATGGACTGTGCCGGCCCAATGTCTGGTCCCTGCCTGAGAGTGCTTGGGAGATCTCTAGATAGTTGTCCCTTTAGCCCTGATGTCTTATAGTGGCGTCTGGAAGGATCAGCACTGACCCCTGCAGGAGCTCGAGGGTGTCTGCACTGCGGGGTGGGCAATAGGGGCATTGCTGACCCTGTAGTAATACATCAGAGATAAAGGGACGGCGATAGGTAGACTATTCTTTCTCCCAACCGCTCTCCATGTCCAGAAAAAAACAGGACCCCCTATAATTCCAGAGGGGGCGCTATGGGGGCATTATATTATACAGTGGTTACTAAGGTGGCACTATATTGTGTGGGGTAGGGGGTACTAAGGAACATTAAACTATGGGGGTGCACTGATAGGATATTATAATGTGTCGGGGCATAATACTACGTGGAGGCATTATACTGTGTGGGACACTAAAGAGCCATTATATGGGGTCACTAAGGGGACAATATAATGTGTGGGGGCACCAATGGGGCATTATATCATGGAAAAGCCACTAGGGGGCATTATACTGTTTTGTGGCAATATACTATGTGGGGGGCATTATAATGTGTGGGATAACCAATGTGGAATTATAACATGTGGAGGGTCACTAAGGGGTTGTTATACAGTGAGGAGACACTAGGGGGCATTATATGTTGTTGTATGTTACGACAGGTGGGCACTATTAGGGATGGGATGACAGGGGGTATTCTATAGCTGTATCTTATATACTGGTAGGCTCTAATATATTAATATTGACTTCATATCCAGACCCCAATACCCGGAGGACCCCCCACCACATAATCCAGCCCAGATAGTCGGGGGTGTCTATATCAGATGTTGAGCCTCCAGTTCTTCCTCTGCTCTGGGATTTAATATTCGGGCTCTCCATCATCCCCCGGGCGGCAGTGACAGGCTGGATATTAGGAGATTGTCTATAGTTTGTGAGACTGAGCCGTCAGATATTCATCTCCCCATTGATATTCATGGCAGACAGGGAGCGGCGGTATCTGCTGCATCTCCCGGGTTGGCGCGTGTTCACACATCTGCATTCTCTGCGCCTGCTGCTCCAACAAAGGATTGTCTGCCAATATCCATCACATAGACAATAGACACATCAGTATATTGTACAGGGCTGACCTGGGGGGTCGGAGGTAACGGTGGGGGTCTAATGTGAGATGTCATTAATAACATGTAACAGGTAAGTGTCATAAAAAGGGCAAAAAATTGTGAAAAAATCATTAAAACTAAAGGTAAAATGTATAAAAGGAAGGTGGTGTAATATTATGTCATTGTGGAGATGGAAGGTCTGATGTGGTCGCATCAATATCCAGCGCTGAGGGTCCGCAGATCTGACAGAAGGGGCACAGAAGACATCGTAAGGAGCCGGACACAAGACCAAAGCAGTAACTACTATAGATACAGACCTCAATGCTGATATGGGGTCCTCAGTGATCTCCAAGTGACACTGCCACTAGGGGGAGCTCAAGGCATACAGCTGTACATGGGCAGATTTGGTATTTCTGGGACTCCAAGCAAAGTTATGTCTGTCAGCCTTCTAATATTGCTGCTTTAGTGTCTTTGCACAGTATAACGTCCCCTTAGTGCCCCTACACACAGTACACTGCTCCCTTAGTGCCCCTACACACAGTATACTGCCGCCTTAGTGCCCCTACACACAGTATACTGCCCCCTTAGTGCCCCTACACACAGTATACTGCTCCCTTAGTGCCCCTACACACAGTATACTGCCACCTTAGTGCCCCTACACACAGTATACTGCTCCCTTAGTGCCCCTACACACAGTATACTGCCCCCTTTGTGCCCCACACAGGATACTGTCCCCTTAGTGCCCCTACACACAGTATACTGCCCCTTAGTGCCCCTACACACAGTATAATGCCCCCTTTGTGCCCCTACACACAGTATACTGCTCCCTTAGTGCCCCTACACACAGTATACCGCCCCCTTAGTGCCCCTACACACAGTATACCGCCCCCTTTGTGCCCCACACAGTATACTGCCCCCTTAGTGCCCCTACACACAGTATACTGCCCCCTTAGTGCCCCTACACACAGTATACTGCCCCCTTAGTGCCCCTACACACAGTATACTGCCCCCTTAGTACCCCACACAAAGTATACTGCCCCCTTAGTACACCACACACAGTATACTGCCCCCTTAGTGCCCCTACATACAGTATACTGCCCCTTAGTGCCCCTACACACAGTATACTGCCCCTTAGTGCCCCTACACACAGTATACTGCTCCCTTAGTGTCCCTACACACAGTATACTGCCCCCTTAGTGCCCCTACACACAGTATACTGCCCCCTTTGTGCCCCACACAGGATACTGTCCCCTTAGTGCCCCTACACACAGTATACTGCCCCCTTAGTGCCCCTACACACAGTATAATGCCCCCTTTGTGCCCCTACACACAGTATACTGCTCCCTTAGTGCCCCTACACACAGTATACTGCCCCCTTAGTGCCTGTTACACTATGTGTGAATGCTCTGTGGACACCTATGGCTGATAGGGGAAATGCACAGCAGACAATAGTTACAGCAAAGAAGAGACGAACTTACAGTCAGTTGCAGCACAGCTGGGTAGCGTTCGGCCGGTAGTAGAAGGCAGGTTGTGTAGCACTAGAGGTTTTCCTGATGAGAGACTGAATCAATCAGGGGGAGCTCATGTGCAGCTGAGGGGATAAGCTGAAGGGCAACAGCCGGGAGGAAGACAGGTATCTAGATGCAGGTATGGTAGGAAATGGCAGAACTCTGGAACAAGAGAACCACAGGACTCTTCACAATAGAGGCGGAGAGCTAGAGGCAGCCGAGACAAAGATCTGACTGATACTCAAGCAGGGAGGAACACAGGTGCATTCATTAATATAGCCTCAAGAGCAGGCAAGATGGCCACCGAAGCTATAGCGGCCATCTTACAACGAGGCAGACTTGCCCACAGACAGGTGAAACGTAAAAACAGAACTGGATCCTTACACTACCCCCACCTTAGGAGTGGCCTCCGGACACCCTATGGGCGGGCTTACCGGGATGTCTTCGGTGGAACCTGGACACCAGACGGGGAGCATTTATATTATCAACAGGTTCCCAAGAATTTTCTTCAGGCGGGTACCCTTCCCACTTGACCAGATACTGTAATCGGTTCCTATGGATTCTAGAATCCAGAATCTCTTCCACCAAAAATTGTTCCTCACCATCAATCAATACTGAATCGGGTGGTTGGGCAGCGCGTCCCGGGAACGGATTAGGGATAGCAGCCTTCAATAGGGAAACATGGAATACTGGATGGATTTTCATGGTGTTGGGGAGCTTTAATCTAACGGCCACTGCACTGATGATGGCACTTATCTTAAATGGTCCTACAAATCTTTGCCCCAGCTTCGGGGAGGGTACTCTCAGTTTTAAATTTTTTGTAGAAAGCCAGACTAAGTCTCCAACTTTGAATATGGGTTCTGGTCTGCGGGACTGATCCGCTGATCTCTTATATCTCTCCTGAGCTGCAGTCAAGGTTTCCTTCAACACTTCCAAGTTTTGCTGAATGATTGCCACACGTTCCGTAACTGCCGGTATGGTGACATCACTTGGCAGCCTGGGAAAAACTTTGGGGTGGAACCCCAGATTGACATAGAAGGGTGACACCTTTGTAGAAGCACTCTGGGAATTGTTATAGGAGAATTCTGCCAGAGGAAGGAGATCCAGCCAATCATCCTGCAAATGACTGATGAAACAACGCAGGTACTGTTCCAAAGTCTGATTGGTCCTCTCGGTCTGGCCGTTTGACTGCGGATGGTAGGCAGAGGACAAGCGGACTTTAATGTCTAATGCTGAACAAAATCCTTGCCAGAATCTCGCCATGAATTGCGCTCCTCGATCTGAAATGACTTCGTCGGGGACCCCGTGCAGCCGAAAGACATTTTAAATAATTAATTCCACAGTGTCTTTAGCAGTTGGTAGTCTGGGGTAAGGTATAAAGTGGGCAGCCTTCGTTAATCGATCAACCACAACTAGAATGGTATTCATACCCTTAGAGATAGGTAATTCGACAATAAAGTCCATAGATATGGATCCCCATGGACGAGAAGGCACTGGCAGAGGTTGTAGCAATCCAGTCGGAGCAGACCGAGGTGTCTTACATCTGGCACAGATGACACAAGAACGGACATAGTCTTTAACATCCCTCTGATACCCCGGCCACCAGAAGAATCGTGAGAGGAACTCCTGAGTCTTCTGCACCCCTTTATGACCTGCCACCTTGGAGTCATGCATCAGTCTTAGTACTCTTAGTTTGGCAGACTTAGGCACGTAGAGGCATTGGCCTTGGAACCATACTCCATTTTTAAAGGTCAGATGAACGTCATTAGCCGGCTGGGACAAGAGAGGATCAGTGACATAGGCTTCCTTAAAGGCGTTAATTAAGTCTTCATTCTGTATCACTCCCACCACATTGGCGTCGGGTACTATAGTCTCAAATGAAGGAGCCGAATCCGATTCGGTAGAGAACATCCGGGAAAGGGCGTCAGCCTTGCCATTACGGGAGCCCGGTCGATAGGAGATGATAAAATTAAATTGGTTTAGAAATAGGCTCCAGCGAACCTGTCGGGGAGAAAGACATCTTGCGGATCGGACAAACTCCAAATTACGGTGATCGGTGAGTACGACAATCTGCTGAGAAGCCCCCTGCAAATGATGCCTCCATTCTTTGAACGCGGAGATGATCGCCAACAGTTCCTTGTTTCCGACATCGTAATTCCTCTCAGCAGAAGATAACTTTCGGGAGAAGTATGCACAAGGGTGCAAGAGACCCTTTTCTCCTGTTCTCTGAGATAAGACAGCTCCCACGGCACTGTCTGAAGCGTCCACCTCTATTATAAATGCCAACTCCGGATCAGGATGTATTAATACTGGGGCGGATGTGAACCTTGACTTAAGGCGAGTAAATGCCTCCTGGGCTTGGGGTGTCCAACGGAACACTGTCCCCTTCTTGGTAAGTTGGGTAATGGGACTGACAATCTCTGAGAAGTGCTTAATAAAGCGCCGGTAAAAGTTGGCAAAGCCTATGAAACGTTGTACCTCTCGGGTATTCTTCGGGACCGGCCAATCCATGATTTCTTGGATCTTACTGATATCCATATACAATCCTTGTTGTGAGATTACATAGCCCAAAAACTGGATCTCAGTCTTGTGGAACTCGCATTTTTCGAGTTTAATGTAAAGTTGGTTTACTCGTAGGCGGTCCAGAACAATCTTCACATGTTCCTCATGTTCTTGTAGAGAGCTGGAAAAAATAAGGATATCGTCCAAATACACCACCATGAACTGATCCAAGAGATCCCGGAAGATGTCATTAACCAAATGTTGGAAAGCAGCTGGGGCATTGCATAGACCAAACGGCATGACCAGATATTCAAAGTGTCCGTACCGACACCGAAAGGCAGTTTTCCACTCGTCTCCTTTTCTAATCCGCAGTAAGTTGTATGCTCCTCGAAGATCTAATTTGGAAAAAATCTTGGCATGGCGAACTCGTTCCAGAAGTTCGGGGATTAGAGGAAGTGGATAACGATTCTTAACAGTGATTTTGTTGAGTTCCCGATAATCTATGCAGGGTCTGAGGGACCCGTCCTTCTTTTTCACAAAAAAGATTGGAGCACCTGCTGGAGATGAGGAAGGACGAATAAACCCCTTTGCCAGGTTTTCATCAACGTAGTCCTTGAGGGCCTTTAACTCCGGCCCGGCTAGAGGATAGATGTGGCCAAACGGTATTGCTGCACCGGGCAAAAGCTCAATTGGACAGTCATATGGCCGGTGTGGTGGAAGTTTATCTGCATTCTTCTTGTCACTCACGCCCAAGAAGTCAGAATAGACTGATGAAAAAAGGTTAGAAGGATTGTCAGGAACAGATGTGACCGGGCAAATGGCTGACTTCTTCTTTGCAGGGAAGCGTAACTCTCTAGTTTCCCAGTTGATAGCTGGGTTCTGCTTTTTCAACCATGGGAGGCCTAGGATTACTGGAAAATGAGGAGAGGAGATAAGCATGAAGGATAGTTCTTCCTGATGATCAGGCGGCATGGATACCCTTAGGGGTCTGGTTTCCTGATCTATTGGCCCCGATACCAGGGGGGAACCATCCACAGTCTCCATAAGCACGGGTGAGGCCCTATGTTGGGTTGCGATACCATGTTCTTTAGCAAAGGCCAGATCCATGAAGTTGCCACTAGCTCCGGAATCCACCATTGCTGAGGTGGAAATCCAACGAGTGTTGGTCCAAATCTGAATTGGCAGGAGGCAATGGGTCTCCTTCTTCCTCTTCTCCAGGTGTGAAGCCACCGACGACAGGGTCTGAATAACTGCATTCAAAGGCTGTGACGCTTCTGAGGCTTCTGATTCACAGTCAGACAAATCTCCTTCGGCCACGGCTGCGACAGTCCTGCGAGGTCGATTCGGGCAATTTATGAGAAAATGACCGGACTCCCCACAATAGAGACATAGACCGTCACGCAGCCGGCGTTCCCTACGAGCATTACTCTCAGACCTCTGTACAACATCTAGTTGCATTGGCTCAGTCTCCTGTGGGGCCTATTAGAAGGTTCCTTGGGAAATGCAGGAGAAAATGCTGGTGGGCTGTCCCTGCGATTCATTGCTGCCCATCTCTCTTGTCTTCGTTCGGATAAGCGGATATCAATCCGTATGCAATGGTGTACATACTCTTCAAACTTGGAGGGAGCCTCAGAACGGGCCAGTTCGTCCTTAATGGCGCTGGATAATCCTCTCCTGAACAACGGTAGTTGCGCCTCAGATTTCCAAGTCGTGTCCACTGCCCATCTCTTAAATTCCATGGCATACTCTGTGACCGTACGTCGGCCCTGTCGAAGCGCCAGTAAGTTGGTCTCTGCAGTGGCGCGACGATTAGGATCATCAAACATCAGGGCCATGCCATCAAGGAACTGAGTCAGACTATCTAGACAAGGATCAGCGGTCTCAATTAGCGGGTTTGCCCATGCTAGAGCCTTGTGTGTCAGAAGCATGATGACGCAGAGTACCTTGGCGCGATCATTTGGAAATTGACCGATATGTGCATCAAAATAGAGTTTACACTGGTTTACAAAGCCACGGTACTTGTCGCGGTCTCCACCAAACCTAAATGGTGGCAATTTTGGGGGGCTCAGTACTACGGGGGGAGCTGACTTCAAAGCCTCAACCGCGGTTGTCCGTGTATGCAAGTCTTGCATCGCTTTGCCAAGATCCTGCACATTTTTGTTAGCTTGTATCTCTAGAGAATTTATCTTGGACTTTAGCGACTGCAACTCTGTATACAAAGAAGTTGTGTATTGCTGTATTCTCTTAACACGGGTCTCCAAGTCCCCAGACTCAGCGGCCTCCATCTTGTGGGCTTGAGTATCCTGTTACACTATGTGTGAATGCTCTGTGGACACCTATGGCTGATAGGGGAAATGCACAGCAGACAATAGTTACAGCAAAGAAGAGACGAACTTACAGTCAGTTGCAGCACGGCTGGGTAGCGTTCGGCCGGTAGTAAAAGGCAGGTTGTGTAGCACTAGAGGTTTTCCTGATGAGAGACTGAATCAATCAGGGGGAGCTCATGTGCAGCTGAGGGGGTAAGCTGAAGGACAACAGCCGGGAGGGAGACAGGTATCTAGATGCAGGTATGGTAGGAAATGGCAGAACTCTGGAACAAGAGAACCACAGGACTCTTCACAATAGAGGCGGAGAGCTAGAGGCAGCCGAGACAAAGATCTGACTGATACTCAAGCAGGGAGGAACACAGGTGCATTCATTAATATAGCCTCAAGAGCAGGCAAGATGGCCACCGAAGCTATAGCGGCCATCTTACAACGAGGCAGACTTGCCCACAGACAGGTGAAACGTAAAAACAGAACTGGATCCTTACAGTGCCCCTACACACAGTATACCGCCCCCTTTGTGCCCCACACAGGATACTGCCCCCTTAGTGCCCCTACACACAGTATACTGCCCCCTTAGTGCCCCTACACACAGTATACTGCCCCCTTAGTGCCCCTACACACAGTATACTGCCCCCTTAGTGCCCCTACACACAGTATACTGCCCCCTTAGTACCCCACACAAAGTATACTGCCCCCTTAGTACAACACACACAGTATACTGCCCCCTTAGTGCCCCTACATACAGTATACTGCCCCTTAGTGCCCCTACACACAGTATACTGCCCCCTTAGTGCACCTACACACAGTATACTGCTCCCTTAGTGTCCCTACACACAGTATACTGCCCCCTTAGTGCCCCTACAAAGTATACTACCCCCTTAGTTCACCTACACACAGTATACTGCCCCCTTAGTGCCCCTACACAGTATACTTCCCCCTTAGTGCACCTACATACAGTATACTGCCCCCTTAGTGCCCCACACGGTATACTGCCCCCTTAGTGCCCCACACGGTATACTTCCCCCTTAGTGCCCCACACAGTATATTGCCCCCTTAGTGCCCCTACACACAGTATACTGCCCCCTTAGTGCACCTACACACAGTATACTGCTCCCTTAGTGTCCCTACACACAGTATACTGCCCCCTTAGTGCACCTACACACAGTATACTGCTCCCTTAGTGTCCCTACACACAGTATACTGCCCCTTAGTGCCCCTACACAGTATACTGCCCCCTTAGTGCACCTACACACAGTATACTGCTCCCTTAGTGTCCCTACACACAGTATACTGCCCCCTTAGTGCACCTACACACTGTATACTGCTCCCTTAGTGTCCCTACACACAGTATACTGCCCCCTTAGTGCCCCTACACAGTATACTGCCCCCTTAGTGCACCTACACACAGTATACTGCCCCCTTAGTGTCCCTACACACAGTATACTGCCCCCTTAGTGTCCCTACATAGTATACTGCCCCCTTAGTGCCCCACACGGTATACTGCCCCCTTAGTGCCCCACACAGTATACTGCCCCCTTAGTGCCCCTACACACAGTATACTGCCCCCTTAGTGTCCCTACACACAGTATACTGCCCCCTTAGTGCCCCTACACACAGTATACTGCCCCCTTAGTGCCCCTACACACAGTATACTGCCCCCTTAGTGCCCCTACACACAGTATACTGCCCCCTTAGTGCCCCTACACAGAGTATACTGCTCCCTTAGTGCCCCTACACACAGTATACTGCCGCCTTAGTGCCCCTACACACAGTATACTGCCCCCTTAGTGCCCCTACACAAAGTATACTGCTCCCTTAGTGCCCCTACACACAGTATACTGCCCCCTTAGTGCCCCTACACACAGTATACTGCTCCCTTAGTGCCCCTACACACAGTATACTGCCCCCTTAGTGCCCCTACACACAGTATACTGCTCCCTTAGTGCCCCTACACACAGTATACTGCCCCCTTAGTGCCCCTACACGCAGTATACCGCCCCCTTTGTGCCCCACACAGGATACTGCCCCCTTAGTGCCCCTACACACAGTATACTGCCCCCTTAGTGCCCCTACACACAGTATACTGCCCCCTTAGTGCCCCTACACACAGTATACTGCCCCCTTAGTACCCCACACAAAGTATACTGCCCCCTTAGTACACCACACACAGTATACTGCCCCCTTAGTGCCCCTACACACAGTATACTGCCCCCTTTGTGCCCCACACAGGATACTGTCCCCTTAGTGCCCCTACACACAGTATACTGCCCCCTTAGTGCCCCTACACACAGTATAATGCCCCCTTTGTGCCCCTACACACAGTATACTGCTCCCTTAGTGCCCCTACACACAGTATACTGCCCCCTTAGTGCCCCTACACACAGTATACCGCCCCCTTTGTGCCCCACACAGGATACTGCCCCCTTAGTGCCCCTACACACAGTATACTGCCCCCTTAGTGCCCCTACACACAGTATACTGCCCCCTTAGTGCCCCTACACACAGTATACTGCCCCCTTAGTGCCCCTACACACAGTATACTGCCCCCTTAGTACCCCACACAAAGTATACTGCCCCCTTAGTACACCACACACAGTATACTGCCCCATTAGTGCCCCTACATACAGTATACTGCCCCTTAGTGCCCCTACACACAGTATACTGCCCCCTTAGTGCACCTACACACAGTATACTGCCCCCTTAGTGCCCCTACACACAGTATACTGCCCCCTTAGTGCCCCTACACACAGTATACTGCCCTCTTAGTTCCCCCACACACAGTATACTGCCCTCTTAGTACCCCTACACAGTATACTGCCCCCTTAGTGCCCCTACACACAGTATACTGCCCCCTTAGTGCCCCCACTTATAGTATAAAGGTCTCCCATACAGAATACACTTTCATGGGTGCACATGTCATCAGACAGTGATATATACTGTAATCTAACTCTAATATAGTCTATCACATGTACTGACATCTAGTGGCCACACTGGCTACACAGTCCGTCCACTTCACAAAAAGCCATTGGGTTGCTGTAAATGGTTTTCTGGGCTATAGGGCTGATCGTCTAGTTTATTACTGGCCCCGGCTGTATGGGTCACAGCGCCACACTTGTCCTTGTGGTCGAATCTGATACTGTTAATGCAAAATGTCATTAAGCCATTGCTAAGTTCTATGAATTTCTGCGAAAGCTGAGTGACAACCAATATTCTAACAATCTTATCACCCAGCGTTCCTAGACTCCAGAATGACTAGTAATATTGGTCTGGTCACATCAAGGAATAAATATGAAGCTGCAACCATCAGTATCACATACAGGTCCTCAAAGCGGCGCCCCAACTAATATGTCTGCCTTAACAGCTCCTACAGGTGATGACACCCAGCTTTCCAAGATACTGTTGGGCAAAAAAGCCTTATTATATGAATGCAGTTATGTAGTGTTGTTTCATAGTCAGTAGGATTTGTTATGCAGGAAACTGGTAAAGCTGGGTGACAACTAAAATAGCTGCCCTAACAGCTCCTACAGGTGATGACACCCAGCTTTCCTAGGTTCCTGAGTGTCAAATCATCCCAGTAATGTAGATATCAATGCTGGCATGTAGTGCTGCATCATAACCTGTAGGATTTGTTATGTAGGATACTGGTAAAGCTGGGTGACAAATAAAATATCTGTCCTAACAGCTCCTACAGATGTTGACACCCAGCTTTCCTTATGTTGCATCATAAATAACCTGTAGGATTTGTTATGCAGGATACTGGAAAGCTGGGTGAATACACCCGTATAAGCTATGCAGGTTGTCGCCCATACAGCCACCAGATGCAGACATAGGTGATGGGTCTGGATTTCTATATTTTGGTTCCCTTCTTCCTGGCATACAAATAGTGCCCGGGCTCCATTGGCCTAGTCCCTGGCACACAAGGGGTGGGCGCTGTCAGTAATGGCTGCTAATGGCAGCTTGGGTGTCTATAACTACAGCTTTATGGCCTGTTCCCTGGATGAAGCTTCCATCAGGTTGTTGTCTCAGAGTCAATGAAGCGTGCTGAGATAGCCAAAGATCAATATGAGCCTCATCTCTGACGCTGGCTGCTGTTTGCAAAGAGTTAACAGGCGTAAAATAAGGGGTGAGGGTGGGGGGCATCACCACAGTAACACCAACTTTATTAATCCTTCGATGGGCTGATAAGACGCGGCTGCTCCATGTGAACAGGACACAGTCAGATGGCTCTTTAATTAAAAAGAGTTTTGCTCAGGAAATGATGGGCGCAGCAGGGAGGGCCCGGCGGGTGTGGGCAGGGGGCCCATCCTGCAGCATCTCTGCCTGTTGCTTGGATATTATCGGCCTCCCCTCATCTCTGCACATTTCTTCCTCATCCTCTGCCTGGTCCAGCTCCCTCCTCCGCCATCTAATAACAATAGTCCTAGTATTAGTAATAGGGCTCATCATAGGGCGCCCAACCCCCTGGTGTCAGTGCTCAGCTCCATGGCTCAGGGCAGTGGATCCCAGCTCCTGCTCAACATGTACCTCACAGGTAGAGACTCAGACACCCAGCACTGGGATTTGGGGGTGTCAGGATTGGGAGACCTCAAAAAGTTTTGATTTTGGGGTAATGGGGACACCTGGAAGTTCTGGCATCTAATCTTTGGATCCCTGGATTATTCTATTTTGTATTTTCGTTCCTTTACCTGCAGCTTCTTCTGTCATCTGCTCCAT
Organism: Leptodactylus fuscus; assembly: GCF_031893055.1. NCBI lineage: Eukaryota > Metazoa > Chordata > Amphibia > Anura > Leptodactylidae > Leptodactylus > Leptodactylus fuscus. Next base: position 89,366,439 of record NC_134272.1, read on the forward strand.
CATCCACCATGATCCTTCTCTGCACCCCAAAAACTGGCTCTGGTCACCCCTATTCTGACTCCACTACAACCACATGGCCTTATTATCCTGCAAATCTTCTTCCTGATCGTTTCTGACTCCCCAAACCTAACTTTTACCTGTACAGATTCTTTGGTGTAGGTATTTGGGGTGTCCTCATCCTGTAGCCCTAATAATATCCATAGCCCCATAATATCTGAGACCTGACACCCCATTATTCTTCACCCTTAGAGCATTGGCAGAAGGTTACTCCTCATCCTGGAATAGATCTGACACCCTCCTTATTCTGACAACCCCTTAGCTTCTATTTCAGAATGTCTGACACCTTACCTTCCTCTTTATCCTCCTCTGACAACCTTCTGTCTTCTTTTTCTTAATACTTGATCCCCACTTTGCTCTTTGTCTCATTAATGTCAGACACCCCACTATTTTCTAGCTGGTCCCTGTCCCCCTGCACTTGCTGTCTCTTCTTCTCTCTTCTCCTCTCAGCCGACATATATTATCCCAGAGAAGTCGGATTTCCCTTTTCTTAGGTTTCTGTCTTCTTCTTATTAATATCTGACCCCTTACTGTCTCATTAATCCCTGACACCCCACTATTTTGTACTAGACCCCCCCAGAATGGTCCGAGTCCCCCTGTACCTGCTGTCTCTTTTCTTCTCCTCTCAGCCGACTACATATACCTGAATAGTCGGGTTCCCTTTTCCAGGATTGTGTCTTCTTCTTATTAATATCTGACCCCTTACTGTCTCGTTAATCCCTGACACCCCACTATTTTGTACTAGACCTCCAGAATGGTCCGAGTCCCCCTGTACCTGCTGTCTCTTTTCTTCTCCTCTCAGCCGACTACATATACCTGAGTAGTCGGGTTCCCCTTTGCAGGATTTTGTCTTCTTTTCCTTGATATCTGACCCCTTACTGTCTCATTAACCCCTGACACCCCACTATTTTGTACTAGACCCCCCAGGCTGGTCCCTGTCCTCCAGTCCGTGCTGTCTCTTCTCCTCTCAGCCGACTACTTATACCTGAGTAGTCGGGTTTCCTTTTCCAGGATTGTGTCTTCTTCTTATTAATATCTGACCCCTTACTGTCTCGTTAATCCCTGACACCACACTATTTTGTACTAGACCCCCCAGAATGGTCCTAGTCCCCCTGTACCTGCTGTCTCTTTTCTTCTCCTCTCAGCCGACTACTTATACCTGAGTAGTCGGGTTCCCTTTTCCAGGATTTTGTCTTCTTTTCCTTAATATCTGACCCCTTTCTGTCTCATTAACCCCTGACACCCCAGTATTTTGTACTAGACCCCCAGGCTGGTCCCTGTCCTCCAGTCCCTGCTGTCTCTTCTCCCCTCAGCCGACTCCTTATAATATCCCTGAGAAGTCGGATTTCCTTTTTCCTGGACGCGTTTCCTGCCATCTCCCCTTACATCTCTGCCTGGGTGTCGGGAGCTTCGGGAACACCCACAAATCAGAGGGACACCTGCAAACTACTGAGGCACCCACACCCCATAGGGATCCCCACAAACCAGACAAGCAACAACGAATTACTAGGACACCCCCAAACCCAAGAGACACCCACAATGGGGTTACATGATGGGATATATCCTTATATGAGGGGCAAAGACACCTCCATTCTAGAGGACCAGGCTAGGACACCCCAAAACCACAAACACCCTAAGTCACTGCTAAGGGATCCATTGGGGATCACTTACCTGTATCTGGGAGTGAGGGGTGCAGGGGGGGGGGCAGGAGGGAGATCCTTTCCATTATTGGGACATTTATAGTCTGTATTTCGTTTTCTGGGAAGTTTTGGCCATTTCTTACATCTTCTCCCCCACACACCGATCATTTCCCATCAGACTTGTGACCTGTGATCGTTGTCGGATTGGGGGATCAGATCTGCGGTTCTTCTATACAATTAATCATTTTTCTTGGGCTCAGATCCTGTAGGTGAAAGTTTCCTGAAGGAGAAAACGCAGAACTGGAGGCCATTCACTGCCGGAGTCCAGAAAGGTGAGAACAGAGACTTACCAGGACGTGTATATATCTAATAGTATGTGGCGGTATATAATAATGGCATTAGTACCTAGAGCTGACATAAGCTCCTACTCAACAATATACAACAGTATATACATATATATACACATGTATACTGGGGTAAGAGTCAGAAAAGCATCAAAGTCTTGTATTGTAGGAGCAATGTCTCAGCAATGCGGTTTTTTCTAATGCCGCATGATGGCTCGGGCAGGATAGTTCCGTCTTTCTTACATCAGTTTCATATGTTACCATTTAGACAGTTACAGATGCGATTTTTGCAGTCAGAGAAGTGAGATTCTTTGTGTATTTGAGCTTTAGAATTAAATCCGAAACCCCTTGTTATATATTGGATTGTTACAGGCTGAGAATGGGATAAAATAATAGAAATGATGGAATATTAGATATAGTCATATTTATTAGATTTATTACATCCCTTCATTCCATCACTGACATAAAGTGTGCAGAGAGAATGAGAATATCACAGATTATTAGAAGAATTCACTGCAACATTGTAACGAATCCGAGAGATGATTATTCCCAAACACAATAGTAATGGTGAATATTATCAGTATCAGTGATATCTACTGAGCAGACACAATGTACAACTAATAAGAAATAAAATTGTAGTAATACAGTAAATCAATGCAAGAAATAATAATAATAATAATAATAATTAAATAAATGTGACTTTAATGAATTATTATTATTATTATTGTTATTATTATTATTAATATACATAAACTGTCTCTAATTACAGACATAAACATTACATACAGTTATATACCTATAAAATATAGCTATACATAGGCTTTTGTACATACATTCATAGGAATATAGTTAGAATGTAGCAATATATAGAATTATACACCAAAGATATATATATATATATATATATATATATATATATATATATATATATCACAGAGAAAGAGCTATAAAGTTATACACATACAGTGTGTGTGTGTGTGTGTGTGTATATTTGTATCACTATATGTTCTACAACATTCAATATATATATATATATATATATATATATATAGTCATATAGATATGCTGTGCTATACATACAATATATATATATATATATATATATATATATATGCTATACAGTTGTATAAATATAAATATTACTTCATATATAATTCAAGTATAGACATATAGTTATGTGGACATACAAGTATATACATTTATACATTTAGACTGTAGCTATGCATGTAGCTATATATCTATATTTTTCTAAACATATAGTTATACATACATATAGAATATAGTGATACATAGAATTACAGACAATAATTCTATCCATATAGCTATATATACAGGTATATACATACTCTTCTATATATAGTTAGATACATCTATAGCTTTGTACATATATCAGTGTTATTTACCCTTTTTCTATTATTATACCTTTCTAATTCTGTAGTATATGGTATATAGTATATACACTGTAGCTGCGCTGCTCTTGTATTATTCTCACTATTATAGATGATATAACTGTAATAAATGACTATTCTGTCCATCTCGTCACATATAATATCCTATAGATTAGCTCTGTATTTGGGGGTGTCAATGGCTGCAGACACCACAGAGAGCAGAGGAATATAATGGGGTAACCAGGTCAGGGGGTGTCTGGGTGTAAGGCAGACCCTGCCCCTGTAATATTGTGTAGTCTGCCCCTTATTCTGTCAGACGCCCCCGGCATCACTTCTACAATATCCACAATATATCCAATAATAATCCCAGTTTCTTTCCTCCCCCATCCACATATTACTGTGCAGAGGTCTCGGATGGACCAGAGACTTTTGTTGCACTTTTACGTTTTGGAATTTTAATGACAGAATCTGCAAATAAAATCCAGACCAATGGACGTGACAAATGGCACTGACTGATGGGGAACATCTAAGGCTCAGACTCCGTGTGCTGGAATTTTGCAGATTTTGCTGCATTTTTTCGAGCCAAAGCCAAGAATTGGCTACAAAAGGAAATGGGGAATATAAAGGAAGCTCAATCCACAAACTGCACCAAAAAGCTGCATTTTGGCAATGTGGGGTCTGAGCCTAACCCCTCGTGCACATCTGTGTTTGGTAATCCGTTTGGGGAGTCCGTATGGAGACCCCCAGAATGGAAAGTGACAAGTGGTGTGCAGTGAAAGCACACGGACCCCATAGACTATAATCATGTCCATGTCAACGAGTCATGCGGACATGAAAGTAGATCATGAAGTACAATGTTACTATGCAAATATTATTTACTTTAGGTACTTTGGTTTTAAGAGCGATATATCGGTATACCGCCATATACTGTATATATACTGTATATACAACCAGAAAGGTATTATTATGTAGAAACATTTTGGCATCATTTAGACATATGATAGAGAATGAATATTACATAGACATTGTAAATTAGATGACTTTATGTGTTATACAATAGTGTTATTTACCTAGTGTATGGCCGTATTATTTCATCATTGTGCTGTGTAATAGTATGGCGGTATTATATAAGTATTGTGTATCATTATCAGTAAGGCTATGTGAATGGGTTTATTATACCACTGCATCGTGTTTACGTAGCAGTATTATTTTAGGTCCTATGTGGCAGTGTTATTGAAGTATAATATAGATGTATTATTTATACTGATCCATAAAGTAACAACACAGTAACATCAGACCAATATTATTCAAAGGCGTCCACAGATGAGACCATGAAGGGTTACCCCTACGCATTAACCATTTCAGGCCTGGGCCATTGTCCCTGGATCCGGAGTGGACACATTTTGGGATTTTTTTTGTATATGCTGATTTTGGAGGCTGTAATGTTTTTTTTCTTTGGGGTTATTCCAATAATTTTTGCATTTTTTTTTGTGGTGATAAATTGGGATTTATTTTTATTTAATTAATCTTTTTGCAAATTGTTTTCTTTATTTGAATAGGCGAGGAAATTTTAATAAAGAATTCAGGTCTCATTTTTCAGATTCTTTATTTCACACTCTTAGGTGCTATTTACTACATTTTAAATAATTGCCCCCCCCCCCCCCAATAACTATTGGGGGTCATTTTAACATTACTATTATTTTATTCCTGCTGATTTGATACATTGGGGTGATGAGTGATCCGCCCGGGCGTATATAGTCACCAGGAAGAAGGTAATGTGGGGACTTGTATTGGCCGGTACCGAAGTGATATTAAATGTAACATTGTAACAATGTAAGGCGGGAGCAGTAACGTCTTGTCTTTGGCGCAGGCAGTGGACAGATCCAGCTATGGCAGTTCCTCCTGGAGCTCTTGTCCGATCACTCCAACGCCAACTGCATCGCCTGGGAAGGAACCAATGGAGAGTTCAAGCTGACCGATCCCGACGAGGTCGCCCGACGCTGGGGCGAGCGGAAGAGCAAACCCAACATGAACTACGACAAACTGAGCCGAGCCCTGCGCTACTACTACGACAAGAACATCATGGCCAAGGTCCACGGAAAGCGATACGCCTACAAGTTTGACTTCCATGGCTTGGCACAGGTGTGCCAGTCTGCACCCAGCACAGAACAGTCTCTGTACAAGTTTCAGAGCAATCTGCCCCATTTACCCTTTCCTGGCCTCTCCAAGCTGAACCTCATGACTTCGGGGGTCTCACCAGCTGGATTCTCATACTGGCCTGGCACCCCCTCAGCGTTGTACCCCAGTCACAGCCTGCAGTCTGCCCCTGGTGGATTCGGCACTGTGTCCCCCCCTCACCTCAGCTCCATGAACAGTGTGGGCAACATGAGCGCACATTACCATTAACTCCTTGTTTGCCAAAAACTGGTAAGGACTGGGCCAAAGGCCAGAATATCTCAAAAAAGTGCACAAGTCACTAGTGAGTCATGTGGTGTCATTCACTATTATGTGGAAACCTAAAACCAGCTGCGAGGGTAGGAGTAGTGTGAATAAGTCTCTATCTGAGGGCAACATGGAAAGGGGGGCTGAGGCTGGGGATATGTGAGCCTGTGAGTCCTGCAATCCCCCATAGTTATAGGGAACGCCTGTGAGTCCAGGAAGCAGAACCCACAGGCTTTCTCTATAGTTCCTGGAGCCCTTTAACATCATTTTACATGTTAGCAGACCCTATATTCTCTATATTCCCTATATTCCCTCTATTCCCTATATTCCCTCTATTCTCTATATTCTCTATATTCCCTATATTCCCTCTATTCTCTATATTCTCTATATTCCCTATATTCCCTCTATTCTCTATATTCTCTATATTCCCTATATTCTCTGTATTCCCTATATTCTCTATATTCCCTATATTCCCTCTATTCTCTATATTCTCTATATTCTCTATATTCCCTATATTCTCTATATTCCCTCTATTCTCTCTATTCCCTATATTCCCTATATTCTCTATGTTCCCTATATTCCCTATATTCTCTATATTCCCTATATTCCCTCTATTCTCTATATTCTCTATATTCCCTATATTTCCTATATTCTCTATATTCCCTATATTCCCTATATTCTCTATATTCCCTCTATTCTCTATATTCCCTATATTCTCTATATTCTCTATATTCCCTATATTCCCTCTATTCTCTATATTCCCTATATTCTCTATATTCTCTATATTCCCTATGTTCTCTATATTCCCTCTATTCTCTATATTCTCTATATTCCCTATATTCTCTATATTCCCTATATTTCCTATATTCTCTATATTCTCTATATTCCCTATGTTCCCTATGTTCTCTATATTCTCTATATTCCCTATATTCTCTATATTCGCTATATTCCCTATATTCTCTATATTCCCTATGTTCTCTATATTCCCTATATTCCCTATATTTCCTATATTCTCTATATTCCCTATGTTCCCTATGTTCTCTATATTCTCTATATTCCCTAAATTCCCTATGTTCCCTATATTCTCTATATTCGCTATATTCCCTATATTCCCTATGTTCCCTATATTCCCTATATTCTCTATATTCCCTATGTTCTCTATATTCTCTATATTCCCTATATTCCCTATATTCTCTATATTCCCTATATTTCCTATATTCTCTATATTCCCTATGTTCCCTATGTTCTCTATATTCTCTATATTCCCTATGTTCTCTATATTCTCTATATTCCCTATATTCTCTATATTCGCTATATTCCCTATATTCTCTATATTCCCTATGTTCTCTATATTCCCTATATTCTCTGTATTCCCTATATTCTCTATATTCCCTATATTCCCTCTATTCTCTATATTCTCTATGTTCCCTATATTCCCTATATTCTCTATATTCCCTATATTCTCTATATTCTCTATATTCCCTCTATTCTCTATATTCCCTATATTCCCTATATTCTCTATGTTCCCTATATTCCCTATATTCTCTATATTCCCTATATTCCCTATATTCCCTCTATTCTCTATATTCCCTATATTCCCTATATTCCCTCTATTCTCTATACTCTCTATATTCCCTATATTCCCTCTATTCTCTATATTCTCTATATTCCCTATAATCTCTGTATTCCCTCTATTCTCTACATTCCCTATATTCTCTATATTCCCTATGTTCCCTATATTCCCTATATTCTCTGTATTCCCTATTTCTCTATATTCCCTATATTTCCTATATTCTCTATATTCTCTATATTCCCTATGTTCCCTATGTTCTCTATATTCTCTATATTCCCTATATTCTCTATATTCCCTATGTTCTCTATATTCCCTATATTCCCTATATTCTCTATATTCCCTATATTCCCTATATTCTCTATATTCCCTATATTCCCTATGTTCCCTATATTCCCTATATTCCCTCTATTCTCTATATTCTCTATATTCCCTAATTTCCTATATTCTCTATATTCCCTATATTCTCTATATTCCCTATGTTCCCTATATTCTCTATATTCCCTATGTTCTCTATATTCTCTATATTCTCTATATTCCCTATGTTCTCTATATTCTCTATATTCGCTATATTCTCTATATTCCCTATATTCTCTATATTCCCTATGTTCTCTATATTCTCTATATTCCCTATATTCTCTATATTCTCTATATTCCCTATGTTCTCTATATTCTCTATATTCGCTATATTCCCTATGTTCTCTATATTCCCTATATTCTCTATATTCTCTATATTCTCTATATTCCCTATGTTCCCTAAACTCTCTATAGTCTGCTGCTCAGCCCCCTCCTCTATTCTATTCGATGTTGCCCTCAGATTGTACAGAGAAGCTTTAATATAGTGAAGTATATGACAACAGAATATCGGGGGGCTGTGATGGCTGATAAGGGTCAGACACTAGGGGGGGCCCTACAGCGGCCCGCGGTCCGCCAGTCCTAGCACATTATACGTGACGCACAGACATACTGGACACGTATGTAATCCATGTTGTACCTTATTGGAGGACATTCTTATTATTTTTGGGATTACATAGATAAAGCTGACTCGCTCTATAAACCTTTTAGTTCTTCACCACTTTCATTACCTCTGCTTGCTGTCAGTAAATAGGAGCAATCACGCTTATATCCAGATGATGTAACCCATTATACCACCTAGGACTTCTCAGAGCTGAGAGTTTGTTCCAATTGTATCCATTTCAGACAATCCTCTGTGAGCTAAACCGCCTGGATTTTGGTATGATGTGGACTTGTCATTTTGGGGACCCCTAGACAAGTGATGCGGGGGATGGGTAAGTAAAATATTGACTGCTACCTGTTGGAATAATCTAATATACAAGAACCAATTCTATAATAAAAGCCGTATCACAGTCCGCTGCTGTGGGGCCCCCAGATCTTCGGGGCCGCAGGCAATTGTGTGGGTTGTGCTAGGACTAACCTGATAATGCGGCGCTGAAACATTGTAACAAACTATTAGGACAGGAGACGGATTTGCTTTGCTGATACATTTGTCTCACATCATCAATATTGGATACAATGGTAACAAACCCTCAGCTGTGAAAAGAATCAGATCTGTAAAATGTAAAACTGCAGAACTTTTATATACAAGGATTCTAGTTTGTGGTGCGGGGTCTGAGGATCGCAGGGGGTTAATTCATCTCATCTTCTATCATGATGGATAAATTACAATATGTACAAAGGGGCGGAGCTGACACACCGAGAGCTGCGGACCAGAAGACGTCTCTACAGAACAGGCAGCAGTAACTGGAAGTCTGAAGACTCCTTCCTATCAGTGCCGATATTATGTCACATACTGATGTAGCTGAGCTGAATCTGTTCATCCCCAGTTCCTTCCGTGCACCAAACGCCCCGATGTCTCCATATTATATGTTTTATATTTCACAGCAGCCGAGTATAAAACCCGAGAAATCTCATCTATAACTGTGTGTCAAATAAAGAGACCGGAACCATAAGAAATGGCGACAATTTATTACACTTGTCTCCGAAATCTCTGGTATACGAAAAGCTTCAAAGGTGAAAAAGAGGAATTTGCTCCTGGCGCCACCTACTGGAAGGAGCTCAGTATAGAGCAGGGGTAGGGAACGTACGGCTCTCCAGCTGTTGCAAAACTACAACTCCCAGCATGCATACTGGCTCTGCTGTTCTGGGAACTCCCATGGAAGTGAATGGAGCATGCTGGGAGTTGTAGTTTCACAGCAGCTGGAGAGCCGAAGGTTCCCTACCCCTGATATAGAGTAATACCTGCCAACACCTACACTGCACTGAGGAGCGGAAATAACCTCCAAACAGCTGTCTGCTTACTATAGGACTCATGGCAGCAGAAATGTGAGCGCAGCTCTGGAGTATAATACAGGATAAGTAATGTAATGTATGTACACAGTGACTGCACCAGCAGAATAGTGAGCGCAGCTCTGGAGTATAATACAGGATAAGTAATGTAATGTATGTACACAGTGACTGCACCAGCAGAATAGTGAGCGCAGCTCTGGAGTATAATACAGGATAAGTAATGTAATGTATGTACACAGTGACTGTACCAGCAGAATAGTGAGCGCAGCTCTGGGAGTATAATACAGGATAAGTAATGTAATGTATGTACACAGTGACTGTACCAGCAGAATAGTGAGCGCAGCTCTGGAGTATAATACAGGATAAGTAATGTAATGTATGTACACAGTGACTGCACCAGCAGAATAGTGAGCGCAGCTCTGGAGTATAATACAGGATAAGTAATGTAATGTATGTACACAGTGACTGTACCAGCAGAATAGTGAGCGCAGCTCTGGAGTATAATACAGGATAAGTAATGTATGTACACAGTGACTGCACCAGCAGAATAGTGAGCGCAGCTCTGGGAGTATAATACAGGATAAGTAATGTAATGTATGTACACAGTGACTGTACCAGCAGAATAGTGAGCGCAGCTCTGGAGTATAATACAGGATAAGTAATGTAATGTATGTATACAGTGACTGTACCAGCAGAATAGTGAGCGCAGCTCTGGAGTATAATACAGGAGAAGTAATGTAATGTATGTACACAGTGACTGTACCAGCAGAATAGTGAGCGCAGCTCTGGAGTATAATACAGGAGAAGTAATGTAATGTATGTACACAGTGACTGCACCAGCAGAATAGTGAGCGCAGCTCTGGAGTATAATACAGGAGAAGTAATGTAATGTATGTACACAGTGACTGTACCAGCAGAATAGTGAGCGCAGCTCTGGAGTATAATACAGGAGAAGTAATGTAATGTATGTACACAGTGACTGCACCAGCAGAATAGTGAGCGCAGCTCTGGAGTATAATACAAGAGAAGTAATGTAATGTATGTACACAGTGACTGTACCAGCAGAATAGTGAGCGCAGCTCTGGAGTATAATACAGGATAAGTAATGTAATGTATGTACACAGTGACTGTACCAGCAGAATAGTGAGCGCAGCTCTGGAGTATAATACAGGAGAAGTAATGTAATGTATGTACACAGTGACTGTACCAGCAGAATAGTGAGCGCAGCTCTGGAGTATAATACAGGATAAGTAATGTATGTACACAGTGACTGTACCAGTAGAATAGTGAGCGCAGCTCTGGAGTATAATACAGGATAAGTAATGTAATGTATGTACACAGTGACTGTACCTGCAGAATAGTGAGCGCAGCTCTGGGGTATAATACAGGATAAGTAATGTAATGTATGTACACAGTGACTGCACCAGCAGAATAGTGAGCGCAGCTCTGGAGTATAATACAGGATAAGTAATGTATGTACACAGTGACTGCACCAGCAGAATAGTGAGCGCAGCTCTGGAGTATAATACAGGATAAGTAATGTAATGTATGTACACAGTGACTGTACCAGCAGAATAGTGAGCGCAGCTCTGGAGTATAATACAGGATAAGTAATGTATGTACACAGTGACTGCACCAGCAGAATAGTGAGCGCAGCTCTGGAGTATAATACAGGATAAGTAATGTAATGTAATGTATAATACAGGAGAAGTAATGTAATGTATGTACACAGTGACTGCACCAGCAGAATAGTGAGCGCAGCTCTGGAGTATAATACAGGAGAAGTAATGTAATGTATGTACACAGTGACTGCACCAGCAGAATAGTGAGCGCAGCTCTGGAGTATAATACAAGAGAAGTAATGTAATGTATGTACACAGTGACTGTACCAGCAGAATAGTGAGCGCAGCTCTGGAGTATAATACAGGATAAGTAATGTAATGTATGTACACAGTGACTGTACCAGCAGAATAGTGAGCGCAGCTCTGGAGTATAATACAGGAGAAGTAATGTATGTACACAGTGACTGTACCAGCAGAATAGTGAGCGCAGCTCTGGAGTATAATACAGGATAAGTAATGTAATGTATGTACACAGTGACTGTACCAGCAGAATAGTGAGCGCAGCTCTGGAGTATAATACAGGATAAGTAATGTAATGTATGTACACAGTGACTGCACCAGCAGAATAGTGAGCGCAGCTCTGGAGTATAATACAGGATAAGTAATGTAATGTATGTACACAGTGACTGTACCAGCAGAATAGTGAGCGCAGCTCTGGAGTATAATACAGGATAAGTAATGTAATGTATGTACACAGTGACTGCACCAGCAGAATAGTGAGAGCAGCTCTGGAGTATAATACAGGATAAGTAATGTAATGTATGTACACAGTGACTCTACCAGCAGAATAGTGAGTGCAGCTCTGGAGTATAATACAGGATAAGTAATGTAATGTATGTACACAGTGACTGTACCAGCAGAATAGTGAGCGCAGCTCTGGAGTATAATACAGGATAAGTAATGTAATGTATGTACACAGTGACTGTACCAGCAGAATAGTGAGTGCAGTTCTGGAGTATAATACAGGATAAGTAATGTAATGTATGTACACAGTGACTGTACCAGCAGAATAGTGAGCGCAGCTCTAGAGTATAATACAGGATAAGTAATGTAATGTATGTACACAGTGACTGCACCAGCAGAATAGTGAGCGCAGCTCTGGAGTATAATACAGGATAAGTAATGTAATGTATGTACACAGTGACTGCACCAGCAGAATAGTGAGTACAGCTCTGGAGTATAATACAGGATAAGTAATGTAATGTATGTACACAGTGACTACACCAGCAGAATAGTGAGCGCAGCTCTGGAGTATACCTGTCCCTGATGTGTCCTATACCTCTCTGTATATACACTTTATTGCTCTCTGTTATCTGTTATGTCAGTCTTCAGTATTGATGACAGCAGTCCTTCCTTCTTCCATGGATATCGTGCACTTCCCTTTATTCCTCCTGCCACAGATTCTCCTGCAGATATTCTGAGACAGCAGCAGACATTGGTATATATATATAGTTATATACTATAACCTGAAGGCTTCCCCGGGGTGTAGTAAAGCCTAAACTCTTCCACATACACAGATGTCCTGACATACTGCACTGACATGTTACTTATACTGTACATACTGGTATTTATAATTATGATACATTTTATTTATATCGCACCACCATATTCTGCAGCGCTGTACACATTGTAGGGTTCAAGTACAGACAAGATGAGACATTGCAGAGAAATAAATCAGTTTGCACAATTGGAGTGACAGCCTTGACCACAAGAGCTTACAATTACTGAATAATGCTGTACTAAGATTCCACACATCGGGAATAAAGTCCTGTATGCTGGTAGTGATGGAATAACACAGTCCAAATCCTATTAGAGACAGTTAGATAGTTGCCTATAACCCTACTGCCCTCTGCTGGTAGTCATGGAGTAATACAGGCTCATTCCTATTGCTCTGCTTCCCTCTGCTGGTAATTACTAGATACTACTATTACAGTAAATATATATATATATGTATATATATTGGCATTATATAATATTGTATCATTATCCTTTATAGCCATCCACAGATTACTGGGGGTCTCTATTAGGGGCAGGGGTGACGGCTTGCAGCGGCAGGGCTGTACTATAGTACTACAAATCCTAGTGTGTATATCAATATACAAGCTTGTGGGGTTGGGGCACCAAACAAAAGCTTCACTAGTGGGATGAAGAAATCTTAGGTTTCTCTTTGTGTGATGGCGGTTTCTGACTACAGCTTGGGAATCTGCAATCTACCTTCTGGCTATTACTTATTCCTTACCCCCATGCTTTACACTGCAGCTCTGCTTGTTCAGATTGTCTAAGTAATAATTCAGTAGGAAGTCAAGGCCTGGAGAGATGATTAAGAATGAAAGACTATAAACTACAAGAAACTAAAGCAGAAGTGAGAAAGTGAATATTAAAAGGAACAGTCACATGTAGACAGATGGGAGGAGCTTAAGTAAGGGGGTGGGGGGATCAGTTGTGGGGGGCTGAAGAGTAATGGGAACCATATTACTGTATGAGGAGCTCAATTATGTGTCACCCTCCTAGATGTGATAGGACATGCAGTACCTATAATCTGACACAAGAGGGCGCTCCATACCCACATATAATCCATATAGCGTTTTACAACCTTTTCCAGCTAAGACCCCCCCCCCCCCCCCCCCCTGTGAATAAAGTGGCAACCAAAATCTCAGGTGGGGAAGAAAAACTAGCACAAACAGCAAATCCTTATGTTTATTGGGGGATCCTTAAGTTTGGGGGATCTTTTGGCTTCCAAGGGAAGATGGTGGGTGGTTTGGGCAGCACTAGCCCCCCAGGAGCCCGAACCTGAGCACTGACTACACCTGTCACTAACAGAGCACTGGTGCCCCTCCATCACATCCATCGCACGGACCCCCTGAGACAGCTCTGCGCACCCCAAGGGTACCACATGATGTCACTATTATAGGGGCACTCTTTCTGTCACTATTATGGGGATACTCTTACTGTCTCTGGTTTCGGGGCTCCCTGGGTTTCTCCCATTAGGGGAGGGCTGTCACTACTTCTCCCTGCCATCGGTTCTCCCCACACATGATGTATCCAGCAGCTCCTATATCCAGTCAGTAGCCTCCGGCCCCTGCGGACATGACGCCAGGTACAGAGGGCTTGGCCGCCATCAGGTCGCGGTGTCATCTCCATTATCCGCTCATCTCTTGTCTGTAACATCCGGACATTGGGATCTGACATTGGACTTCACTGCTGCTAAGCAACAATCACAGCGATCAATAATGGCCGCCTGTCTGGAGACCTCTCATATGGGGTATCTGTCAGTGCCCGTAGTCAGCAGCCCCCGCAGGAGACCCGGACAATGACCCCCTGGCGCAGCCTCAGTTACACTACTTTGTGTAGTGGTTCTCTGATGGACCAGAACAACGGACACACACAGGCATAAATGTGAACATCGCCCAGAAATCTCCTCGAATGTCATTTATTAACCCCTTAGTATCATCGCTTATTCTGCCTTTTAATGTCACATGCAATATATCCATACATGGCACAAGCGGCTGTACAGTCCTTTTACTTCTTACTGCTGAGGGTTTGTTACTATTGATTCCTGGGCAGACAAGGAAAGTAAGAAGATAAAGTACAAGATATGGAAAGAGATGATTAAGGAGCTGCTTCATATAAACCAAGGGGAAGACGAAGACGGGTGAATACAGAGGACAAGTAGGGACCCATCATACTGTGGGAACCTGGAGGGGACTATAGATATAGTGGGGGGCTATATACTGTGGTGGCAACTGGACAGAGACTGTATACTATGGGGGCTGCTGGAGGGGAATGTATATAGCATGGTCAACTGGAGGGGGGCTGTATACTGTGGATGAGGACTGTATACTATGGGGGTAGCTGGAGGGGTACAGTATACTGTGGAGGGGGGCTGTATACTGTGGAGAGGGGCTGTATACTATGAGGGTAGCTGGAGGGGGGCTGTATACTGTGGATGAGGACTGTATACTATGGGGGTAGCTGGAGGGGAATGTATATAGCATGGTCAACTGGAGGGGGGCTGTATACTGTGGATGAGGACTGTATACTATGGGGGTAGCTGGAGGGGAATGTATATAGCATGGTCAACTGGAGGGGGGCTGTATACTGTGGATGAGGACTGTATACTATGGGGGTAGCTGGAGGAGTACAGTATACTGTGGAGGGGAGTTGTATACTATGGGGATAGCTAGGGTCAAGCTGTATACTATGGGAGTAACTGGAGGGGGACAATATATTGTGGGAGTAACTGGAGAGGGGCTGTATACTGTGGAGGGGGGCTGTATACTGTGGAGGGGGGCTGTATACTGTGGATGAGGACTGTATACTATGGGGGTAGCTGGAGTCAGGCTGTATACTGTGGAGGGGGGCTGTATACTGTGGATGAGGACTGTATACTATGGGGTAGCTGGAGTCAGGCTGTATACTGTGGGAGTAACTGGAGGGGGACAATATATTGTGGGAGTAACTGGAGAGGGGCTGTATACTGTGGAGGGGGGCTGTATACTGTGGAGGGGGGCTGTATACTGTGGAGGGGAGCTGTATACTATGAGGGTAGCTGCAGGGGGCTGTATACTGTGGAGGGGGATTGTATACTATGGGGGTATCTGTAGTCAGGCTGTATACTGTGAGAACAACTGGAGGGGGACAATATATTGTGGGAGTAACAGGAGGGGGGCTGTATACTGTGGAGGGGAGCTGTATACTGTGAAGGGGAGCTGTATACTGTGGAGGGGAGCTGTATACTGTGGAGGGGGGCTGTATATTGTGGAGGGGGGCTGTATACTGTGGAGGGGGGCTGTTTACTATGAGGATAGCTGGAGGGGGCTGTATATTGTGGGAGCAACTAGAGGGGGGGTTATATATCATGGGGTCAACTGGAGGGGACTGTATACCACGGGGTCATGTGGAGGGGGGCTGTATACCATGGGGTCATGTGGAGGGGGGCTGTATACCATGGGGTCATGTGGAGGGGGGCTGTATGCTGTGGGGTCCACTAGAGGGGCACTGTATACCAGGGATGTTCACATGCGCAGTACGCAGGGTTCATCCATCTCTACAGGTTGTCAGGGTGTCGGGGCAGCTCATAAAGCAGAGACTCCATTAATTTGGCTCAGACTAAACAGCCATAAAGCGTCGGCCATTGTCTGCAGCACAATGATAGTGACAGGTCATTGAGCCGGTGCTATGAGGCCGCCCGTCCTGCCAATACACCAGTAACAGCCTGGCATAGTGTACAGTCAGTACAGATTACAGATGGGCAGGGTGCTAGTTATGGATCTTTAGTATTTTAGAGTTTTTAAGATCTCTGCTTGCTGCCAGTGAATGGAAACTTGTGAAACCTGCACAGACCTTCTCACATCTGAGGTTCTGTTACAGTAATATCCGGTCCAGATAATCCTCTGAGCAGCAGAAAACTTTCTTCTGTGCAGATTGTTACAATGTATCATGGCGGTCCCGGAGGATTGTCCAGACTGGATACAATTGTGTAAACCCTCCCCAAGCAGAAATCCTGGAGACTGAGACATTGTATACAATGAATTACAGGACTTCTATATTGAAGGATAATCCTTTGATCCCATTAATATTCAGTCAGCGGCGGTCCTGGTACTCCGGGGTCTTCTACTGATCAGAATGTCCACCATTAAAGTCTTTAACCATTGAGACACATAGCTCTGCATAGGAGCTGGATACATATCAGATGGGATACCCCTTGTATTTGTGCTTATGATAGACATCACTTTGTATTCTCCTGTGTGATGGTTGGAGAGCCCAGTACCATGATCAATGTCAGTATATATATATACCCCCCTTCTGATCCACATAGACAGTATATAACATGTGCTACATCCTCTATATACCAGCTGAGATGACAAGCCTGGATAAATCCTCCACATCCATGGAACAGATGAAGCTGCAGCCGGCGCCGCTCTCCATGGTCCTGAATCTCATCCACCAGTTGCTATAGCAATGTACAGGCAGGCTGGCAGCATCCATGGTACAAAGGGTCTGCCCTGCGCTCAGCTTCACCAATTAACCCTCTGTGCTCAGGACCAGGACAGATTTTTGGTTAATGGCTTGTAAATCTGGATGCGGAAGAATAAAATGCTTGTTAGGGAATGCTGAGCCTTGTAGTTTTGCAACAGTAGAAGCTGCCGGATGCAGAAGGATGACCGGTCTGAGGCATGTAACTGTAGGCTTGGAATTTCTGGGAGTTGTAGTGGTGCAATAGATGGCGAGGGACAAGCTGGAGACCCCCGCCCCAGATTAGGGAGCGCCCCGTTTGTCTTCCCTGCAGGTGCCCCTGACCCTTGTTTGCAGGTAATGGAGCTTGGAAGGAAAGAAATTTTAGGATAGGTGTGGGAGGGGGGATAAGCTACCATTGGACTTGCCTGTCTTAGAATAGGGATGTAATGAGGAGGGATCACCATGATCTTTGTTATGGGGCCCCTTCTTTGGATAACTTCCATTCCCATAGTCCACTGCCAAGATGCACTACAACTACCAGCAGATGTAACATTCTTAGAGCTGTATACAGGGTTCCAGCGATACTGATTTTTGGTCTGGGAGGGGTTAATGGCTAATAATATACAGAGCCCTGCTGGTATTTAGTGGAGATTCCTCGCCGTGTCCTTCGCTGTTATGTCACCGGCCACGCTGTCCTATTTCTGGACTGAGGTGTTGTGTACAAGAGAGAGAGGATTACTCCAAAATCTATTTATTAGGAACTGCTGCCAGGGGAATGAAAGCCGCTTAATTCTGCTTGTCTCCTTAACAGACCCAAACCGGAGCGGGCACCACGTGATGACTAAATCATTAAGCCAATTAGTACGCCAGGCCGATGGCTAATAGAAAGTGAGGGGTTAACACGCATACGTATTATACATGTGTGTGTATATATATATATATATGTATGTAATATACCCTATAGGCACATATATTATATTACATAGCGTACAAGCAGCCATTTGTAACATCAAAGACACCAGAACCCTGACAAGACTAAGCTGTGCGCCCTGGAAATGATAGGGTTAAAAATTGCAAACCCTTCTCCCCAAAGTTTCACCTGATGCCCCCTTGGCCCCTGACCCTTCCTCTGGCGCCCAGCTCCTCCTGATAGGTCACTTTCTATAATATTTCTAAATCATTGAAATGATAAAAAACATATTTATTACATTCTAACTATTAGAAAAATATTAAAAAATGCAAAAGATTGGAAATAATCGGACCAGGCCATAACTGTGCTTATAGAACCGGCCACACAGCTTTCTATAAACCCTGATTGTTACATATACCGGCATTCTTAGGGAAAAGATAGAACTGATGTTATCGCCTGTGTTTGGTCTTTTTCATAAGTGAAAGTAGAAATTCTCTCAGATGGCAACAAAATATCCAGAAGCCCCAAATATATAATCCATCAGGAAGCTGAACCCCATAAACCCGGAGCCCGAAGAGAAGTAATAGAAGGTCAAGCAGCAGAATCTCCTGGTGAGACGAGGTAACGCAGAGATAAGAAGAGCCCAAGACCAGGACAACACAGATCATCTCCACAAAGATTTCCTAAAATGAAGCCATCAAGTTGTAGTAGAACATTTGTGTTATTTATAACCTGAACTCATCGAAATATTCAGAAGCTGCTATCACATGAATAACCCCAGCTAGAGATAGGAGGTAGTATTATAGTAGTTATATTCTTGTACATAGGAGTAGTATTATAGTAGTTATATTCTTGTACATAGGAGTAGTATTATAGTAGTTATATTCTTGTACATAGGAGCAGTATTATAGTAGTTATATTCTTGTACATAGGAGTAGTATTATAGTAGTTATATTCTTGTACATAGGAGGTAGTATTATAGTAGTTATATTCTTGTACATAGGAGCAGTATTATAGTAGTTATATTCTTGTACATAGGAGTAGTATTATAGTAGTTATATTCTTGTACATAGAAGTAGTATTATAGTAGTTATATTCTTGTACATAGGAGTAGTATTATAGTAGTTATATTCTTGTACATAGGAGGTAGTATTATAGTAGTTATATTCTTGTACATAGGAGCAGTATTATAGTAGTTATATTCTTGTACATAGGAGGTAGTATTATAGTAGTTATATTCTTGTACATAGGAGCAGTATTATAGTAGTTATATTCTTGTACATAGGAGGTAGTATTATAGTAGTTATATTCTTGTACATAGGAGTAGTATTATAGTAGTTATATTCTTGTACATAGGAGCAGTATTATAGTAGTTATATTCTTGTACATAGGAGTAGTATTATAGTAGTTATATTCTTGTACATAGAAGTAGTATTATAGTAGTTATATTCTTGTACATAGGAGTAGTATTATAGTAGTTATATTCTTGTACATAGGAGGTAGTATTATAGTAGTTATATTCTTGTACATAGGAGTAGTATTATAGTAGTTATATTCTTGTACATAGGAGGTAGTATTATAGTAGTTATATTCTTGTACATAGGAGCAGTATTATAGTAGTTATATTCTTGTACATAGGAGGTAGTATTATAGTAGTTATATTCTTGTACATAGGAGCAGTATTATAGTAGTTATATTCTTGTACATAGGAGCAGTATTATAGTAGTTATATTCTTGTACATAGGAGTAGTATTATAGTAGTTATATTCTTGTACATAGAAGCAGTATTATAGTAGTTATATTCTTGTACATAGGAGCAGTATTATAGTAGTTATATTCTTGTACATAGGAGCAGTATTATAGTAGTTATATTCTTGTACATAGGAGTAGCATTATAGTACTTATATTCTTGTAAATATGAGTAGTATTATAGTAGTTATATTCTTGTACATAGGAGGTAGTATTATAGTAGTTATATTCTTGTACATAGGAGCAGTATTATAGTAGTTATATTATTGTACATAGGAGCAGTATTATAGTAGTTATATTCTTGTACATAGGAGGTAGTATTATAGTAGTTATATTCTTGTATATAGGAGTAGTATTATAGTAGTTATATTCTTGTACATAGGAGTAGTATTATAGTAGTTATATTCTTGTACATAGGAGTAGTATTATAGTAGTTATATTCTTGTACATAGGAGCAGTATTATAGTAGTTATATTCTTGTACATAGGAGCAGTATTATAGTAGTTATATTCTTGTACATAGGAGCAGTATTATAGTAGTTATATTCTTGTACATAGGAGCAGTATTATAGTAGTTATATTCTTGTACATAGGAGGTAGTATTATAGTAGTTATATTCTTGTACATAGGAGCAGTATTATAGTAGTTATATTCTTGTACATAGGAGCAGTATTATAGTAGTTATATTCTTGTACATAGGAGTAGTATTATAGTAGTTATATTCTTGTACATAGGAGCAGTATTATAGTAGTTATATTCTTGTACATAGGAGCAGTATTATAGTAGTTATATTCTTGTACATAGGAGTAGTATTATAGTAGTTATATTCTTGTACATAGGAGCAGTATTATAGTAGTTATATTCTTGTACATAGGAGTAGTATTATAGTAGTTATAGTCTTGTACATATGAGCAGTATTATAGTAGTTATAGTCTTGTACATAGGAGTAGTATTATAGTAGTTATATTCTTGTACATAGGAGCAGTATTATAGTAGTTATATTCTTGTACATAGGAGCAGTATTATAGTAGTTATATTCTTGTACATAGGAGTAGTATTATAGTAGTTATATTCTTGTACATAGGAGGTAGTATTATAGTAGTTATATTCTTGTACATAGGAGTGGTATTATAGTAGTTATATTCTTGTACATAGGAGCAGTATTATAGTAGTTATATTCTTGTACATAGGAGGTAGTATTATAGTAGTTATATTCTTGTACATAGGAGTAGTATTATAGTAGTTATATTCTTGTACATAGGAGTAGTATTATAGTAGTTATATTCTTGTACATAGGAGTAGTATTATAGTAGTTATATACATGTACATAGGAGTAGTATTATAGTAGTTATATTCTTGTACATAGGAGTAGTATTATAGTAGTTATATTCTTGTACATAGGAGGTAGTATTATAGTAGTTATATTCTTGTACATAGGAGTAGTATTATAGTAGTTATATTCTTGTATATAGGAGCAGTATTATAGTAGTTATATTCTTGTATATAGGAGTAGTATTATAGTAGTTATATTCTTGTACATAGGAGTAGTATTATAGTAGTTATATTCTTGTACATAGGGGGCAGTGTTATAGTAGTTATATTCTTGTTCTTGAGCACTATTACAGCCGATATTACGGATTCTAAATCTAGGTCTTGACTCTGACAACCGGAAAGCATACAGCTCTGTATTATGGAGATATTTCTGCCTTTTTCTATAATTTTTCTATTTTTGTTTCAGCCACACCTTTTCTCTACATGCAGCGAAACCTTTCATTTCCTTTAGCAATGCGGTGGTTAAACAAACGCCTTTCTCCTGTGACACACTTATGTTATTCCCTATGGATTCCACCTACACACCTATGCACCTCCCGGAATAGCATCACCATGGAAACACGGAAGCTTCCGCAGTCCTGTATTATGCATCAGGCGGAGGACTAGCAGCAGATAGCTCTGCACCTTTCACTCATGGCCATGCTGTTTGTTCAGTGCAGACTGCAGCAAACTGCAGCCAATCAGCTGCGCCGCTCCCCGGTGCCAAGTGCCATGTGCTGTTGATTCATAATTTCTTACAGAATTTCCTTTTAAGCCCTTCATAACCACCGCTGGAGTGCACAGAATATTGATCACGGAAGGCCCGGACTAAAAGCTTTTCTTCTGGTGGCATATTGTTACTTTAACTCTTTAAGGTTTGGAAGGAATTAGACATTGAAGCTCTGAGCGTTTGCAGCGTTCACCTGCCTGAAGGAAATATTATATTGCAACGTTATAAATCAAAGTGATACAAATGGATATAAAGAACAGAATAATTTAGTAACTGGCACTGAATACATTATATCGGATTTAGTGGACTGTCCATTCATTGAGGTGCTGGGATTTATTGACACCTTGACGTTTTGCCATGATTTTCCAAAAGTTTTTATTTTATGCCTTTTTTTGGGGAAAATTGCAGTAATGCAACATGTGAATAAAGCATCAGGTCTAATTCACACAACACAATATCTATTCACATGTCCAGATTTTCACGGACATGGATAGAGCCATGTGAACAGACCCATAGACATTCATAATGTTTTAAAAACAGCCATGTGAATAAGCCCCTTCAACAAGCTCCAAGGGACTAATAGGACTATTTATGGATATTAGGTGAATATGGCCTTAGGCTTAGGTCTCACAGAGCAAACAGGGTGCAGAATTTCTGCAAGGAAATTTTCAAGAAAATTCTCCGCCGGTGTGGTTTTTGTCTGCAGATTTCTCTGTGCAACACCAATTCACTGTCAGCAAGCAGAGATCTGTCAAAACAAAGTCTAAAAGATGCTGTAAAAATAAAGGTTGTGAAGAAGCCTTGCATTTCTGTTGCATTCTTTTCTTCCCCTATTCAATGCCATTGCAGAGCTTTGCTGCTTTACTGCAGATTTTTGTGTGGACAAGATTCAGCAAAATCTCATTCACTTTGCTGGTCCTGTAAATCGCAGCACTTGACTTTTTTCCATTGCACTTCCGCAATGTGAGGCCTTAATAGGATTATAACATAGATAATGTTAACCTTGCATATACAATATATATCCAATTTATTGTTCCTCGAAAACATAAGGAGGCGGAGGGGGGGGGGGGGGGGGTTAAATCACATTGAAGTCTCCTAATGACATTGCCCCTGATGATGTAACAGGATGCATTTCATCTGTCCTTCCC
Organism: Leptodactylus fuscus; assembly: GCF_031893055.1. Classification (NCBI taxonomy): domain Eukaryota; kingdom Metazoa; phylum Chordata; class Amphibia; order Anura; family Leptodactylidae; genus Leptodactylus; species Leptodactylus fuscus. The sequence continues at coordinate 89,389,614 of NC_134272.1, forward strand.
CTGCACGGCGACATGAAACCCGCAGCGCCGATTGAGTCACAGATCCTTTTAGTTTCTGCTTACCCATTCCTGTGAATGAATTGTGGGAGGGGGAGGCGGAAGCAGATCTATAGTCGCTCCTGCAGAGAATGAATAAGGAAGCATGCTCTGACGTGTAATGAGGCTGTTGTCAAGCCATAGATGGGATGGTTGCTAATGTGTGCAGATGGAGCGGGCTTTATTGCATCAGTCCGATCCGACGACTTCCTGTGATATAGATGAGAGTTTTAGTTGTCAGTGATTGCAAAACATTTGACAATTAGGGTAAAAATAACATCGACTAATGGTGCAATCACTGCAATCCTCCATATGCCAAAGTCACGCAAGCAAAATGTGGCACATACTAGTGCTTAGGGGGCTTTCATACCTCACTTTTTGATGCAGTTTTTTAGGCTGGGGTAGGATCCCATTTTTAACAACTTTGTGCTTGGGATGCTACGAACACCTCTAACTTATAATGTCCCCGTTGCTGCCTCCCATACATTATAACGCCTGCCGCACAATAAAATACCCCGCCAAGTGCCACCACACAGTATAATCTATCTAGGAGACCAAAGAAGGTTTTTAACATCCTGGACATCCCCTTTAATGGGATTGGTGACTGTCTAATTATATTTGACATATTAACCAGTTACATGACATGGAATGTACATATATGTTCTGCACACGATGGCTGCATCCCAGCATGATCCGGCAGTCATGTGTCATTCCAGGTCCTGCAAACTGACAAGAGGCAGAAGGTGAAATAAAAAAGGCTGCAAAAATTCACTCACCCTTCATATACAGTAGGTGTGCGGTGACTGTCAGCTCTGCTGCAGACGCCTCCCTGACACATGAACTACATATTACAAAGGAGGACAAGGTGCAAGATCGTCCCACTCTGCTGATGCTGCTGTGATACTCTACACCTGTGATCTCTTACAAGATTAGCACAATCTCCTCCTGAAATACTCTGTGCAACTGTGAAACCCTGCTCATCCTATTATTATTATATGATCTGTTATTGCATCTATTCCTCTCCCCATATGATGGCACTGCCATGTGGACAGCTTAGGCTCTGTGCACACAGTGTCACAGCCGTCTGTCACTAAGGCATGCACTGGTATAAGCTGTGCCAGCTATATTGTAGGATAGCATGGACTGCACATGGGTGATATTCGTGCGGCCCCTGCACCCACTGTGCTGCCTGTCCCAACCATGGACATCGGTGAGTCTGGGCTGCAGAATGGACAGGTATAGGACTTATCCAGAATGTTACCCTTGGTGTGGTCGTACTCGAGTGCACACTTAGGGTAAGTTCACACGTTTTTTTTTTGGAGCAGCCGCGCACTCTGCTCTGGATTAGGCTCAATGAATGGGCCTAGTCCAGACTCGGCCTGAAGAATGAGCATCTCTGACCTGAGCGTCTCCCATTGATTTCAATGGGAGCTGTCATTTTTGTCAGGGTTTTGAGGCAGACACGGCTTCAAAACCCTGACCAAAAAACTATGTGTGAACTTACCCTTACTAGAGATGAGCGAGTACTGTTCGGATCAGCCGATCTGAACAGCACGCTCGCATAGAAATGAATGGACGTAGCCGGCACGCGGGGGGTTAAGCGGCCGGCCACCGTCAAAGCGGAAGTACCAGGTGCATCCATTCATTTCTATGGAGCATGCTGTTCGGATCGGCTGATCCGAACAGTACTCGCTCATCTCTAACCCTTACTGCCCCTTACACTATCAGCCTGCTCCTCTCCTGTAATACTCTGTGCTGCTGGAGGCTTCCTCTCCATACAGTCATTCTATCTCTATGATTCATTCTTGCGGTGCGGTTTTTGCAGGGGGCGATCCCCTGTTTTTTTTTTCTCCATTCTGTAAAATCTGAAGCTAATTAAAGTCAAGGGAGACGCTGATGAATTAATTACCGTGCGATTAAATGTCAGGGACACGCCTGCCTAATGTGTACAGGAAATTTACATATAAAGAGCCTGTGATGAATGTTTTATATCATTAGCCGGGTGTCCTCCGCAGATCTGCAGCTGGGGGTGTATTGTGAGTCACTGGGGGTCACCCCAGCTGTGGCCGCACGTGCCCCCTATACAATAGGAGCGATAATACATGTTGCATCTCCCAATTTGCAGAGTTTACTCAGCACATGGCAGCGACTGCGGCCTTGTATAAGACAAAGGCAGTAAACACCCCCTCCTCCTGAATCCTTCACTTTGCAAATGAGGTGATAATTCCCACTTACTTCCAATTTGTATTGTGACAACCATGCTGCTTCTCAGCGACACCTTTCCAGAAAATCCTTACCTCAGCATCTGGTGTGAACACGTCCTGTCAGAGACCGGCGAGATAACAAATGGTGATTATCAGAATTATGAATCCAATTAACCAGGAACAATATATGGAGGGCAAGATCCAGCGACAGGCGATAGGCAACAGGCACGGTGGCGTAGCATTTATGGCTTGTGAGCCCGAAGCTACAGGGCAATGTGATATTCCGAATAAGTGCGAGGTGGATTGTCAGAGGAAGATATTCATGGACACCTGTCATTCACTGTCTTCATAGGAGTGTGCCCATAAAAGTGCCAGTGCTCATATAACTCTACCACAAGCCATTGCCACCCATTATATCCCATTTTAATATTGTTGACACCTACACTAAAGTCATACCACAAACTGTAGCATAGGGGCGCTGTCATACTGTAACATGGGATTGCTGTCATACTGTGCTCCTGCACACATACGTTTACTGCTATTTTCCTGGATACATGTGTACTTTTCCATTAGAAGCAATGTCAGTACATCTGTAAACCTATAACTAGAGGTAAATGTATGTGACTGGGGCAGAGTGAGTAGGATTGTGACACACAATGTACCTGATGCCGCATCCAGTCCATGGCCACCGATACTTTCACTTTTTTGTAAGTGAAACGCAGATTAATTTCAGCCACTTTTAATTCCTGACTTTGCGGCAACAGCAAAACCCCAGCCAGGAATTAATGAGAGTCACACTTACCCCAAAGTGACAGCACTGGTGCAAGGGGACTGGATTTAGCTGTAGCCGCCTCTGGGTACACAGTGTGTCACCACCTGAAAAGAAACACCCTAAGGCTGAGGCCCCACGTTGCAAAAATGCAGCTTTTTTTGTGGCAGATTTTGCTGCATTTTTTTTCAACCAAAGCCAAGAATGGCTACAAAGGAATGGGAAATATATAGAAAGTTCTTATACTTCTGCCTTCTGCTCAGTCCACTCTTGGTTTTGGCTCAAAAAATCTGCAACAAAATCGCGGTGTTTCTGCAACGTGTGGCCTCAGCCTTAGGCCTGGTTGACATCTGCGTTCGGTATTCCACTTGGGGACCCCCGAACGGAATACTGAATGCATTGACAAGCGGTGAGCTTATGAAAACACATGGATCCCATAGACTATAATGAGGTCCATGTGCTTTCCACGCATTGTCCACATGAGTCAAGCGGAGAGGAAAGTAGATCATGAAGCACGTTCCTCTCTACATGTTCTGTGTGGACAGTGCGCGGAAAACACACAGACCCCATTATAGTTTAGGGGGCCTGTGTTCCTCAGTTATTCCTCCTGGAATTTGATGTTACCCATCCTGTATCTAGTGGGGTGTGCTCCTCCTCTGTCGCTGCTGACGTGCTGTCTATGGGGCTTCCTCATTCATACACATTGTTATTCTATTCAAACTATTTTTCAGAGGATTATTATTAATAATAACAACTACATAATGTAGAGCTCCATCAATCTAATCAATGTATTTCATGAAGTTGTTCTATAAGACAGACATGTGAGGATCGGTGACAGCTCGGCCCCTCCTCATCCTCCAGTACACTTATATTATATACATATCTATAGGACATGTGAGATATGGCGGCCGCTGTGACTCTCTGCAGCACATCGAGGACCCGCCGATGGTGAATTCTTACTTTCTATTTTGCTCTATTGTGGAAACAGATCCCAGTGGGATAAGAAGACTTGATAGCGGAGTAAGAGGAGGAGGAGGAACGAGAAGGCAGGAGGTCTCCAGGGAAGACATGTTTATGTATGTGAGAACCATATGGAAGAAAATAAGCACAGCACAGAACATCATGGGGTGAGAACATGGCCTGATTCTTATACCAGCAAATCCCAAATAATAAAGCAGCAACTGGTGCAGGGAGAAGAAGCGCAGCATGTATACAGCGAGGTACATACGCAGTATAGTGTGGAGCTCCCTCTAGTGGATTGTATCATGTAACGTGTACTTACAATTATAAGACCACTCTTTATAATGGATAGTCTACATCAGGGGTAGGGAACCTTCGGCTCTCCAGCTGCTGTGAAACTACAACTCCCATCATGCCCCACTCACTTCCATGGGAATTCCAAGAACAGCAGAGCCAGTATGCATGCTGGGAGTTGTAGTTTTGCAACAGCTGGAGAGCCGTACATTCCCTACCCCTGGTCTAGATGAATAGAAGAAACTTTGTAATATATCTTATTAACAAAATCTGTTTCCTTTCCCCCATATCAGGTTCCTGTCCTCCATATCTTCCCTCAGACTGCTTCTTTGTCTCAGACTCCATACTGAACTCACATACAGAAGTCTATAGAGTCTTGAAGTATCAGCCATTTCAGAAGAACTCCCTCACCCCTCATCCACAGTATAGCAGCTGTAGTAATTTGTGTGTCTATTCCAGCAGCCTCCTCCTCCTCCGTCTCCATAGGTTTCTATGTAAAAAGTAACTCAACCAGTAAAGTGGAGAAGGAAACAGGTTTCTTTAATACAATATATTACAAAGTTTATTACAATCGCCTGCACTATTCACTTATGTACTTTTTTTTCTATAGTTGGGGGTACACTTTAAGCCTATGCAGGGATTTGGAGCTCTGATTTCTGTAAAGATATTATTATGAAATAAATCAGAATTTTGAGACTAGACGGGTCAGTGTATGGAGCCCACCAATGTGGTGTGATGAAGCTCCTAAACCCACCCAAGTTGTCTCATGTACCCACTGTCTAAATATAAAAGCCTAGGGTGTGATTAATCGAGAGATGGAACAAAACAATGGAACATCGTGTGTGATCTGGGTCTAAGCTTTCCGTTCCAGCTCCAGCGCCATTCATGTAGACAGTGAGCGCAGGCCGACAGCAGAATCAATGAGCGCAGTGCCCGGGGTCATGTTCCAACAAAATCACTGTGTGAGGAAACTTAGAGTAGACGTGTGCACGAAACCAGCCTGGAAGCAGGAATACTACAATATAAACTGTATATAGATATATATGATCGGATATGTGTCCAGACATACAAACCCATGTATCATAGCACTAGGACATAGAAAGGGGAGAGATGAATATTACTGATATTATATGATCTATAAACTACACATAGAAGTTAGAGGTTCTTGGTTCTACATATTTGATCAAACAGTAAGAACCCCTGACAAGCCGACCTCATTCAGGAGGAGACCCTACACTGAATAAATAGACCCAAAATAAGTCTACAAATGTAAAACTTGACTTTACAAGAAAAACACAGTTTAAAATCTCCAGCAATGGGATTATCATTCTGGCATTGTATGTGAATAACATTCTATACTACTCACATTGTATACTGATCTCATTGTATACCAATCACATTGTATACCAATCACATTGTATACCGATCTCATTGTATATAAAATCACATTGTATACCAATCACATTGTATGCCGCTTACATTACTGGAAATTTTAACCTGCATTGTGTAAAGCTGCAGATTCTCTACCTGTCAGGGCGCTGGATGTTCCAGCTGATGTTAGATGTGCCTATAATAGTCTCGCTCAGACAAGCAGTGGGGAGGGGGCCGGTTGTAGAGCTGCTGGGGGCTTATAAATATGTATATACATTTGGTGACATCTTGCGCTGTTGTGTTTGCTGATAATTATCTAGAAGGGTAATAACAAATGGAGGATCCTCAGCCTCTCACTACAGGATATAGATAGCAGCGCTGACGTCTTGCGTGTTCCAGAACTTCCCATTGTGGCTGCCGGAAATGAGTCAAGATTCTGCAGAAAATTCTAAGAGTCCAGATAGAAGTCAGCCAGCTGGCCATACACTATAGATATACATTGATCCCAATGTATGGAGGTCTCCTGACTCCCCCCTGACATCTGCCACATATACAGAGCAGATCATATCAAGCTTTATTGTTCAAAAAAAAAGTTGCAAATTTGTTACTTTTTTCTCGTCACTTTCCAGATTTCTATAATGAAGATAAAAGTGAGAATAAACTCCAAAGGGATGAAATTTGGACCACAGAACAATATAGAGCAAATGTTAAGCAACCAGGACACAGAACCTTCTATGACTTGTCTGGACAGAGGTGTAAGCTCTTGAGCCCAATATCCCCCACCTATCATTTGCCCTTAATACTGCAGTCCCCATACATAGTGGGCACCTTTATACAAATGCTACTTCTGCACCCCTATAGCTTTGTCCCCACATGTGTAGATACTAACATGACTCTAACTGCTGGGACATGTAGTTCCACATCATGGTCGCTGTCAGCGCTTTATACTGCTGCATTCAGGATCTCTTATACTGAACATATTACCATAAGAGTTCATCTTAGGCTATATCCCCCTGGTATTCATGTAGTGACAGGGGAGCGGCGTGTTCACAGGAGATGGAACAGTGAGTGTCATTGTGTAGGAAGAACATTGTATTGTTGAAGCTTTCAGCACCATGACTTATATGCATTAGTAATCTGATGTATAGATTGTCACTTATGATCCTCTTTATAGAAGTGATTCATCAGCAGGAACCAGATACCACCAGATATGAGGAGAAGAAGAAGAAGATGAAGATGAAGAAGAAGAAGTGCTGAGCGCTGCAGAAGATGTTGCAATATAATGGAAATAAACTTAAAGTGAACTTGTCAGGATACACTGCTATATCTGTATACATGAGGAAACTATATCTGACACTTATATGACTTGTATTCTGTATTTTTACTCCACTTCTCCCTGAGCTACTAGCTGCTGTGGTGTCTTCCATGTCATACAAAGGGAATAGAGGAGATTCTACTCCTTTAAAGGGGTACCCCGAAGTATAATAGGTGGAGGCTCAGGGGAAGTGAAGAAAAATTAATTACAATTTCTACTGTTTCCAATCACAGGCCTCAGCGGTGACCCTGGGTGCGTGACATCACCGAGGAGATGGAGCGAGAGCGCTGAAGAGAGCAGCGGCAAATTCATATAAGATAAGATAAGATAATCCTTTAATAGGATATTCAGAAATCGATTATTATTAATAAGAATACTGAACAATATTGAAGGGAATAAAACTCTTGAGATGCCGGATGTCTGTGTGTCTCTGCTTCTCTCTCACTTCACCTCCTTCATTCTCCTCCCTCGGACCTATGTAACTTGATTCATCAATGAGCTGACAGTCTGTCTTCAGTAGATTCAGTAGAGATTTCAGAGTGAAAGTCAGTTCAGGAGGACAAAAGACAGAAAAGTGGAGAAAGGTATTTTTCTCAAATAATCTCTGCCTCCCCTGGCATAGAGCATGCCCAGAATGCCTGCTGCTCCTGGCATAGAGCATGCCCACAATGCCTGCTGCCCCTGGCATAGAGCATGCCCACAATTCCTGCCACACCTGGCATAGAGCATGCCAACAACGCCTGCTGTTCCTGGCATAGAGCATGCCCACAATGCCTGCTGCCCCTGGCATAGAGCATGCCCATAATGCCTGCTGCACCTGGCATAGAGAATGTTCCCAATGCCTGCTGCCCCTAGCATAGAGCATGCCCACAACACCTGCTGCCGCTGGCATAGAGCATGCCCACAACACTTGCCATGCCTGGCATACAGCATGCCCACAACACTTGCCGTGCCTGGCATAGAGCATGCCCACAACGCTTGCCACACCTGGCATAGAGTATGCCCACAACGACTGCTGCCCCTGGCATAGAGCATGCCCACAACGCCTGCTGCCCCTGGTATAGAGCATGCCCACAATGCCTGCCGCACCTGGCATAGAGAATGTTCCCAACGCCTGCTGCCCCTAGCATAGAGCATGCCCACAACGCCTACTGCCGCTGGCATAGAGCATGCCCACAACACTTGCCGTGCCTGGCATAGAGCATGCCCACGACACCAGCTGCCCCTGGAAAAGAGCATGCCCACAATGCCTGCTGCACCTGGCATAGAGAATGTTCCCAACGCCTGCTGCCCCTAGCATAGAGCATGCCCACAACACTTTCCCATATAAGTTAATAGTTTGCTTTTTCACCTTTCCTATGTCCAGGTCCTTATAAACCTTAAGATTTGTTTAAGCAATAAGATACAAAGATTATACTATAATGAAAAAAACTAAATAAAACAAGATTAGGGCTTAATATCTAAAAATCAGGTGGCCCACTATAGAGATGAATGGAAACAATGTATCAGCAGTGCGGGGTATTCTGCAGCTGGGGTGGGTTATACAGCGCTGCTACATTCTTGGATAATATGATATACGGTCTATAAATCAATATTTCTTGGCGTATACGGCTGACAGCCCGGATTACCAGAGGGATAGGCTGTAGTTCAGGTCCTTGCAGGGCTTCAGATACATTGTTGTGTTCCTGACAGGTTTCGATATTAGATGTTACCATAGAGACGTCAGCCATGAGGAGCCGAGGACATGACTTGGAATTGAGATGAAGACGCTCGCTCACGGTGACATATGGGATATTATTTTGTCATTTTCACACGTCGATTAGAATCCAAGATAATTGGACGTCACTCTGAGATGTTGTTCTGAGATTTCTGCATCTTGTATAATTAACTGCGGAGAGAGAAATGTTCTTCAGAAATGTCCTAATGGTGGAAATGTAGGGATGGTTAAAGGGATCTGCCAGCACCACATCGATATTATATGGTGATGGCAGGATAGGTTATCTGCATGTGATCAGTGCGGGTGCAATACCTGCTCTGGCAGTTTGTGGGCGCTGGAAGGTTTAGCAGTGGACGGGGTGAGCACAGAGGATGTCCTACTATAGGAATACTATATACAATATATACAATACTATAGGAAGCCTTGTCCACTATATGGTGGTAGTATTATAGTAGTTATATTCTTGTACATAGGAGGCAGTATTATAGTAGTTATATTCTTGTACATAGGAGCAGTATTATAGTAGTTATATTCTTGTACATAGTAGGTAGTATTATAGTAGTTATATTCTTGTACATAGGGGGCAGTATTATAGTAGTTATATTCTTGTACATAGGAGTAGTACTATAGTAGTTATATTCTTGTACATAGGAGTAGTATTATAGTAGTTATATTCTTGTACATAGGAGTAGTATTATAGTAGTTATATTCTTGTACATAGGAGGTAGTATTATAGTAGTTATATTCTTGTACATAGGAGTAGTATTATAGTAGTTATATTCTTGTACATAGTAGGTAGTATTATAGTAGTTATATTCTTGTACATAGGGGGCAGTATTATAGTAGTTATATTCTTGTACATAGGAGTAGTACTATAGTAGTTATATTCTTGTACATAGGAGTAGTATTATAGTAGTTATATTCTTGTACATAGGAGTAGTATTATAGTAGTTATATTCTTGTACATAGGAGTAGTATTATAGTAGTTATATTCTTGTACATAGGAGTAGTATTATAGTAGTTATATTCTTGTACATAGGAGTAGTATTATAGTAGTTATATTCTTGTACATAGGAGGTAGTATTATAGTAGTTATATTCTTGTACATAGGGGCAGTATTATAGTAGTTATATTCTTGTACATAGGAGTAGTATTATAGTAGTTATATTCTTGTACATAGGAGGTAGTATTATAGTAGTTATATTCTTGTACATAGGAGTAGTATTATAGTAGTTATATTCTTGTACATAGGAGCAGTATTATAGTAGTTATATTCTTGTACATAGGAGTAGTATTATAGTAGTTATATTCTTGTACATAGGAGTAGTATTATAGTAGTTATATTCTTGTACATAGGAGGTAGTATTATAGTAGTTATATTCTTGTACATAGGAGTAGTATTATAGTAGTTATATTCTTGTACATAGGAGTAGTATTATAGTAGTTATATTCTTGTACATAGGAGTAGTATTATAGTAGTTATATTCTTGTACATAGGAGGTAGTATTATAGTAGTTATATTCTTGTACATAGGAGTAGTATTATAGTAGTTATATTCTTGTACATAGGAGGTAGTATTATAGTAGTTATATTCTTGTACATAGGAGTAGTATTATAGTAGTTATATTCTTGTACATAGGAGTAGTATTATAGTAGTTATATTCTTGTACATAGGAGTAGTATTATAGTAGTTATATTCTTGTACATAGGAGTAGTATTATAGTAGTTATATTCTTGTACATAGGAGTAGTATTATAGTAGTTATATTCTTGTACATAGGAGTAGTATTATAGTAGTTATATTCTTGTACATAGGAGCAGTATTATAGTAGTTATATTCTTGTACATAGGAGCAGTATTATAGTAGTTATATTCTTGTACATAGGAGTAGTATTATAGTAGTTATATTCTTGTACATAGGAGTAGTATTATAGTAGTTATATTCTTGTACATAGGAGTAGTATTATAGTAGTTATATTCTTGTACATAGGAGTAGTATTATAGTAGTTATATTCTTGTACATAGGCGGTAGTATTATAGTAGTTATATTCTTGTACATAGGGGTAGTATTATAGTAGTTATATTCTTGTACATAGGGGCAGTATTATACTAGTTATATTCTTCTATGTAGGGGCAGTATTATAGTAGTTATATTCTTCTATGTAGGAGATAGTATTATAGTATCTATATTTTATATCCAATAACCTGTTGCACCATTGTGAATAATATCGTAGTATCCTTCAGCATTTTGTTGCTAGCTGTGATTTTCTCTGTCTCTTCTGTGTTTTCCAGTCTTCTCAGGTCTCTGTTTAATTCTCTTTTTATAAACCTATAATAACATGTTGACTTTCTCTCTATTCTGGAGATTATTCTCACTTGCGTCACGTTTCCCAAACTGCTCCAAAAAACCTATGGTGCCTGTCCAATGAGCAGGCTGCCTCTGAGCGCGGTTGTAGAGGTTGCTGCTGTTTGTCCTCTGCCGCCTTATAATTATCAGATCTTAGAATAAATCTGCTGTAATTGCTAATCCCCACCTGGATCCCTAATCCCATGTTATGACCTGACAAGACGTTGCTGCAGAGGCCCGCAGTGACATTGTAGCAAAAAGATCAGGACTCAAGTCTGTGTGGAAATCCTGGATCGCTGTGTTATATTTATAACCTGCCATTTTTAACTCAGCTGTAATTTGCAGGTATTTTGGAGCAGGGTTGTACATTCACTTTTACATTACAGTTTGCTATATCTTATAGGGTTATGTTTGTACCTGGAATATTTTTATGCTGTTATTTAATCTGACCTCACATATCATGCAGACAAGGACAGATTAGATACAGTAATGTATCAGGTAAGGAATAGAAAAAAAAATGGAAGGTCACTGATAATAGGAGCTCCTGGAGTCAGTTCAATGATATATAACATGGTCATCCATCTAACTGATGAGACACCATGTAATTCCACATTTCTCCAGCAGTGGCCGCCAATCACTGGAGTCTTCAGCTGCAGAGTGATCAAGTGATCCACAGCAGTTCATCATTTAATACAGGGCTTATCAACATAGAAAACACCTTGAATACCAGCATTTTTGTAATTAAGGGATAATATGATATAATAAATTAATAATATGATTTATTTATGGTCATAATGGATCATATGGAGGGTAATAAAATAACAGAGGATTTAGGTCATTTGGGCAGGGTTGCCCTTTAAATTTGACATTATAGTTTACCATATATAACATTGGGTTGTGTTCATACTTTATATATGATCCTCTAAGGCAGGGGTAGGGAACGTACGGCTCTCCAGCCGTTGCAAAACTACAACTCCCAGCGTGTATACTTGCTCTGCTGTTCTTGGAACTCCGATGGAAGTGAATGGAGCATGCTGGGAGTTGTAGTTTCACAGCAGCTGGAGAGCCGAAGGTTCCCTACCCCTGCTCTAAGGCAATGGTATACCAACCAGAAAGGGGTAGCGTTCGGAGTGTCGACTCCTGGCAGGTTCCTCTAACACCACTTTGATCTCCAGAAATAAATCCGTCAATATTGTCCCTAGATGAAATTGGACATACGGGAAGATCAGGGTATTACATAAGCGGTCGATTCTTAGGGGGTCAAATTATCTACCGAACAACTGGAGACGTTTAATTTGCATCACTGATTTGTATTATTTGCAATTATATCCATTACTGACCGGCCGGGGAGAATGTTAATGACCCTCCTATCAGGGGAGTTGGGGGAGGGGTCCTGCCTGCTGGAACATTTTATTCTATTACACCCATCCATACAAGATTTGCTTTTTATTGAGGAGATTGCTGCTTGTGCATGATCGCTGCTGGCTGTGTATATTAAATAGCCCCAGTTCTGCTCCAGCCAGACTGACAGCACCAGACTAGTGCCAGCTGGCAGCTCCGGCTACAGACTCAAATCATATTGCTAAGTGGGCAGACAGCACTTAGTAGCCGAAATCGTTTGATGCATAATAATAGGTTGAGCAGAGAGACTCAGGATGGGCTAGCTGTCTTATGGATATCTGCAAGCACTTAGCCATCACAATCGGTCTCCTCCTATACTGGAGAGTGTATTTTGTCAATTCCCAGCGCCTTCCACCCCTAATTCTACCCTCCATATATTTATACAGGTTCATACAAAGCTCCATCGTGCTGTCCATGGTCCTGAAATGTAAGACTGTTCACCAATCCAAGGATCCTGTTCCACATAGCATAGTGTAAGTGACACTACCTACCGAAAGTATTGTAACTGTATTACACACCAAAGCTGTAGTTCTGCAGGCTTCAGAGCTGAAATCTGACAGTATCCCAAATCATTGCACAGAACAAGCTCTGGTTATTTGCATTTTAAGAAATTGCATCTTTACAGAAATGGAAAGAAATAGTAAATGTCCTCAGCATTATAGGAGCTCAGCTAGGTTATATCTGTCAACAATGTTTCCAACTTTTCCAATTGTAACCAGCAGAATTGTAAATGCAGCTCTAGAGTATAATACAGGATAAGTAATGTAATGTATGTACACAGTGACTGCACCAGCAGAATAGTGAGCGCAGCTCTGGAGTATAATACAGGATAAGTAATGTAATGTATGTACACAGTGACTGTACCAGCTGAATAGTGAGTGCAGCTCTGGAGTATAATACAGGATAAGTAATGTAATGTATGTACACAGTGACTGTACCAGCAGAATAGTGAGCGCAGCTCTGGAGTATAATACAGGATAAGTAATGTAATGTATGTACACAGTGACTGCACCAGCAGAATAGTGAGCGCAGCTCTGGAGTATAATACAGGATAAGTAATGTAATGTATGTACACAGTGACTGCACCAGCAGAATAGTGAGCGCAGCTCTGGAGTATAATACAGGATGAGTAATGTAATGTATGTACACAGTGACTGCACCAGCAGAATAGTGAGCGCAGCTCTTGAGTATAATACAGGATAAGTAATGTAATGTATGTACACAGTGACTGCACCAGCAGAATAGTGAGCGCAGCTCTGGAGTATAATACAGGATGAGTAATGTAATGTATGTACACAGTGACTGCACCAGCAGAATAGTGAGCGCAGCTCTGGAGTATAATACAGGATAAGTAATGTAATGTATGTACACAGTGACTGTACCAGCAGAATAGTGAGCGCAGCTCTGGAGTATAATACAGGATAAGTAATTTAATGTATGTACACAGCGACTGCACCAGTAGAATAGTGAGTGCAGCTCTGGAGTATAATACAGGATGAGTAATGTAATGTATGTACACAGTGACTGTACCAGCAGAATAGTGAGCGCAGCTCTGGAGTATAATACAGAATAAGTAATGTAATGTATGTACACAGAGACTGTACCAGCAGAATAGTGAGCGCAGCTCTGGAGTATAATACAGGATAAGTAATGTAATGTATGTACATAGTGACAGCACCAGCAGAATAGTGAGCGCAGCTCTGGAGTATAATACAGGATAAGTAATGTAATGTATGTACACAGAGACTGTACCAGCAGAATAGTGAGTGCAGCTATGGAGTATAATACAGGATAAGTAATGTAAAGTATGTACACAGTGACTGTACCAGCAGAATAATGAGCGCAGCTCTGGAGTATAATACAGGATAAGTAATGTAATGTATGTACACAGAGACTGTACCAGCAGAATAGTGAGTGCAGCTATGGAGTATAATACAGGATAAGTAATGTAAAGTATGTACACAGTGACTGTACCAGCAGAATAGTGAGCGCAGCTCTGGAGTATAATACAGGATAAGTAATGTAATGTATGTACATAGTGACTGTACCAGCAGAATAGTGAGCGCAGCTCTGGAGTATAATACAGGATAAGTAATGTAATGTATGTACACAGTGACTGTACCAGCAGAATAGTGAGCGCAGCTCTGGAGTATAATACAGGATAAGTAATGTAATGTATGTACATAGTGACTGTACCAGCAGAATAGTGAGTGCAGCTCTGGAGTATAATACAGGATAAGTAATGTAATGTATGTACACAGTGACTGCACCAGCAGAATAGTGAGTGCAGCTCTGGAGTATAATACAGGATAAGTAATGTAATGTATGTACACAGTGACTGTACCAGCTGAATAGTGAGTGCAGCTCTGGAGTATAATACAGGATGAGTAATGTAATGTATGTACACAGTGACTGCACCAGCAGAATAGTGAGCGCAGCTCTTGAGTATAATACAGGATAAGTAATGTAATGTATGTACACAGTGACTGCACCAGTAGAATAGTGAGTGCAGCTCTGGAGTATAATACAGGATGAGTAATGTAATGTATGTACACAGTGACTGTACCAGCAGAATAGTGAGCGCAGCTCTGGAGTATAATACAGAATAAGTAATGTAATGTATGTACACAGAGACTGTACCAGCAGAATAGTGAGCGCAGCTATGGAGTATAATACAGGATAAGTAATGTAAAGTATGTACACAGTGACTGTACCAGCAGAATAGTGAGCGCAGCTCTGGAGTATAATACAGGATAAGTAATGTAATGTATGTACATAGTGACTGTACCAGCAGAATAGTGAGCGCAGCTCTGGAGTATAATACAGGATAAATAATGTAATGTATGTACACAGTGACTGTACCAGCAGAATAGTGAGCTCAGCTCTGGAGTATAATACAGGATAAGTAATGTAATGTATGTACACAGTGACTGCACCAGCAGAATAGTGAGCGCAGCTCTGGAGTATAATACAGGATAAGTAATGTAATGTATGTACACAGTGACTGTACCAGCAGAATAGTGAGCTCAGCTCTGGAGTATAATACAGGATAAGTAATGTAATGTATGTACACAGTGACTACCAGCAGAATAGTGAGTGCAGCTCTGGAGTATAATACAGGATAAGTAATGTAATGTATGTACACAGTGACTGCACCAGCAGAATAGTGAGCGCCGCTCTGGAGTATAATACAGGATAAGTAATGTAATGTATGTACACAGTGACTGCACCAGCAGAATAGTGAGCGCAGCTCTGGAGTATAATACAGGATAAGTAATGTAATGTATGTACACAGTGACTGCATCAGCAGAATAGTGAGCGCAGCTCTGGAGTATAATACAGGATAAGTAATGTAATGTATGTACACAGTGACTGCATCAGCAGAATAGTGAGCGCAGCTCTGGAGTATAATACAGGATAAGTAATGTAATGTATGTACACAGTGACTGTACCAGCAGAATAGTGAGTGCAGCTCTGGAGTATAATACAGGATAAGTAATGTAATGTATGTACACAGTGACTCCAGCAGTAGACTTCTAAGAAGGTTCCTAATGCAATAATTTCCAATTCCCTACATATTGATGGAACATCTTGTATACTCTCAGTCTTTCACATGATGAATCAATAGTTTCTTAGAATTACTGCTTTCATGGCCAAGGCCTGAGAGAATTTCCCAGTGCACAGAGCGGTAATTGTAGAAGTCTGTCCTGTATAGTCACATGTAGGTCTCAGCAGAGTCCCTGTCCCTGTGAGGGTGAAAATTCCACCTTGTCAATCTGTTGTTATGTTGTCTCTTCATTCTTGGCAGGAGAGGACATCTGTATCGCACTTGCTGCTCACAATCTGTGCCACTGACTGCCCATCCTGAGGAGCCGGTGACCTGCCAGAGACCCAGCATTCAGCTAATGAGCCGATTTGTATGTAGAGGAGGATCCCCAACCTTAGTATTAGGGGGAACACCTGCTCTTTGTCTGCCCGGTGAAGGATCCTTACAGTCCATTCCAAACTATGGAGGAAGATGAACACAACTCAACACAAAGCATGAAGGCATCAGAAGATGCAGCAATAACGAACTGTTCAAAAGTTTTAGGCATGTGTGTGCATGAGGGGTAAGAATATTTTCGGAAATAGAAGGGTTAATAGTTTTTCTTCTGAATGAAGAAAAGAGAAATGTAAAACCCATCAATATTCGGGGTGACCTTTGCCCTTCGCTTTCTTCTTGGTACTTGCAGACAGTATTTGGCAGAACTGGGCAGGGAGGTTGCTCCCGCCGCCATCTTGGAGAACTAAGCCCAGATCTTCTGTGGATGTTGTTTGCACTAATCCGTCTGTCTCTTCACGTCATCCCAGACAGACTGGATATTAATATTATTTACTAATTTATTACATAAATTTGATGAATTTATAGCCCCCCTGCAGGATTCATCCCTCTCCTTCTTACTCCACAGATAAATCCATCTGCTCAACACTTGCCTTAGAAGACAAAGCAGTGAATGTAGGCTACCCGATGTCTCCTCCACAGCATATGTGTGCCCTCATTCAGTACCGGGCACACTGCTATCGCTCTGAGTCAGTGCACGCCTCTTTGCCAGAACTCGCTGTTCTGATTCAATGAGTGGGCGTCAGGCCTGTTACACTGAGACAATGTTCTACAAAATGCTCCTGTCTCCGAGCACGGACGGACCGTGGATAGGGGCGCCGAACCTTCTCTCGCTAAACAGTTATAGATGTCCAGACACTAAAGGGGTCAGGTCATCCTTAATACACCCCACAGCCATAGGATAGGGGATCACTGACTGATTCATAGGGGTCCAACTGCTGCAGTGATTAAAAGAATGGAGAACCCAAGTGGCCCATGTTATTAGATAGGCAGTGTCCATGAACGAACATCACCCCATTCACTTCTGTGGGACTGATGGAGATCAACTATCTGGAAGTGAGTTCATTGAGAAATAAATGTAATAATAGTGAGGCCTGTGCACAACTGCTCTACTGACACCGAGGATCCTCTTTCTCGTGATCACTAAGAGTCCCCTCCATCGACCAGCCAGAGATTGGACAATTACACCAAACCTACTACACAGGGAATAAGTGCTAAATGTGGTAAAACCATCCAGCATAAGAATGAGTGCAGCTCTGGAGTATAATACAGAATGTAACTCAGGATCAATACAGGATAAGTAATGTAATGTATGTACACAGTGACTGTACCAGCAGAATAGTGAGCGCAGCTCTGGAGTATAATACAAGCTAAGTAATGTAATGTATATACACAGTGACTGCACCAGCAGAATAGTGAGCGCAGCTCTGGAGTATAATACAGGATAAGTAATGTATGTATGTAAACAGTGACTGCACCAGCAGAATAGTGAGCGCAGCTCTGGAGTATAATACAGGCTAAGTAATGTAATGTATGTACACAGTGACTGCACCAGCAGAATAGTGAGCGCAGCTCTGGTGTATAATACAGGATAAGTAATGTAATGTATGTACACAGTGACTGTACCAGCAGAATAGTGAGCGCAGCTCTGGAGTATAATACAGGATAAGTAATGTAATGTATGTACACAGTGACTGTACCAGCAGAATAGTGAGCGCAGCTCTGGGGTATAATACAGGATAAGTGTTAAATATCTTGTAGAATGTAATGTATGTACACAGTGACTGTACCAGCAGAATAGTGAGCGCAGCTCTGGAGTATAATACAGGATAAGTAATGTAATGTATGTACACAGTGACTGTACCAGCAGAATAGTGAGTGCAGCTCTGGAGTATAATACAGGATAAGTAATGTAATGTATGTACACAGTGACTGCACCAGCAGAATAGTGAGCGCAGCTCTGGAGTATAATACAGGATAAGTAGTGTAATGTATGTACATAGTGACTGTACCAGCAGAATAGTGAGCGCAGCTCTGGGGTATAATACAGGATAAGTAATGTAATGTATGTACACAGTGACTGTACCAGCAGAATAGTGAGCGCAGCTCTGGAGTATAATACAGGATAAGTAATGTAATGTATGTACACAGTGACTGTACCAGCAGAATAGTGAGCGCAGCTCTGGAGTATGATACAAGTTGCAATCTAACCTTTTCATGAAGATTTATTTCTGGAATTTCATAACTGTATCAGACATGTACAATATTTGGTTTCGAGATATTCTCAGTGACTAATAATGTCCTGGAGGCCCCGATATGATTAAACATATGAGACAGACTGTTATAATGTAGACAGCTGTAGAGCGCACGGCCTGACTTCCTGTGATACTAAACAGCACAGGATTGCAGCCACTTATTGTTCGGCTTCCCAGAATGATCAGCACATGGGGCAGCTCTCTGTACTGATGCGTCACTCGCTGATATTCTGCTCTTCTTTGTACAGGAACAAAAGATTATGGGAGCAAATGTGAGAAAGCTGATGTAATGGAAACATTCTGATCTCTCTGCATTGGATTGTATTATTCCTTTCTTTATGTTGTTGCATTCAGCTTCTCTTTGGCAGGTTAATAGAGATGGAGTGGCAGAAACTGTGCGAAAGCCACAACATTCAAACAGATGATATATATTTGTGCTTGTACCAGTGGTCAGATCCCTTATTCAGCCAGATATAAATATATATATATATATTCTTTTTTGCAATAACAGCAGCACTCTGGTCCTTGGTTGTGTCCAGTATTGCAGCTCATTATTTGAATACCAGACACAGCCCATGGACACGAGTGTAGCTGTTTTTGGAGTCTCTTTGATGAATAGTTTCCTATGATCAGCCGATGGTTTATAGAAGTCACTGGGTGACCACTCCATCAGTCCAGCACATCTGGAAGTTGTGTCAGGGGATAGAAGACAGGCCTGGATCTTATATTTCATACTTGCCTACAGGCCTTATTTTCATGGCAGTGTCACATAACCAGCCCACAATGGTTCTTGCAGCTTTGGGGGTGTCCCTGGACGGTTTTCTGCATTTGGGGAAGTCAGTAACTGGGACTTCCTTTAATAACAGTGACTGATGTAAGAAATAGTAAAACTGAAGGAGGCGATTGTGATCTGCTGTAGCAACGCTTTATATTAAATTTACCAGATTATACCTAATGTAATGATCCTAATCACAGCAGGAAGGAGGCGTCATAATCAATGGCTGCTAGAAATAATACCGCCAAAGACTCAGCCATGGTAACATGAACAGGAGCTCTCGAGAAAGGGACATACCTATTGTGAGGCTTTATGTAGAGCTTCAGTGTTGGCCAAAAGTATTGGCACCCCTGCAATTCTGTCAGATAATACTCGTGTTCTTCCAGATAATGATTGCAATCATAAATTCTTTGGTATTTTCTTCATTTATTTTGTCTTCAATGGAAAACCACAAAAAGAATTCTCAAAAAGCCAAATTGGATATAATTCCACACCAAACATAAAAAGGGGGTGGACAAATGTATTGGCACGGTTTGAAAAATCATGTGATGCTTCTCTAATTTGTGTAATTAACAGTACCTGCTACTTACCTGAGGCACCTAACAGGTGGTGGCAATAACTAAATCACACTTGCAGCCAGTTGAAATGGATTAAAGTTGACTCCACCTCTGTCCTGTGTCCTTGTGTGACCACATTGAGCATGGAGAAAAGAAAGAAAACCAAAGAACTGTCTGAGGACTTGAAAAGCAAAATTGTGAGGAAGCCTGAGCAATCTCAAGGCTACAAGTCCATCTCCAAAGCCCTGAATGTTCCTGTGTCTACCGTGCGCAGTGTCATCAAGAAGTGTAAAGCCCATGGCCCTGTGGCTAACCTCCCTAGATGTGGACGCAAAAGAAACATTGCCGAGAGATTTCAACGTAAGATTGTGCGGATGGTGGATAAAGAACCTTGACTAACATCCAAACAAGTCCAAGCTGCCCTGCAGTCCGAGGGTACAACAGTGTCACCCCGTACTATCCAGTGTCAGCATCTGAATGAGAAGGGACTGTATGGTAGGAGACCCAGGAAGACCCCACTTCTTACCCAGAGACATAAGCCAGGCTGGAGTTTGCCAAAACTTACCTGAGAAAGCCAAAACCGTTCTGGAAGAATGTTCTCTGGTCAGAGGAGACAAAAGTAGGAAAAGGCCTCAACATAGAGATTACAGGAAAAAAAGAGAGGCCTTCAAAGAGAAGAAGACGCCCCCTACAGTCAGACATGGCGGAGGTCCCTGATGGTTTGGGGTTGCTTTGCTGCCTCTGGCACTGGACTGCTTGACCGTGTGCATGGCATTATGAAGTCTGAAGACGACCAACACATTGTGCAGCATCATGTAGGGCCCAGTGTGAGAAAGCGGGGTCTCCCTCAGAGGTCAGGGCTCTTCCAGCAGGACAAGGACCCAAAACACACTTCAGGTCAGCACTAGAAAATGGTGGTGAGAGAAAGCCCTGGAGACTTGTAAAGTGGCAGCAATGAGTCCAGCCCTGAATCCCATAGAACACCTGTGGGGGAGGGGGAGAGATCTCTTGGGGGCAGTTTGGAGAAGGCCCCCTTCACATCTCAGGGGGGACCGCGAGCAGTTTGCCAAAGAAGAAGGGTCTAAGATTCCAGCAGAGCCTTGTAAGAAACTCATTGCTGGTTAACGGGAGCGGTTGTGCGCAGTTATTGTGTCTAAAGGTTGTGCTACCAAGTATTAGGCTGAGGGCGCCAATACTTCTGTCCGCACCAGTTCTGGAGTTTTGTGTAAAATGATCAATGATGTGACTTTTTTTTCATTCTCTTTTGTGTTTTTTCATTGCAAGCAAAATAAATGAAGATATTACCAAAGAGTTTGTGCTTGTAATCATTATCTGGGGGACAGCGAGGATTATCTGACAGGACTGCAGGGGGGCCAATAGTTTTGGCCAACACTGTAGATATAGTTACATAGTAGATAAGGTTGGATAAAGACATCAGTCCATCCAGCCCAACCTATAACCCTACGAGCTGTAGGTAGACTTTTCATCACTCGAGCAAAGGTTCCCTGTATCTAAATACATAGAAGTGGCTTGTTGGCTCCCCCTTTAGTTATGACCCTACTTAAAGTCAGACTACCCAGTATTTGCTTGTAGTCTGTTACCATGGAGACACAAATGACTGCATAGGCACTGTACACAGCAAACAGGAGGAGAATTATAATGAAGACTGATTGCAAAGTGGATTCACTTTTTTATGTAGATGCACGTAGCAATAAAGATTGGTTGCAACAGTGGACAGGTCCTTTAATATAGATGTGGATCACGTTGTTGTATCCTTGATATGTCTTCATGTAGACTAAGAAACATGATACATGGTTGTGTATGTACTATATGTATGTATGTATGTATGTATATGCTTTCTGATGGTTTGGAACATTTGATAACCCCACACTTTGGCAAGTAGCCTCAATCGTTGACTATAGTAAGGCCAAATATTACTCAATGCATCAAACCTCCGCTCTGTATGTCTGGATATAGTCTGCAGTAATAACTTTATTTACTTCTAATCTGTGAATTTGTCTGCAAGCATGCAGCTCAGCTTCTGTACAATACAGTATATCAATGCAGTAATTGTAGGCAGAACTAACTTCAGTAAATGACATCTCAACCTGCCAACGAAAACACCAGAAACCATTTAGTGGAGGTAAACGTTCTGCTATAACAAAAACCCCATCATATAGATCGGAGATACATGAGAAAGGTTACCAAGTTCCATCAAAAGTGTAAGTTCATCTCTAAACACCATGTAACAGTAATGTATTCATATAATCATCTTTGTAAATACATGAATATACATAATCTGTACTGATACTGTTACTAGATTATACTACAGAGCTGAATTTATAATTCATCTTGTGGAGTCACTGTGTATGTGTAGTGATTACTTATCCTGTACTGATCCTGAGTTACATCCTGTATTATACAACAGAGCTGCGCTCACTGTTCTGCTGGTACAGTCACTGTGTACATACATTACATTACTTATCCTGTATTATACTCCAGAGCTGTGCTCACTATTCTGCTGGTACAGTCACTGTGTACATACATTACATTACTTATCCTGTATTATACTCCAGAGCTGCGCTCACTATTCTGCCGGTGCAGTCACTGTGTACATACATTACTTATCCTGTATTATATGACAGAGCTGCGCTCACTATTCTGCTGGTACAGTCACTGTGTACATACATTACATTACTTATCCTGTATTATACAACAGAGCTGCGCTCACTATTCTGCTGGTGCAGTCACT
This sequence comes from Leptodactylus fuscus, assembly GCF_031893055.1. Classification (NCBI taxonomy): domain Eukaryota; kingdom Metazoa; phylum Chordata; class Amphibia; order Anura; family Leptodactylidae; genus Leptodactylus; species Leptodactylus fuscus. The sequence goes on from NC_134272.1 coordinate 89,412,246, forward strand.
GTGTACATACATTACTTATCCTGTATTATATGACAGAGCTGCGCTCACTATTCTGCTGGTACAGTCACTGTGTACATACATTACATGACTTATCCTGTATTATACTCCAGAGCTGCGCTCACTATTCTGCCGGTACAGTCACTGTGTACATACATTACATTACTTATCCTGTATTATACTCCAGAGCTGCGCTCACTATTCTGCCGGTACAGTCACTGTGTACATACATTACATTACTTATCCTGTATTATACTCCAGAGCTGCGCTCACTATTCTGCCGGTACAGTCACTGTGTACATACATTACATTACTTATCCTGTATTATACTCCAGAGCTGCGCTCACTATTCTGCCGGTACAGTCACTGTGTACATACATTACATTACTTATCCTGTATTATACTCCAGAGCTGCACTCACTATTCTGCCGGTACAGTCACTGTGTACATACATTACATTACTTATCCTGTATTATACTCCAGAGCTGCGCTCACTATTCTGCTGGTGCAGTCACTGTGTACATACATTACATTACTTGTCCTGTATTATACTCCAGAGCTGCACTCACTATTCTGCTGGTACAGTCACTGTGTACATACATTACATTACTTATCCTGTATTATACTCCAGAGCTGCACTCACTATTCCGCTGGTACAGTCACTGTGTACATACATTACATTACTTATCCTGTATTATACTCCAGAGCTGCGCTCACTATTCTGCTGGTGCAGTCACTGTGTACATACATTACTTATCCTGTACTGAGTCGGAGTTACATCTTGTATTATACTCTAGAGCTGAACGCTTTCTCTCTTCAGTACAAAGCTGGGTACTTTCTGACTGGGTAAGAGGTCACAGAAGGGGTACTCTGTTTCCGTTAGGAGGAGCGTACAGACACTTATTAGAGCATCCAAATTTTATTATGAATTTTAGTAAAAGAATTTGCAAATTTGTCCTCTTTGGTGAAAAAAGGGAAAGCTGCTCCTGTTTGGCTTTTTCCCCCTATTATACAACTTGGTTTTAGGAATAGCAAACATTGATCAATAGGGAGCGACCTTCCAAAATGTGGCACTAGAGCAAGATCCCCTATTTTCATCCGAACAAGTGTTATAGAAGCTGCAGTATAAAGTATGGTGGATTTTTTACAAACAGCCAATGTCCTGACATTTTGCTGTAGGATGTTAATCACTTCTCATTATCGCAAACTGCAAATCAAAATAAGAACTCAACAAAAAGGACAACCTAAAAATAAGCGCACAAAGCCGTCTCCAGAGAACATCCCCCGACTATATAAAAATAGATTATGGGACGCAGCAATGTTGCAGCTCAGCGTGAATGAGAATTTCAAGAGCACAATAATCCCTGATGTTAAGCGCTTTGGAAATATACAGATTTCATTTGCAGTCTCCACTTACTGAACATTGTATTAGTATAATAGAGTCGGGAGACTGAAGAAATAATCACATATAAGAGAATTATTGCAACCCTGGTGCAGGGATGGCGGCACATTATAGTAATAAGGCTACAAGTACTAAGTAACCTGCACCATTGTACATGAAGTGGACTGAAGTTATCATATAATGTCATTACCCCCCTCAAATCACAGCAGTCCTGACAGCGTACCCCCCTAACCAATACTGGCCGATGAGAGTAGTAGTATCTGTTTGCCCAAGTGGAAATCGTAGCTGCCTCTGTTAACATATGAAAAGGCCCAGGGGGTGAGGGCGGGTAAAACAGGAACATGAATACAGTAGGGCGGGGGGGGGGGGGGGGCTATACAGGTATAAAGGTGGGGACAATTGGCAACATTCCCACACCAGTAAGCGTCAGCTTCCTCCCGCGGGTTAGGGTCAGATGAATGACAGCGCAGTGGCTTGTACCACGGGTTTTGTGGCAGGATTGAGGAGGGGTTTATTTTTTCAACAACTGCGATCTCTGCCTTTCATTGAAAACAATGGGAGGCAGAAACAGGACAGCATTTGGGTGTCAATTTTGGTCTCAAAATAAGTGTGAAATTCCACTGTGTGATCAGGTCTTAAAAGGATTGTCCAGGATATTCACGAGAAGAATAGTGAGCGCAGCTCTGGAGTATAATGCAGGATAAGTAATGTAATGTATGTACACAGTGACTGTACCAGCAGAATAGTGAGCACAGATCTGGGGTATAATACAGGATAAGTAATGTAATGTATGTACACAGTGACTACCAGCAGAATAGTGAGCGCAGCTCTGGAGTATAATACAGGATAAGTAATGTAATGTATGTACACAGTGACTGTACAAGCAGAATAGTGAGCGCAGCTCTGGAGTATAATACAGGATAAGTAATGTAATGTATGTACACAGTGACTGCACCAGCAGAATAGTGAGCGCAGCTCTGGAGTATAGTACAGGATAAGTAATGTAATGTATGTACACAGTGACTGCACCAGCAGAATAATGAGCGCAGCTCTGGAGTATAATACAGGATAAGTAATGTATGTACACAGTGACTGTACTAGCAGAATAGTGAGCGCAGCTCTGGAGTATAATACAGGATAAGTAATGTAATGTATGTACACAGTGACTGCACCAGCAGAATAGTGAGCGCAGCTCTGGAGTATAATACAGGATAAGTAATGTAATGTATGTACACAGTGACTGTACCAGCAGAATAGTGAGCGCAGCTCTGGAGTATAATACAGGATAAGTAATGTAATGTATGTACACAGTGACTGCACCAGCAGAATAGTGAGCGCAGCTCTGGAGTATAATACAGGATAAGTAATGTAATGTATGTACACAGTGACTGCACCAGCAGAATAGTGAGCGCAGCTCTGGAGTATAATACAGGATAAGTAATGTAATGTATGTACACAGTGACTGCACCAGCAGAATAGTGAGCGCAGCTCTGGGGTATAATACAGGGTAAGTAATGTAATGTATGTACACAGTGACTGTACCAGCAGAATAGTTAGCGCAGCTCTGGAGTATAATACAGGATAAGTAATGTAATGTATGTACACAGTGACTGTACCAGCAGAATAGTGAGCGCAGCTCTGGAGTATAATACAGGATAAGTAATGTAATGTATGTACACAGTGACTGCACCAGCAGAATAGTGAGCGCAGCTCTGGAGAATAATACAGGATAAGTAATGTAATGTATGTACACAGTGACTGTACCAGCAGAATAGTGAGCGCAGCTCTGGGGTATAACACAGGATATAACTCAGGAACAGTACAGGATAAATAATGTAATGTATGTACATGGTGACTGTACAGTATCCTACAGCGTTTTCTTCTGGCAGAAGTCTCCTCCGCACATGAACGTTGAGGCCAAAGACATCCCTGGGTCCTTTCTTTAGGCTGCAGGTTGGTGTCAATGTTCATGTGATCGCCCAAACAGCGGAAGGGACAGACTGCACTGTGAGGTCACTGGAGCACTGGGGACAGGTGACTATATATGTATCTTAAAAAAAATAATCTTTTTTCACCTCTTACAGCCTACTTTAACAAAAAAAAAAAAAAAAAAAGTATCCTGGACAAGCTGTATAAGGGAGCTTTGACACTATGTCTGTTGCTCTTATACATCACAGGATGAGAGCAATGGACTTAACAGTGAACAGTCTTGTCAGGGCCATCTGCATTCATTCTAATACTAGAAAAAGAAATTACAAAATGAGTAAACAGACATGATGGAAGTAAATGGGAATGGTTACAGACAGAGGGGGCTATTAATAGTAAAGTCCGTTGGTCTGATCCTATAACGGATGAACGCAATGGACTATAATAACGTTAGTGTGAACGTACCCTTACCCATTGGATGAAAGGGGCAACAGCAATCCCAATATTTAAGTGGTTAGACAGGACATGGGGCTCTCACTGTCACCCATCAGCACCCCTACATGTGTGACCGTGGGGTGATGATATGTGTCCATGTCAGTGAGGCCTGTACTCGTACCAGGCCCTATAAGAGGAAGCAAAATACACTACAATACCAGAGTATAAGGCAACCGCATGGAGTGGAACGTAAAAGAACTAAAATAGCCAAATAAACACAAAAAACCTAAAGTAGAAAAGTAAAAAAAACCTAAAAAGCCAACTATAATAATTTATATTGTACAATAATGGCGCCACTATCTATGATGCCCATAGCAACCAATCAGAGTGTAGCTTTCATTCTGTATTCTGTCCTTGAAAAATGAAAGCTGCGCTGTGATTGTTTGCTATGGGCAACGATTTTTCCCCACCTTTTTGTCAGGATCATAAATCTGCCCTAATAGGGTGAATGATCTAATCCAGTATTCTATATGTCAGGCCTGAGAATCCCAGCACCGCCTCATTGACACCTCCTCAGGCCCAGGTCTAGGCTTGATTTGTATCTGGCCTAGATTTTAGGCCTCGTTTCTACCAGTACACTGGCCTAAATGATCAGAAACCTGAATAAAAAGTCACAATTTTGCGCAAAAATTGTGAATTTTTAATGTGTGGTGCCTACAAGACACGATAAGTCTTTCCTATTAAATAAATGCTGTTAAAAAAAAAAAAAAAAAAAAATATAATAAATCTATCTCGTATACAGAATAAATATCAGACAATCCATGGAAAAGTAAAAACGGTCTGACGTAAAATATTACAAACTATTATCATTCATACCGCACAAGGGAACATTGTGAAAAACAAAACCTAAAAAGTAACCCCCCCCCAAAAAAAACCAAAAAAAAACAACCCAAAAACTGTAAAAATGTAATATTTTAAATCAAATTCTATGTAGCCAAAAAAAGAAAAAAAAGGCCACCAAATAAAGCTATGTCAGTTCAAGGCCCCAAATTAGGGGTTACATCATATAGATTGTATTGTAACCAGTCTTAACCCTTAAGTACCATCATGGTGTCTATCCTACACCGCTATAATACACATGATAGGCACCATGATAGTACTTAAGGGTTAAAAATACGTCCAGCCATCACGCCGTCAGGTTCTACACGAGGCCTCAATCGTGGACTGAAGACAGGATTGGCCAATGGCTCAGTTACACACAGCGAATAATCCCATTAATAGAATAATAAAATAAACAGGAATGACTGGTGTAACACTTCAGCACCATGGACAGCGAGCTGCCTGACTACAGCCTTGTGCGCAGCCAGCGGAGGATGGAGCCGCCACAGAGAAGCATTACCAGCACCAGGCCTTTGTTACCGAGGACGCTTCTGCTGCATGAAATATACTGGATATAAATTATGGATAATAATTCCAGTGTGGGTGGGAGATACCGCAGCGCCATTCACTGCAACCGTCACCGATCACCTGACATTACTGCTCCTCTACATAGGGGAAGAGATAGATATGAGATAGATGGATAGATAGATAGGAGATAGATAGATAGGAGATAGATAGAACAAATAGGAAACAGATGTAGAAAATGAAATGGATATATAGATATAAGCGAGATAGAGGATGGACACATCTAACAGAGACGGATAGAAGATAGATAATTTAGACAACAATACATATATATGGGAGATAAATAGATGGATAGATAAAAGTTTCACTTACAGATAACAGATATCATGAGATAGATATGGGATATAGCTAAGAATAGATAGATATGAAATAGATACATAATATATGAGATGGATATACGGATAGAAGAGATACGACATCAACCAAAGTTAGATATAAGATAAATTCAATACGTATGAAATGGATAGTAAATATATAGATGGCTGAGAATCAATAATTCCTCTACAGGATAGTCAGCGGTCACGCACACATATATACATATAGACCACCTCATCATCTGCTTATAGAAACCACCACACGTATAGTATATAATACACCCACTGACGGTATATAATGCACACAACTCCAATAGAGATTACACACATCCATAAACCCAAGAAAGCCAGACACTCGGTAAGAGATCCAATCACTTTATGTTCTTTTTTTTTTTACAATATAAAACAATACGCTTTTTGTTTTGTACATTTGAACACCGTTGGCACATTAAACAGCTTCATGTCAGACATATTGCGGCATTTCTTGTGTGTTCCGGTATTTGTTACATTCATACATACTATGAGGTGTTTGATAATCTGAAATATGCAATGTCCAGCCTCGGGGGTTCACACCCTGATCATCAGCCTAGAAACCCTGCCCTATGGACACATATATACCTGTGGGGTGGGATGGGGGGGCAGCCCCATCTGATAGAAAACAAGCTGAATCCCAATGTCAGTAATAAAAATAAACCCCAACCTAAACCCCCGGTGGGTACATGGGCCCTTATGGCCATCCGTACTAGTTGTAGGGGGGCTTTAGTGTGTGATGGATGGGATCTCTATGCTCCTGGTGGTGGGCAGAGGGGGGCACAGGAAACTATTTATGGATAGAATAGCTTTGGAGACTTGATGCCTTCCTTCCCAATCTGACCTGAAGGAGAAATGGATCATAACAACCACCTGGTGCAAGTGAGAAAACACCAAAATGTAGGAGCAGTGGGGTCTGCTAAGCTGGCTGATGGGTCTCGATGATCTACAGGACGACCTTCAAGCCATCGACTTAAATTAGCAAACTAAAATAAATAAAAAAATAAATACAAAATGTGATGCGCCTTCAAACCAGAAAAAAAAAAAAGACGGGTTCCTTTTAACCCTTCTGCTACCAGTGGGCAGCCGGCAAGACCCTGCAAGCCTTTCCAGCAGATGAATGAGGCAACATCCCTCAACACCCAGTGCAATGACCCCCATGTAGATTACAGTCCGATTTCCTGTCAGCAGCCTTGTGAACTGGACTAACGCACCAGTCTTCAAGTTGATCATGGACATTTTGTTGGTTATACCTAGATTTGTCCTCACCCAACCCTACCCATAGCCCGTACCTCTGACCCTAACGGTCCAAATTTATAGTCCAGTGTCCATTGGATTCTCTGGTCTCTCCTTCGTTCTTCAGATCCTGGAAGACCTGTGTGAAAAAGTGGGGGTCGGAGTTGATCTGCAGCATTTTGGCACTCATACGGTCAATGATGCTCAGGCAACGTTGCCAGAAGACCTCTTTGTCGGTCTCCACCAGGAAGGGCTTGAGTGGGTAGGAAATTTCATTGCCCATATAGGAATAAGCCAAGTAGAGGCAAGTGAGGAAGGAGGCTTGAAGCTCGTACTCGGTGGACAGTTCATCGCCAATGGCCTCCCTACAGAGAAGGTAGACAAACACCAGGTTGGCAGGCGTGATGAAGCCTTGGTCTTGCCAGCCTTGAAGGAGCAGCGAGCGGTCAACGTTACGGAACCACATAGTGGGCTCCCCCGGGCTCAGCTCCTTTAGTTTATAGCAACGGCGACAAACAAATTCTCCAAGACATCTGAGGAGCTCCCCAGTGGACGCCTGGACGATGACCCTACGTGGCGAGCAGAGGGACCGGCCGCTCGCCTGCTTCTGTACCGCCACCAGCTGCTGCTGTTGGATCTTCTGGCCTTCGGTGGGTACGGTAGGGACAGGTACAGGTTTGGGTTCCCTCCGACCAGGACTGACCTGAGATTTACGCAGGTTCTCATGGTTGAGTTGCTCCACCGGGTTGTTGTTGGGAAGCAACGGGCCATTAATAGGTCCAGGGTTGGGGTTAATCTTCTTGGCACTCTTCTTCTTGGCTGAAGCTGCTACCAACCTCTTCCAGGTGAGTGCGGAGATCAGCACGGAGTGTCTCTTTAGGCTTTTCTCCGGTTTGCTGCCTCCATTTTTGCTATTAGGGATTGCCAGGTAACCGCCACCTACCCCCGGGGGCTCAGGCTTCTTATCATCCAAAGGTCCAGCTTTGCCCGGGGCCGGCGACAGGGACAGGACGGTGCCCATGGTCAGGGTTCCTAGCAGGCACCTATGCAAAAAGTGGAATGAGGGTGCAAGTGTGACTTGGGGCCTGAAGGTGACAGCTATCTTGTACACAGCCCAGATAAGGAGCACCTGCTGCAGATCAATGCAATGCAGGCGGGAGAGCCGGCTCTGGGTGGATCCCCTGCTCTGGAGATGGACGCCCGCTGGATTCCTTCCTGTATATTCCGTCAGGGAGCTCCAGGATATCTGCACAGATGCAGCAGGGCTTGGTGCAGTGCCCGGGGCGGCGGGATCCTGGCGGCCGGGGATGTGAGCACTGACTGCCGCTCCTCCCGCTCCCCTGTGCGCTCTGCAGCATCCAGCGCTGGAGACCGGAGCTCCGACATCCAGGGAGGGAGCAGAAGCCGCCAACAGCCAATCAGCGGCGAGCATGTAGCTGAGTGACAGGCAGCTCAGCCAATCACCGCGCGATAACGTTGTGAGGGGAGATTGTGTGTGGGCTGCTGAGCGCAGGTTTGCGGGTGGGTGTGGGACTGCGGGTGGAGGCGCCGGTTATCAGCTCTCAGTTATACCCTGTCCACACTGCCTGCGTCCACTGCTTAGACATTACCTCATATGTCATAACGTTGTTGCGGTAACTCATAGTGGGCTATGACGTCATAGTGAAGCACCCCATTGCGGAGACAGGTCCAAATGACATCACTGAGGCTGTCTGAAAGGAACTGTCCTCTCTGTGGAGAGAAAAGTCGGTACAGAGGGGAGATAATCATATACAACACCATGTGACGTCACTGACATGGAAAGCCATGACGTCACACGTGTCCTAGATAGCAGGGAGACATGTTACACCCCACCAGACATACAGTATATTGTAGTGTATAGTCAGAGCACAAGTCATAAAGTGACATCATACGGTCCCGGTGTATGACATCATACTGCACATACATACTATGACATCATACTGCACATACATACTATGACATCATACATCCTATGACATACTGCACATACACACTGTGACATCATACTGCACATACACACTATGACATCATACTGCACATACATCCTATGACATCATACTGCACATACATCCTATGACATCATACTGCACATACATCCTATGACATCATACTGCACATACATCCTATGACATCATACTGCACATACACACTATGACATCATACTGCACATACATCCTATGACATCATACTGCACATACATCCTATGACATCATACTGCACATACATCCTATGACATCATACTGCACATACATCCTATGACATCATACTGCACATACACACTATGACATCATACTGCACATACACACTGTGACATCATACTGCACATACACACTATGACATCATACTGCACATACATCCTATGACATCATACTGCACATACATCCTATGACATCATACTGCACATACATCCTATGACATCATACTGCACATACATCCTATGACATCATACTGCACATACACACTATGACATCATACTGCACATACACACTATGACGTCATACTGCACATACATACTGTGACATCATACTGCACATACATCCTATAATATACTGCACATACATCCTATGACATCATACTGCACATACATCCTATGACATCATACTGCACATACACACTATGACGTCATACTGCACATACATACTGTGACATCATACTGCACATACATCCTATAATATACTGCACATACATCCTATGACATCATACTGCACATACATCCTATGACATCATACTGCACATACATCCTATGACATCATACTGCACATACATCCTATGACATCATACTGCACATACATCCTATAATATACTGCACATACATCCTATGACATCATACTGCACATACATCCTATGACATCATACTGCACATACATCCTATGACATCATACTGCACATACATCCTATGACATCATACTGCACATACATCCTATGACATCATACTGCACATACATCCTATGACATCATACTGCACATACATCCTATGACATCATACTGCACATACATCCTATGACATCATACTGCACATACATACTATGATGGCTGACAAGTCTGGGCTGCTCGGTAGGTGTCACGTGATGTCATTTCCACCTCTCATTTCTCCTTCTTTATACAGAACAGCGGCAAATGTGCGGACGTGGCTACCGAGCCTGCTGTGATGACATCATTGTTCCACCCTCTGCAGAGTCATGACATCACATCTGCCTTGGGTAAGTACGTGTTGCTCCCGCTACATCATCCTTGTGCAGATTGGAGGTGTGCCTATGGGTCTGTAATACAGAAGTGTAGGTGCACCATGTGCCGCCATATAGTGCCGCCATCTAGGAGAGAATACCTTGGCAGTATAGCATCTGTTTTAGTACCAGAGGTACAGCAGGTGCCCGTCACAGTGTACGGACGCCATACTGATCCCCAGTCCAGGTATATGCAGTGTGTATCCACTGCCTGTTATACTCACAGGGCTCAGGAAGATGAGATTTAGGGATATGGTCACACGTAGGAATTTGGAGGCAAGCGACACCCTGCTGATGAGGCCTATTCATCAGAAGTGGAAAGCCATAATGGAATGTCCCGTTGCGGCTAGATTGTGGCCGAATACGGTGGCGGAACGTGTAAAGGAATTCCCCTGTGTGGACATACCCTTAGAGCGCAGTATGAAGGGGTCACGTCACCTCAGAGCTGCTCAAGACGTCCTGGTGTCAGCGTCTTACACGGCCACAGCGCTGCCATGTCCTGGCCTTAGATCACAGGGTATGTAGACTTTTGCAAACCATTTATATACTGTATAGCTCCAGCACATCTATGGCGTATAATCAGCTTCCTCTTACAGAATCTATAGGCACTGCAGCCATTTTATCAGGTATTCAGCCCAAAATCTGAAGCCCCTTCTGACCTCGCTGATGCTTAAAGGAACGGTTCATTTTCGTAAATACATTTTCATAAAAAATGAAGCGACTGCAAAAAAGTGAATTGAGAAACCTTGCAATTTTCTTTCTATTTACAGCTCCTGAGCGGATCTATGTGTCTCCATAATAACAGACTACAAACAAATCTAGTGTGCGGTCTGATCCTGCAGTCATGTAGCTGTCATGTCCGACGGGTTTTGTGTACCTACTGCTAAGAAATACAGGACAGATGGAAGGGAGTATGGCTGCAGGATCTGACTATGCAGTGTTTGTAGTCTGTTACCATGTAGACACATACACTATGTGATCAAAAGTATCCAAACACCCCCCAAATAACATTTGTTTTTCATATTCGGTGATTTGTGCTGCCCCCTACTGCCAGGTTCTCCATATCAGCGACCTCAGTAGACATTAGAGCAGAATGGATCGCTCCGCGGAGCTCACGGACTTGGAACGTGGTCAGGTGATTGGGCGCCACACATCACGCAGGTCAATGCCAAACGACGCCTCGCTTGGTGTAAGGAGCGTAAACATTGGACGATTGAACAGTGGAGAAACGTTGTGTGGAGTGACGAATCACGGGACACAATGTGGCGATCCGATGGCAGGGTGTGGGTATGGCGAATGTCCGGTGAACGTCATCTGCCAGCGTGGGTAGTGCCGACAGTAAAGTTCGGAGGCGGTGGTGTTATGGTGTGACGGTGTTTTTCATGGAGGGGGCTTGCACCCCTTGTTGCTTTGTGTGGCACTATCACAGCACAGGCCGACATTGATGTATTAAACACCTTCTTGCTTCCCACTGTTGAAGAGCAATTCGGGGATGGCGATTGCATCTTACAACACGATGGAGCCCCTGTTCATACTGCACGGCCGGTGGCGGAGTGGTTACACCACAATAACATCTCTGTAATGGACCGGCCTGCACACAGTCCTGACCTGAATCCTATAGAACACCTTTGGGAGGTTTTGGAACGCCGACTTGGTGCCAGGCCTCAGCGACCTACATCGATACCTCTCCTCAGTGCAGCACTCCGTGAAGAATGGGCGGCCATTCCCCAAGAAACCTTCCAGCACCTGATTGAGCGTCTGCCTGCGAGAGTGGAAGCCGCCATCAAGGCTAAGGGGGGGCCAACACCATATTGTATCCGGCATTACCCATGGAGGGCGCCACCAACAAGTCATTCTCAGCCGGGTGTCCGGATACTTTTGATCACATAGTGTAGCTCTGCATTGGATCTTTCCACACTAAAGTCGGTGATTTTTATCCAAGACCATTTGCCAAGGTGCATCTTTGCTTATTTTAGATTCATTACGCCCTTTAAATGTGATTTATTGTTCACGTCCGATCCATTAATATTGCTTGATGCAGTAAAGCAATAAGCTGCGATTTCTCAGACTCTCTTTGCGTCACCTGATCCGGGAATCTTCCTCGTGCGCTGCATCTTCATCTGTCCATAGGAGTGAGTGATCGCTTTAAGAGCATCCGTCTCTCCTTATGTCAGCTGTCAGAGCAGATTACGCCGGAGACGGGATAAAGATGCTGTTTGCTTGTAGCCCTAAACCATTGTAACGCATCCCTCACATGTATCAGCACAGAGTGTAGTAAGCTGAGGAGGGTAAAAAACAGGAACGAAACAGCCAGCATGCAAATTAAATTGCAAAGGAGAGGAATATTAAAGAAAAGGTTTTAGGAAATATACCTGTAAAGGTTTCCATTGGTATTGGTAGGATGTTGTCCTGATTGTGTCTAAGGGCGCCTTCACATACAGATAATTTGTTGCGGTCATTTCAGTAACTCAAAATCGTTTGTGTTCATCTGAATGGGGCCATTGTTAACGGCGATCAAGTGTGGGAGCCCTTGGAGCTGTGGAAGGCTTGTTTTTTGCAGGATGAGCTGTTGTTTTCATTGACTCAGTTCTGGGGTGCGTCTGCTGTTCCAGTTTTTGTTCCAGTGTTTTTTTTGCAGAACGAGCTGTAGTTTTCTTCAGTCCAGTTGTGGGTTAACATACGATTTTGAATTAGTTTTTCTTCTAGTTTTGGACATTTTTAGCATTGGTTTTTATTTTTTATACATTTCCATTTTTTTTGTCCCTGATAGGTATCCTATTAGGCCTTGCCTCTGAAAGGACCTAATAGGAGGGTTGATGCTGGCGTGGATCCAGTAGGTGGCAGTGCCTCGGCTCTGGGCATGTTGGCTGCGTGGTCTGCAAGGCTCCATCACACCGAACACCATCTTGACATTTCTTGTTGCAGCATGGTCCGGCAACTAAATGTGCCTCTTGTAAGTGCAACTTTAACCCTCCTGCTTTGACCTGGACACGTGGGGTGGTTTATAAAATGCCCAGGGCTGAGACAGCGCCACCTACTGGATCCACCCAGGGATGAATCTACTTTCTTCTACCCTTACTCCTGTTATTAAGCTCAATTTGTCATGGAATCCCATTGGAACTGTCCAAATGCATTGAACGCCACTGGGGTGGTAGAGGGAGCCCTTCTTCAGTCTGCCTGATTAGATGCTATTGTCTTTATTAACTATGGCTTCTAAGGGGTTAAACTGCAGGGATCACAGCTATCTCTGATCCCAAAAGCTGTAGGAGACTGTCAGCTGTAATATAACCCTTAGTCTATATATATATATATATATATATATATATATATATATGTATATATATACACACAGTAGCCGTAAGATATTCTGCAGCCTATATAAACAGTATATATATACGGTATGGACGCTATAATGTGTCAGTCTTGTAACCAAGTGAAACAGGCCTATAGATGTACCAGGTACACAACATTCGTACAACGCTACTGACTATTACAGCGCCATGTACATAGCAGATAATGAGATAACAGGTATCTATGGCTGGCTGTAATCTCCTCCATGTGACACACAAGCCTCTTATTATCTGGACACTTTTTCCTCTCCCTGTTTCACATGTTGCTGCAGGTATCTGTGCACCTCGTCTCAGGAGGAGACCGCTCGCTGCCTTAAAGACGCGTTCACCTTCTCTCATCTTTCCTGGGCTTTATCATGTCCCCTGAGTCACCTAATCCCTACAGAGCTCGCAAGTCACCTGTCACCTGTGTCCTCAGCTGTGCGAGCGGGTAGATGGCAGCGCCAGGATCCTCCCGTCACACTCTGGATTTATCATATTTATCGCTCTGCTATTTTAAGGGTTCATTGATGTATTTATAGACGCGCTGCAGCGGCCGGACTTCACCTCTCCATTCATCCGCCATCTCTAATGGGGGCGCCTTTGGCATTGCCATTGACAGCAATCAGGAATTGAAGCACAAAATATAACTTGCACAATGGTTAAATCTTCTTTATGTAAAAGTTAAAAAACAAGATTTGATAAATCCGTCTTGGGTGAACACTGCTTAATACCCTATGATGGGTAAATCTGTCCAGGTGCTCACAAGATCTTGGCTGGAGCACAGCTGATATCTTCCTGCAACTGCTGAGATCATAGATAACGTCTATCCTGTCAGTTTAACCGCATAGATGCCCTGGGCACTAGTGGCACCTATGGGGAGGAGGTGTGATCACGGGGCACCAATAGGATCACATGGCTAATAAATACCCCCAAGTCTGTTGTCAATATCTGCCTATAAAGTTATGCCAGAGTCATTGACAGATAATAATCCTTTGGAATAATAAAGATTCCTGTTTCATGTATTTATTTATTTATATTTTAAAAATGAATAATTAAAAATTGATATTTATTCTATAACCAAACCAATACAAACTGCAACAAATCCTGCAAAAATCAAGACCTCATAGAGCTACATTCACAAAAAAATAAGAAAAATGTAGCTCTCTATTTTCTTTTTCATATAACATATTTTTATTGTGCAAAAATAGTAAAATCGTAAAATATTTACACCTATATTTATTTTTATGTCACCCCACCCCAAATTAAGATCTTTTCAGTACATTGTAGGAATCCAAAAATTATGTAATTGATAATTAAAACAAGTTCTAATACAGTTACATTGATTGGATAAATACCCATAAAATAACTACTGGCAAATGTATATATTAATTTATTTTATTTTATTTTATAGCTATCCCAAAGTAATACCAGCAGTATTATAGTAGTTATATTCTTGTACATAGGAGGTAGTATTATAGTAGTTATATTCTTGTACATAGGAGGTAGTATTATAGTAGTTATATTCTTGTACATAGGAGCAGTATTATAGTAGCTATATTCTTGTACATAGGAGTAGTATTATAGTAGTTATATTCTTGTACATAGGAGGTAGTATTATAGTAGTTATATTCTTGTACATAGGAGTAGTATTATAGTAGCTATATTCTTGTACATAGGAGTAGTATTATAGTAGTTATATTCTTGTACATAGGAGGTAGTATTATAGTAGTTATATTCTTGTACATAGGAGTAGTATTATAGTAGTTATATTTTTGTACATAGGAGCAGTATTATAGTAGTTATATTCTTGTACATAGGAGCAGTATTATAGTAGTTATATTCTTGTACATAGGAGGTAGTATTATAGTAGTTATATTCTTGTACATAGGAGCAGTATTATAGTAGTTATATTCTTGTACATAGGAGTAGTATTATAGTAGCTATATTCTTGTACATAGGAGTAGTATTATAGTAGTTATATTCTTGTACATAGGAGGTAGTATTATAGTAGTTATATTCTTGTACGTAGGAGTAGTATTATAGTAGTTATATTCTTGTACATAGGAGCAGTATTATAGTAGTTATATTCTTGTACATAGGAGTAATATTATAGTAGTTATATTCTTGTACATAGGAGTAGTATTATAGTAGTTATATTCTTGTACATAGGAGCAGTATTATAGTAGTTATATTCTTGTACATAGGAGTAGTATTATAGTAGTTATATTCTTGTACATAGGAGCAGTATTATAGTAGTTATATTCTTGTACATAGGGGGCAGTATTATAGTAGTTATATTCTAGTACATAGGAGCAGTATTATAGTAGTTATATTCTTGTATATAGGAGTAGTATTATAGTAGTTATATTCTTGTACATAGGAGCAGTATTATAGTATTTATATTCTTGTACATAGGAGCATTATTATATTAGTTATATTCTTGTACATAGGAGTAGTATTATAGTAGTTATATTCTTGTACATAGCAGCAGTATTATAGTAGTTATATTCTAGTACATAGGAGCAGTATTATAGTAGTTATATTCTTGTATATAGGAGTAGTATTATAGTAGTTATATTCTTGTACATAGCAGCAGTATTATAGTATTTATATTCTTGTACATAGGAGCATTATTATATTAGTTATATTCTTGTACATAGGAGTAGTATTATAGTAGTTATATTCTTGTACATAGCAGCAGTATTATAGTAGTTATATTCTTGTACATAGGAGTAGTATTATAGTAGTTATATTCTTGTATATAGGAGTAGTATTATAGTAGTTATATTCTTGTACATAAGAGTAGTATTATAGTAGTTATATTCTTGTATATAGGAGCAGTATTATAGTAGTTATAATCTTGTACATAGGAGCAGTATTATAGTAGTTATATTCTTGTACATAGGAGTAGTATTATAGTAGTTATATTCTTGTATATAGAAGTAGTATTATAGTAGTTATATTCTTGTATATAGGAGTAGTATTATAGTAGTTATATTCTTGTATATAGGAGTAGTATTATAGTAGTTATATTCTTGTACATAGGAGGTAGTATTATAGTAGTTATATTCTTGTACATAGGGGGCAGTATTATAGTAGTTATATTCTTGTACATAGAAGTAGTAATGTAGTAGTTATATTCTTGTACATAGGAGAAGTATTATAGTAGTTATATTCTTGTACATAGGAGTAGTATTATAGTAGTTATATTCTTGTACATAGGAGTAGTATTATAGTAGTTATATTCTTGTACATAGGAGCAGTATCATAGTAGTTATATTCTTGTACATAGGAGTAGTATTATAGTAGTTATATTCTTGTACATAGGAGTAGTATTATAGTAGTTATATTCTTATACATAGGAGTAGTATTATAGTAGTTATATTTTTGTACATAGGAGTAGTATAGTAGTTATATTCTTGTACATAGGAGCAGTATTATAGTAGTTATATTCTTGTATATAGGAGTAGTATTATAGTAGTTATATTCTTGTACATAGGAGCAGTATTATAGTAGTTATATTCTTGTACATAGGAGCAGTATTATAGTAGTTATATTCTTGTACATAGGAGTAGTATTATAGTAGTTATATTCTTGTACATAGGAGCAGTATTATAGTAGTTATATTCTTGTACATAGGAGCAGTATTATAGTAATTATATTCTTGTATATAGGAGTAGTATTATAGTAGTTATATTCTTGTACATAGGAGCAGTATTATAGTAGTTATATTCTTGTACATAGGAGTAGTATTATAGTAGTTATATTCTTGTATATAGGAGGTAGTATTATAGTAGTTATATTCTTGTACATAGGAGTAGTATTATAGTAGTTATATTCTTGTACATAGGAGTAGTATTATAGTAGTTATATTCTTGTACATAGGAGGTAGTATTATAGTAGTTATATTCTTGTACATAGGAGCAGTATTATAGTAGTTATATTCTTGTATATAGGAGTAGTATTATAGTAGTTATATTCTTGTACATAGGAGCAGTATTATAGTAGTTATATTCTTGTACATAGGAGTAGCATTATAGTAGTTATATTCTTGTACATAGGAGCAGTATTATAGTAGTTATATTCTTGTACATAGGAGCAGTATTATAGTAGTTATATTCTTGTACATAGGAGCAGTATTATAGTAGTTATATTCTTGGACATAGGAGTAGTATTATAGTAGTTATATTCTTGTACATAGCAGCAGTATTATAGTATTTATATTCTTGTACATAGGAGCATTATTATATTAGTTATATTCTTGTACATAGGAGTAGTATTATAGTAGTTATATTCTTGTACATAGCAGCAGTATTATAGTAGTTATATTCTTGTACATAGGAGTAGTATTATAGTAGTTATATTCTTGTATATAGGAGTAGTATTATAGTAGTTATATTCTTGTACATAAGAGTAGTATTATAGTAGTTATATTCTTGTATATAGGAGCAGTATTATAGTAGTTATAATCTTGTACATAGGAGCAGTATTATAGTAGTTATATTCTTGTACATAGGAGTAGTATTATAGTAGTTATATTCTTGTATATAGAAGTAGTATTATAGTAGTTATATTCTTGTATATAGGAGTAGTATTATAGTAGTTATATTCTTGTATATAGGAGTAGTATTATAGTAGTTATATTCTTGTACATAGGAGGTAGTATTATAGTAGTTATATTCTTGTACATAGGGGGCAGTATTATAGTAGTTATATTCTTGTACATAGAAGTAGTAATGTAGTAGTTATATTCTTGTACATAGGAGAAGTATTATAGTAGTTATATTCTTGTACATAGGAGTAGTATTATAGTAGTTATATTCTTGTACATAGGAGTAGTATTATAGTAGTTATATTCTTGTACATAGGAGCAGTATCATAGTAGTTATATTCTTGTACATAGGAGTAGTATTATAGTAGTTATATTCTTGTACATAGGAGTAGTATTATAGTAGTTATATTCTTATACATAGGAGTAGTATTATAGTAGTTATATTTTTGTACATAGGAGTAGTATAGTAGTTATATTCTTGTACATAGGAGCAGTATTATAGTAGTTATATTCTTGTATATAGGAGTAGTATTATAGTAGTTATATTCTTGTACATAGGAGCAGTATTATAGTAGTTATATTCTTGTACATAGGAGCAGTATTATAGTAGTTATATTCTTGTACATAGGAGTAGTATTATAGTAGTTATATTCTTGTACATAGGAGCAGTATTATAGTAGTTATATTCTTGTACATAGGAGCAGTATTATAGTAATTATATTCTTGTATATAGGAGTAGTATTATAGTAGTTATATTCTTGTACATAGGAGCAGTATTATAGTAGTTATATTCTTGTACATAGGAGTAGTATTATAGTAGTTATATTCTTGTATATAGGAGGTAGTATTATAGTAGTTATATTCTTGTACATAGGAGTAGTATTATAGTAGTTATATTCTTGTACATAGGAGTAGTATTATAGTAGTTATATTCTTGTACATAGGAGGTAGTATTATAGTAGTTATATTCTTGTACATAGGAGCAGTATTATAGTAGTTATATTCTTGTATATAGGAGTAGTATTATAGTAGTTATATTCTTGTACATAGGAGCAGTATTATAGTAGTTATATTCTTGTACATAGGAGTAGTATTATAGTAGTTATATTCTTGTACATAGGAGCAGTATTATAGTAGTTATATTCTTGTACATAGGAGCAGTATTATAGTAGTTATATTCTTGTACATAGGAGCAGTATTATAGTAGTTATATTCTTGTACATAGGAGTAGTATTATAGTAGTTATATTCTTGTACAAAGGAGCAGTATTATACTAGTTATATTCTTGTACATAGGAGCAGTATTATAGTAGTTATATTCTTGTATATAGGAGTAGTAGTATAGTAGTTATATTCTTGTACATAGGAGTAGTATTATAGTAGTTATATTCTTGTACATAGGAGTAGTATTATAGTAGTTATATTCTTGTACATAGGAGCAGTATTATAGTTATATTCTTGTATATAGGAGTAGTATTATAGTAGTTATATTCTTGTACATAGGAGCAGTATTATAGTAGTTATATTCTTGTATATAGGAGTAGTATTATAGTAGTTATATTCTTGTACATAGGAGCAGTATTATAGTAGTTATATTCTTGTACATAGGAGCAGTATTATAGTAGTTATATTCTTGTACATAGGAGTAGTATTATAGTAGTTATATTCTTGTACATAGGAGCAGTATTATAGTAGTTATATTCTTGTACATAGGAGCAGTATTATAGTAATTATATTCTTGTATATAGGAGTAGTATTATAGTAGTTATATTCTTGTACATAGGAGCAGTATTATAGTAGTTATATTCTTGTACATAGGAGTAGTATTATAGTAGTTATATTCTTGTATATAGGAGGTAGTATTATAGTAGTTATATTCTTTTACATAGGAGTAGTATTATAGTAGTTATATTCTTGTACATAGGAGTAGTATTATAGTAGATATATTCTTGTACATAGGAGGTAGTATTATAGTAGTTATATTCTTGTACATAGGAGCAGTATTATAGTAGTTATATTCTTGTATATAGGAGTAGTATTATAGTAGTTATATTCTTGTACATAGGAGCAGTATTATAGTAGTTATATTCTTGTACATAGGAGTAGTATTATAGTAGTTATATTCTTGTATATAGGAGCAGTATTATAGTAGTTATATTCTTGTACATAGGAGCAGTATTATAGTAGTTATATTCTTGTACATAGGAGCAGTATTATAGTAGTTATATTCTTGTACATAGGAGCAGTATTATAGTAGTTATATTCTTGTATATAGGAGTAGTATTGTAGTAGTTATATTCTTGTACATAGGAGTAGTATTATAGTAGTTATATTCTTGTACATAGGAGCAGTATTATACTAGTTATATTCTTGTACATAGGAGCAGTATTATAGTAGTTATATTCTTGTACATAGGAGCAGTATTATAGTAGTTATATTCTTGTATATAGGAGTATTAAAGTAGTTATATTCTTGTACATAGGAGCAGTATTATAGTAGTTATATTCTTGTATATAGGAGTAGTATTATAGTAGTTATATTCTTGTACATAGGAGCAGTATTGTAGTAGTTATATACTTGTACATAGGAGTAGTATTATAGTAGTTATATTCTTGTACATAGGAGCAGTATTATAGTAGTTATATTCTTGTACATAGGAGTAGTATTATAGTAGTTATATTCTTGTACATAGGAGGCAGTATTATAGTAGTTATATTCTTGTACATAGGAGCAGTATTATAGTAGTTATATTCTTGTACATAGGAGCAGTATTATAGTAGTTATATTCTTGTACATAGGAGCAGTATTATAGTAGTTATATTCTTGTACATAGGAGTAGTATTATAGTAGTTATATTCTTGTACATAGGAGCAGTATTATAGTAGTTATATTCTTGTACATAGGAGCAGTATTATAGTAGTTATATTCTTGTACATAGGAGCAGTATTATAGTAGTTATATTCTTGTACATTGGAGTAGTATTATAGTAGTTATATTCTTGTACATAGGAGCAGTATTATACTAGTTATATTCTTGTACATAGGAGCAGTATTATAGTAGTTATATTCTTGTACATAGGAGCAGTATTATAGTAGTTATATTCTTGTATATAGGAGTATTATAGTAGTTATATTCTTGTACATAGGAGCAGTATTATAGTAGTTATATTCTTGTATATAGGAGTAGTATTATAGTAGTTATATTCTTGTACATAGGAGCAGTATTATAGTAGTTATATTCTTGTACATAGGAGTAGTATTATAGTAGTTATATTCTTGTACATAGGAGCAGTATTATACTAGTTATATTCTTGTACATAGGAGCAGTATTATAGTAGTTATATTCTTGGACATAGGAGCAGTATTATAGTAGTTATATTCTTGTATATAGGAGTAGTATTATAGTAGTTATATTCTTGTACATAGGAGCAGTATTATAGTAGTTATATTCTTGTATATAGGAGTAGTAGTATAGTAGTTATATTCTTGTACATAGGAGTAGTATTATAGTAGTTGTATTCTTGTACATAGGAGTAGTATTATAGTAGTTATATTCTTGTACATAGGAGCAGTATTATAGTTATATTCTTTTATATAGGAGTAGTATTATAGTAGTTATATTCTTGTACATAGGAGCAGTATTATAGTAGTTATATTCTTGTACATAGGAGTAGTATTATAGTAGTTATATTCTTGTACATAGGAGCAGTATTATAGTAGTTATATTCTTGTACATAGGAGCAGTATTATAGTAGTTATATTCTTGTACGTAGGAGCAGTATTATAGTAGTTATATTCTTGTACATAGGAGGTAGTATTATAGTAGTTATATTCTTGTACATAGGAGCAGTATTATAGTAGTTATATTCTTGTACATAGGAGCAGTATTATAGTAGTTATATTCTTGTACATAGGAGTAGTATTATAGTAGTTATATTCTTGTACATAGGAGCAGTATTATACTAGTTATATTCTTGTACATAGGAGCAGTATTATAGTAGTTATATTCTTGTATATAGGAGTAGTATTATAGTAGTTATATTCTTGTACATAGGAGCAGTATTATAGTAGTTATATTCTTGTATATAGGAGTAGTAGTATAGTAGTTATATTCTTGTACATAGGAGTAGTATTATAGTAGTTATATTCTTGTACATAGGAGTAGTATTATAGTAGTTATATTCTTGTACATAGGAGCAGTATTATAGTTATATTCTTTTATATAGGAGTAGTATTATAGTAGTTATATTCTTGTACATAGGAGCAGTATTATAGTAGTTATATTCTTGTACATAGGAGCAGTATTATAGTAGTTATATTCTTGTATATAGGAGTATTAAAGTAGTTATATTCTTGTACATAGGAGCAGTATTATAGTAGTTATATTCTTGTATATAGGAGTAGTATTATAGTAGTTATATTCTTGTACATAGGAGCAGTATTATAGTAGTTATATTCTTGTACATAGGAGTAGTATTATAGTAGTTATATTCTTGTACATAGGAGCAGTATTATAGTAGTTATATTCTTGTACATAGGAGTAGTATTATAGTAGTTATATTCTTGTACATAGGAGGCAGTATTATAGTAGTTATATTCTTGTACATAGGAGCAGTATTATAGTAGTTATATTCTTGTACATAGGAGCAGTATTATAGTAGTTATATTCTTGTACATAGGAGCAGTATTATAGTAGTTATATTCTTGTACATAGGAGTAGTATTATAGTAGTTATATTCTTGTACATAGGAGCAGTATTATAGTAGTTATATTCTTGTACATAGGAGCAGTATTATAGTAGTTATATTCTTGTACATAGGAGCAGTATTATAGTAGTTATATTCTTGTACATTGGAGTAGTTTTATAGTAGTTATATTCTTGTACATAGGAGCAGTATTATACTAGTTATATTCTTGTACATAGGAGCAGTATTATAGTAGTTATATTCTTGTACATAGGAGCAGTATTATAGTAGTTATATTCTTGTATATAGGAGTATTATAGTAGTTATATTCTTGTACATAGGAGCAGTATTATAGTAGTTATATTCTTGTATATAGGAGTAGTATTATAGTAGTTATATTCTTGTACATAGGAGCAGTATTATAGTAGTTATATTCTTGTACATAGGAGTAGTATTATAGTAGTTATATTCTTGTACATAGGAGCAGTATTATAGTAGTTATATTCTTGTACATAGGAGCAGTATTATAGTAGTTATATTCTTGTATATAGGAGTAGTAGTATAGTAGTTATATTCTTGTACATAGGAGTAGTATTATAGTAGTTATATTCTTGTACATAGGAGTAGTATTATAGTAGTTATATTCTTGTACATAGGAGCAGTATTATAGTTATATTCTTTTATATAGGAGTAGTATTATAGTAGTTATATTCTTGTACATAGGAGCAGTATTATAGTAGTTATATTCTTGTACATAGGAGTAGTATTATAGTAGTTATATTCTTGTACATAGGAGTAGTATTATAGTAGTTATATTCTTGTACATAGGAGCAGTATTATAGTTATATTCTTTTATATAGGAGTAGTATTATAGTAGTTATATTCTTGTACATAGGAGCAGTATTATAGTAGTTATATTCTTGTACGTAGGAGCAGTATTATAGTAGTTATATTCTTGTACATAGGAGCAGTATTATAGTAGTTATATTCTTGTACATAGGAGCAGTATTATAGTAGTTATATTCTTGTACATAGGAGTAGTATTATAGTAGTTATATTCTTGTACATAGGAGCAGTATTATACTAGTTATATTCTTGTACATAGGAGCAGTATTATAGTAGTTATATTCTTGTACATAGGAGCAGTATTATAGTAGTTATATTCTTGTATATAGGAGTAGTATTATAGTAGTTATATTCTTGTACATAGGAGCAGTATTATAGTAGTTATATTCTTGTATATAGGAGTAGTAGTATAGTAGTTATATTCTTGTACATAGGAGTAGTATTATAGTAGTTATATTCTTGTACATAGGAGTAGTATTATAGTAGTTATATTCTTGTACATAGGAGCAGTATTATAGTTATATTCTTTTATATAGGAGTAGTATTATAGTAGTTATATTCTTGTACATAGGAGCAGTATTATAGTAGTTATATTCTTGTACATAGGAGTAGTATTATAGTAGTTATATTCTTGTATATAGGAGGTAGTATTATAGTAGTTATATTCTTGTACATAGGAGTAGTATTATAGTAGTTATATTCTTGTACATAGGAGGTAGTATTATAGTAGTTATATTCTTGTACATAGGAGTAGTATTATAGTAGTTATATTCTTGTACATAGGAGCAGTATTATAGTAGTTATATTCTTGTATATAGGAGTAGTATTATAGTAGTTATATTCTTGTACATAGGAGCAGTATTATAGTAGTTATATTCTTGTACATAGGAGCAGTATTATAGTAGTTATATTCTTGTACATAGGAGTAGTATTATAGTAGTTATATTCTTGTACATAGGAGCAGTATTATAGTAGTTATATTCTTGTACATAGGAGCAGTATTATAGTAGTTATATTCTTGTACATAGGAGCAGTATTATACTAGTTATATTCTTGTACATAGGAGCAGTATTATAGTAGTTATATTCTTGTACATAGGAGCAGTATTATAGTAGTTATATTCTTGTACATAGGAGCAGTATTATAGTAGTTATATTCTTGTATATAGGAGTAGTAGTATAGTAGTTATATTCTTGTACATAGGAGTAGTATTATAGTATTTATATTCTTGTACATAGGAGTAGTATTATAGTAGTTATATTCTTGTACATAGGAGCAGTATTATAGTTATATTCTTTTATATAGGAGTAGTATTATAGTAGTTATATTCTTGTACATAGGAGCAGTATTATAGTAGTTATATTCTTGTACATAGGAGTAGTATTATAGTAGTTATATTCTTGTACGTAGGAGCAGTATTATAGTAGTTATATTCTTGTACATAGGAGCAGTATTATAGTAGTTATATTCTTGTACATAGGAGCAGTATTATAGTAGTTATATTCTTGTACATAGGAGTAGTATTATAGTAGTTATATTCTTGCACATAGGAGCAGTATTATACTAGTTATATTCTTGTACATAGGAGCAGTATTATAGTAGTTATATTCTTGTACATAGGAGCAGTATTATAGTAGTTATATTCTTGTATATAGGAGTAGTATTATAGTAGTTATATTCTTGTACATAGGAGCAGTATTATAGTAGTTATATTCTTGTATATAGGAGTAGTAGTATAGTAGTTATATTCTTGTACATAGGAGTAGTATTATAGTAGTTATATTCTTGTACATAGGAGTAGTATTATAGTAGTTATATTCTTGTACATAGGAGCAGTATTATAGTTATATTCTTTTATATAGGAGTAGTATTATAGTAGTTATATTCTTGTACATAGGAGCAGTATTATAGTAGTTATATTCTTGTACATAGGAGTAGTATTATAGTAGTTATATTCTTGTATATAGGAGGTAGTATTATAGTAGTTATATTCTTGTACATAGGAGTAGTATTATAGTAGTTATATTCTTGTACATAGGAGGTAGTATTATAGTAGTTATATTCTTGTACATAGGAGTAGTATTATAGTAGTTATATTCTTGTACATAGGAGCAGTATTATAGTAGTTATATTCTTGTATATAGGAGTAGTATTATAGTAGTTATATTCTTGTACATAGGAGCAGTATTATAGTAGTTATATTCTTGTACATAGGAGCAGTATTATAGTAGTTATATTCTTGTACATAGGAGTAGTATTATAGTAGTTATATTCTTGTACATAGGAGCAGTATTATAGTAGTTATATTCTTGTACATAGGAGCAGTATTATAGTAGTTATATTCTTGTACATAGGAGCAGTATTATACTAGTTATATTCTTGTATATAGGAGTAGTATTATAGTAGTTATATTCTTGTGCATAGGAGTAGTATTATAGTAGTTATATTCTTGTACATAGGAGCAGTATTATAGTAGTTATATTCTTGTACATAGGAGTAGTATTATAGTAGTTATATTCTTGTACATAGGGGGCAGTATTATAGTAGTTATATTCTTGTACATAGGAGTAGTATTATAGTAGTTATATTCTTGTACATAGGAGCAGTATTATAGTAGTTATATTCTTGTACATAGGAGGTAGTATTATAGTAGTTATATTCTTGTACATAGGAGTAGTATTATAGTAGTTATATTCTTGTACATTGGAGTAGTAATGTAGTAGTTATATTCTTGTACATAGGAATAGTATTATAGTAGTTATGTTCTTGTACATAGGGGGCAGTATTATAGTAGTTATATTCTTGTACATAGGAGTAGTAATACATAGGAGCAGTATTATAGTAGTTATATTCTTGTACATAGGAGCAGTATTATAGTAGTTATATTCTTGTACATAGGAGTAGTATTATAGTAGTTATATTCTTGTACATAGGAGGTAGTATTATAGTAGTTATATTCTTGTACATAGGGGGCAGTATTATAGTAGTTATATTCTTGTACATAGGAGTATTAATGTAGTAGTTATATTCTTGTACATAGGAGTAGTATTATAG
Source organism: Leptodactylus fuscus (assembly GCF_031893055.1). NCBI lineage: Eukaryota > Metazoa > Chordata > Amphibia > Anura > Leptodactylidae > Leptodactylus > Leptodactylus fuscus. The sequence goes on from NC_134272.1 coordinate 89,438,762, forward strand.
TAGTTATATTCTTGTACGTAGGAGGTAGTATTATAGTAGTTATATTCTTGTACATAGGAGTAGTATTATAGTAGTTATATTCTTGTACATAGGAGCAGTATTATAGTAGTTATATTCTTGTACATAGGAGCAGTATTATAGTAGTTATATTCTTGTACATAGGAGTAGTATTATAGTAGTTATATTCTTGTACATAGGAGCAGTATTATAGTAGTTATATTCTTGTACATAGGAGTAGTATTATAGTAGTTATATTCTTGTACGTAGGAGGTAGTATTATAGTAGTTATATTCTTGTACATAGGAGTAGTATTATAGTAGTTATATTCTTGTACATAGGAGTAGTATTATAGTAGTTATATTCTTGTACATAGGAGCAGTATTATAGTAGTTATATTCTTGTACATAGGAGCAGTATTATAGTAGTTATATTCTTGTACATAGGAGTAGTATTATAGTAGTTATATTCTTGTACGTAGGAGGTAGTATTATAGTAGTTATATTCTTGTACATAGGAGCAGTATTATAGTAGTTATATTCGGTACTATTCCGTTATCGGGCCAGCAGCAGCGCATTTCAGCACCAGCTTTCGGGACAGCAGTTCAGTTCAGCAGCGGGAATTACAATGACATCCGAGGACTGCTGGCCCGATGCTTGTGCCCAGTAGCCAGTACATCAATGACCCCCCCTCCATCTCCTCCTCCTTCCAGTGCTGCCCCCCAGCTCTCCTTACATCTACCCCGTACCCTCTCCCCGCCACATGACTAAGCCGATGCTGGCCCGATGATAGAGGCCGTGCTTGTGTGTAGTAGGCAGTACATCGATCGATGCCCTCATCCTCCTCTTCCTTCCAGTGCTGCCCCCCAGCTCTTCTTACATCTGCCCCGTACCCTCTCCCTGTAATAGGCCTCACCGTAAATCTTGAGCAATGAATGCTACTAGATAGCCGCCGGACGCTGCAGAAAGTTTGTCCCTCCGGCTCGCTGTAGCTCACCGTTCCTATAGTTGGCGTGTTTCTTGTCAGGGCCTGGATTGAGCCCCGGTGTCTTTCCTTTCGGTCTCGGTACTAGCGCTGAGGTGAGGCCTAGTCGTGTGGCGGGGAGAGGGTACGGGGAAGATGTAAGGAGAGCTGGGGGGCAGCACTGGCAGGAGGAGAAGGATGGGGGAGGGGGGTCATCGATGTACTGGTTACTGGGCACAAGCATCGGGCCAGCAGTCCTCGGATGTCATTGTAATTCCCGCTGCTGAACTGCTGTCCCGAAAGCTGCTGCTGAACTGCGCTGCTGCTGGCCCGATAACGGAATAGTACCTTATATTCTTGTACATAGGAGTAGTATTATAGTAGCTATTCTACCTTAGGACATGATTGGATGAACACGAATAATAAACTAAAATGTATTTATCAAATCTGTTACATTTTTTAATATTTCTGCCATACATTTCCTGCTCCTTTGATTTCATATTCATGATGATGGTTTCGCTCAGTATTTTCCTGCGGTCACATGTTTGGTATTGTCAGGCAGTCAGTATTATTGTACCCCCTTGTGTAGTGCTGTGTGGGGATGTGAGGGACAATACATTCACCCTGCAGAGATCTTCCTGCTGAGATGAGGCCGGGGCCATGTTACTCCTCAGCTCTGCGCCTGCTCCTCACATCCTGATTTAATGACAAGGCGTCTTGGCAGAACAGCTTGTTCTTTTCAGAAATCAGAGTGAGTTCTTCCTCTCAGCTTCTTCTTGCTCTCAGTTATTATGGACGCGGCATGTAGCGCATTTTCTTGTATTGCTGCCTATTTATACATCAACAGCATTTGTATCTGCTTAATAGAGAACCATGCTAGGAATGTGAATGATTCCTGAGAATTAGGGAATTAGATTGTATTTATATAATATATGTGTCATATACAACTATTGACAAATATAATACCGCATCCAGATGTCAGGTTCCTGCAGTTCTGTCTCAGGTGGATATGTAGATGAATACCTATGTAGTCTGATCAGACACTGACTTTTACCACAAGGTGTTTCCGTGTAAAAAAGGTTCTCAGAGGCTACTTTTGGGTAGTGTACTTCTTGCTGATACATTGTTGACTAATAGACATGTCTCAGTAACACACTGGAAGACATTTTCTCCAGTTGACAAATTGATTACCATCTAGGCCCTGGTGACCTATCTGTTTGGAGGTTTTGGGGGCAAGGTTCAAGTTTTTATTTGGGATCCAGATAGTCGTGTTGGAATACGGAGGCCTCGTGGTGGCACACTGCCCCCTGCTGGTGTGGAGCCATCACATAGGTCACATGAGTTGTCTCTCTTGTCATTGCAGACAGTTGGCATTTTTGCAGCAGGATAATGCTCGCCCACACACACAAGGGTCTCCCTGTAGTTCTTCATCCTCGTGAGATATTGGGCTGTTCCATATTTCTGTTTGTGTCTGACTCTTCATTGACATACACCAGCAGAGACCTCAGCTCAGCCATGTCATTCCCCTTGCTACTTGTACGTTGCTCTTTTGCTTAATGATCTGGATTTTCACCCTGGTGTGTCTCAGAATTGTCTGCTACTGTCTCCTTCATCTGGAGGGAGCTTACAAAATTCTATGTGCTTGGTGCAAAAACAACCCCATTTAGATGAAAAGGACACAGTTACAGATACAGAATTCGCCCGTAGTATTCTGAAGATAACATAAGAACTTGATTAGCAGATTAGTCTTCTCTGATGGCTGTGCGGATTGGGTCGTGTTTTAGGTATTGTGTGTCATGGTGTTAGGGTGACTAGTTCCCTAATATGACATGCAGTGAAGGGGGGGGGGGCACATGTAGTCCTATACACATGGAGGTACAGTATACTCACATAGGAAGCTATAAGGCCTTGTAGAACAAGCTGCGGTTTTTTCAAAAATAAGCAAAACCGTAGTATTTTGCACCATGCAGTTCTAGGCATTAGCCAGCAGGGCGCGCTATCACAGCGTGCATGATTTTTAGCTGTCAGCATGTGCTGCTGTGTGTCTGCTGTCACTAACATGTGTACAGATCCTGCTGAGGCTAAGACCTCGGCCACAAGACACATCATGTGCTAAAGATATCTTAGGCAGGGGGATGCTTGCGGCATCTTCTATACTGAGCCTCTTAGCCTATGGCCAGACCAAGCAGTTTTTGCTTTGGATTTTATTGCAGATCTGCAGCATCTGTATGCGGCCTGACTTCACCTGGTTTCTTTTACACCTCCTCTGAAAGAACAACTAAAATATCAAATAAATTAGAAATTCAAGACTTGTGCCCAGCGCCCCTTGTGTTACTTGAGCCCTGGATCCTCCTTTACTATCTCACTGGAGGTTTTCTTTGTTGTGTATGACTGATAGTCGTATGTCTTACACTTTGTGGTTTATGTACTAAATCTTCAGTCTCTACAGTGTTACTTACCACTTGATATGTAATGATATTAATAGCTTTTCTTTATGAGCACTAGGGGGCGGTATTGCACTAACTTTCTACAGATGAGGCACGTGCAGGTAGTAAATAGAGTCATTAACCGGTTAAGGACCAGGCCCAGAAGTACATTAAGGACCGGGCCTCTTTTTTCAAAACTGACATGTGTCACTTTAAATGGCAATAACTTTGAGACGCTTTAACTTACACAAGTGATTTTGAAATTGTTTTTTCGTAACACATTATACTTCATGTTAGTGGTAAACACTAATCAATATTTTTGTATTTATTTATAAAAAAACTAGCAAATTTGATGGAAATTTGGAAAAAATTGCAATTTTCAAAATGTGAAATTCTCTGCTTTTCAGGCAGATAGTCATACCATCCAAATACATGAATAAATATTATCTCCCATATCTCTGCTTTATATCGGCATCATCTTTTGATCGTCTTTTAATTCATTTTGGACGTTACAAGGCTTACAAGTGTAACAGCGATTTTCCAGATTTACAAGAAAATTCCTCAAACTAATTTTTTAGGGAACACTTCAGTTCTGAAAGGAATTATAAAGGCCTATATAATAGAAACCCCCATAAATCACCCCATTTTCAAAACTACACCCCTCAAATTATTCAAAACAGCATTTGGGATGTTTGTTAACCCTTTAAGCATTTCATAAGAATAAAAATAATATGGAGGTCAAATTTAGACATTTCATTTTTTTTCACTAATACATTCATTTAGACCTAAAATTAACACATTCACAAAGGGTTAAAGGAGAAAATGCATCTCACATTTTGTTATACAATTTCTCCCGTGCACAGAAATACCCCACATGTGGGTGTAAACTGATTTTTGGGCACACGGCAGTGCACGAAAGGGAAGGAGTGACACTGGGTGTTTGAACAGCATATTTTGCTGGAATAATTTTCAGGCACCATGTCACATTTGCAGAGCCCTTAGCGTACCAAAACAATGGAAACCCCCCAAAAGTGACCCCATTTTAGAATCTACACCCCTCACAGAATTCATCAAGGGGTATAGTCAGCATTTTGACCCTACAGTTGTTCCACAGATTTTACTAACATTGGAATGTGTAAAAGAAAAATTACTAAAATGTCACTTTATCCCCAAAGTTTTCATTTTCACAAGGGGTTAAAGGAGTAAAAGCCCCCCAAAGTTTGTTAAACAATTTATCCTGAACACGGCAATACCCCATATGTGGCCATATTCTGCTGTATGGGAACATGGCGGGGCTCAGAATGGAAGGAGCGCTATTTGGCTTTTGGATGGCAGATTTTGCTGGAATAATTTTAGGTGCCATGTCTGATTTGCAGAGCCCCTAGAGAACCAATACAGTGGAAACCCCCTAAAAGTGACCCCATTTTGGAAACTACACCCCCCACAAAACATATGAAAGGGTAGAGTGAGCATTTTGACCCTACAGCTGTTTCACAGATTTTATTAACATTGGGACATGAAAATGAAAATTTACTTTTTTTCCAACAAACTGTCAATTTAGCCCCAAATTTTTCATTTTCACAAGAGGATAAAGGAAAAAAAGCTCCCTAAAGTTCGTTACACAATTTCTCCTGAACACAGAAATGCCCCATATGTGGCCATAATCTACTGTATGGGAACATGGTGGGGCTCAGAATGGAAAGAGCGCTATTTGGCTTTTGAAGGGCAGATTTTGCTGGAATATTTTTCAGGTGCCATGTCGAATTTGCAGAGCCCCTAGTGTACCAATAAAGTGGAAACCCCCTAAAAGTGACCCCATTTTGGAAACTACACCCCTCATAGAATTTATCTAGGGGTTTGGTGAGCATTTTGGCCTCACAGCTGATTCACAGATTTTATTAACAATGGGACGTAAAAATGAAAAATTACTTTTTTTTTTCAATTAATCGTCCATTTAGCGCCATATTTTTAATTTTGCAAGTAGCTGAAGAATTAAAAGCCCCCCAGAGTTTGTTACACAATTTCTTCTTAACACGGCAATACCCCATATGTGGCCATAATCTGCTGTATGGGTATACGGTGGGGCTCAGAATGGAAAGAGCGCTATTTGGCTTTTAGAAAGCAGATGTGGCTGGAATAGTTCTCAGGTGTCATGTCGCATTAGCTGAGCCCCTAAAGTATCAATACAATGGAAACCCCCCATTGTGACCCCATTTTAGAAACTACACAGGTGACAGTAAACTGGAATTCACCAAGAAGTGACCCCATTTTGTAGGGACAATTTTAGGGCCTCTGCAAATGTGACGTGGTGTCCAAAAACAAAGAATCTAAATCTGCACTCCAAAAGCACATATCGCTCCTTCACATCTGCGCCCTGCTGGGTACCCAAATAGCGGTGTATGCCCACATGTATGACACTGGTGTACCCCGGATAACGGACTTAATGCCATATGTGGGTATAAATGGCTGTTTGGGCACAGCCGGGCACAGAAGGGAAGGAGCGCTATTTTGGTTTTTGGAGCACTGTTTGGTTTTAGGACACCATGCCACTTTTGCAAAGCCCCTGAATTGCCAATAAAGTGGAATCCGCAGACATGTCACCCCATTTTGGACACTAGCCCACTGATGGGATTTATGAAGTGTTGTAACGAGCGTTTTTAACCCTTGAGTGTTGCATTTATTTAGTTTCCAGAAATGAAATCACAGCTGATAATGAGAAGTTAAAAATGAAAAATTTCCAGAGATTCGCCATTTTAGTGCCCGATATGTTGTGCCCAACTTATGTCAGCAGAGACACTCCAAAAACTGGTAAGCGGGTATCCCGGGCACAACAGCTTTTAGAGCGTTCATCTCTGATACAAGGCGGGCACAACATATTACGCACTGAAATGACGTATTCCTGGAAAAATTGTCATTTTCACCTCTCACAATCAGCTTCGTATTCATTTATGGATAATAAGTTATAGCAACACTTGGGGGTTAAAAATGCTCTCTGTACCCCTGGAGAAATCCTTCAGGGGTGTAGTTTCCAAAATAAGGTCACATATCAGGGGATTCCACTTTACTGGCGTTTCAGATCTACAAAAGTGTCATGGCATCCAAAAACCAAACCGTCTGTGCTCCAAAAACCCAATAACCCTTCTTCCCTTTTGCGTCCAGCTGTGCCCTAATATCAGTTTATACCCACATATGACATTACGTCCGTTATCCTGGGTACACCAGTGTCATACATGTGTCATAAACTGCAGTTTGGGCGCACAGCAGGGCGCAGAAGCGATGGAGCGCGATGCGGCTTTTGGAGTACAGATTTTGATGTTTGGTATCTGGACGCCATGTCATGTTTGTAGAGCCTGTAAGGTACCAGAAAAGTGGATTCCCCAAAGGAGTGACCCCATTTTGAAAACTGCACCCCTCAAAGAATTTATCAGGGGGTGTAGTGAGTATTAGTATCCCAGACGTGACTGCACAGCGGATGGCGAAGAGGGAATGTATAAGCTGTGCGGAGAACATTGCAGACACCAAATTCCCTACTATGTCCCAGTAGCTCCTATGATTGGGGGAGTCACTCTGGGGGTCACTTTGGGGGTCACTTCTGGTGTTTTTTCGCTCATAAGCTGTAAATCTGGGGTGTCCCCTGATATTCGCTCGCACAGCTTATATATTCCCTATCTGCCGCAGCCAGTTGTGTTCTAATAATTTGGCGATTTTTGGGGGGTTTTGCCTTGACATTGCTAGATGCTATATTTTCTTTATTTTTCTGGTGACGTGGCCATATAAGGGCTTGTTGTTTGCAGGATGAGATGCATTTTGTAATGACACCATCTTTGGGTGCCTACAACTTACTGATTACATTTTATTAACTCTTTCTTGCTGGATTAAAAAAAAAAAAAAAATCAATCCTGCATTGAGTTTTACATTTTAAATTTTTCGCCATGCAGCGTACAGCATAAGTAACATGTGTCCTTTATTCTGCGGGTCGGTACGGTTACGGCGATACCTCATTTATGTTATTTTTTTATGCGATACTAAGTCTGCAGAACAAAAACACATATGGGGACATAAATCAATGTTTTTTGCATCGCCATCTTCTGAGACGTAACATTTTTATTTTTCGGTTGACAGTGTTGGTTGAGGGCTTATTTTTTGCGGGAAAATGTGCGCTTTTTATTGGCACTGTTGTGGGGTGAATATGACTTTTTGATCACTTTTTATAGCATATTTTGTAGGATGAGATGGCAAAAAATCATTATTTCCGGCGAGTTTTTTCCGGTTTTTTTTTCCGACGTTCACCGTGTACATTAAATATTATTTCAGTTTTATTGTACAGGTTGTTACGGACGCGGCGGTACCAAATATGCATTGCTTTTTTTAATTTTTAGTGCTTTTTTTTATATAATTCATTTTGTATAGAAAAAAAGGGATTTTTGGACTTTAGAACTTTATTACTTTTTTCATACACTTTATTTTTTTTTTTTTAACTTTTTTTTTACTTTTTCATGTGTCCCTTTAGGACACTTGAATCAGTTGATGCTTTGATGAAAGCATCAACTGATTCTACACAGTAGCAGACAGGACACGAGCAGGACATGAACCTGCTCGTGTCCTGTAAGCTGCAGAGGAAGTGAGCTGCATCGCTCACTTCCTCCACCGCCTGGCAGGATCACCAGGTATGTGGGGGCTCCGGTAGTCTGGGGTCACTGGCCAGACCCCAGACTACCTGTTACTGACATCGGCACCCCTCGATCTCGCCGCGGGGGGTGCCGATCACTTTAAATTATCGGCGGATCCCTTTCGATCGCGCCGTGATGTTTCACGGCGCGATCGAAAGGGTTAACACGTCCAGTCGGACTGAGTTCCGACTGGACGTTATGGAGGAAGGGGTTAGGTGTTAGTAACACCTAACCCCTGTCCCCCCCGCACCCCTCCCCCCGCCAGAAAGGTACCTAAAGGCCGGACGTATTTTGACAATAGTCCGGTCTTTAGGTACCAGCACATGAGGCCGTAAATTTACGTACGGCGGTCCTCATGTGGTTAAGCTGCCATACATTAGGGATTACTGGGCCCGGCGTCCATTCATGGCCTGTAGATCTGTATGAGCAACAGAGATAGACAGATAGATAGATAGATAGATAGATAGATAGATAGATAGATAGATAGGAGATAGATAGATAGATAGATAGATAGATAGATAGATAGGAGATAGATAGATAGGAGATAGATAGATAGAGAGATAGATAGATAGATAGATAGATAGGAGATAGATAGATAGATAGATAGATAGGAGATAGATAGATAGATAGATAGATAGATAGATAGATAGATAGATAGATAGATATGTAAGGGTGTGATGTAGTAAACTGTCAGGAACTAACTTTGGTCAGTAGGTGGCAGCAAATTAATAAATGCCCATAGGGAATTAATGCAATTAATTCTTCAGAATGTAAATATTGTTCGAGGTTGCAAACTCTGATTACAGATAATTACTGGGACATTTTGGACTCCTACAAGCCTGGCAGTGTGCTGGGATTGCAGTTTTGATACCTTGCACTGGAGATAGTCATTTGCATCATCCATTACCAGGAAACAGGAAGTAGAGTTCGGTGGAGAGAAGGGTCCTGGCTGGAGGTGATGTGCTGAGGGGACAGTGGAGACCTGACATGCTGGAAGGCAGCCTGTGCTCTGCTGGATGGAAGAACTGCCATGCTGGCTGTGGACTGAGTCTGGAGACACAGAGTCTGTGGTGCTACTTTTGGGACTGAGTCTGGAAAGCTCTGAAGCTCAGAAGGTAAAGGAGACCACATGAGAGGAAGGCCTCAAGGACTTGTAAGTACGGCTTGGCCGCGTCCACGTGGTGAAATATAAGGGACTCTTACGCTGACACCTTATCATCTGGGAAATTGGCCTGTCTGTTAAGTGGAGAGCTGGAGCATAGGATATAACTGTACTTTTATGTGAAGACCCCATTTCACTGTGGATTACAAATAGTATTGCGCAATACTTAGGGTGCACCCCAACGAGGGACCGATCCAGGAGAACCGTGTTCTTAAAGGACTTGTATCTGGTACCTGTTAAGTAACTGTGGGAACTAGGAGTATAGTGTTAGTTTGCTGCAATATTCTGTTGCATATTAGTTTGTATTTCTTCTCTGTTTATACCGTGTTACATGTTTTCCCAGATCGCTATTCTGTGACTTATTCAGTAAACTTTGTCCTGGGGATTAAAACACTGTGTGCGTCTGTGTGGCATCGTGTACCTGCTGAACCTGTGGGCCCAGCCCTTGGTCCTCTTTCATTTGGCGCTGCGAGCAGGGTACATTGATCGCCATGCAGAACGCTTCAGAGTCCGGGGAAGCTCCACCTGAGGCCCCAGTCAACCCTCCTGCCATGGCAGCAGCTCCGATTATGTGTCTGCCTGCAGGGGCGATCTTGAGTCAATTAGTACGATATGATGGTCAGAATAGGCCACTAGAAGACTGGGTTGCACATCTTAAAAGCACCCTCCGGTTATATAATTTGGCTCCTGATCTGCAATCAGATGTGGCGCTGAATGCCTTGGAAGGAGATGCCCGACGCACTGTAATGCTGCGCCCTGAGGAAGAAAGGAAGACACTGGAATCTATAATCTCAATCCTCGAGTCCATTTATGGAGAAACATCCAGTACCGGTAGCCTTAGATCCCGCTTCTTCACTCGCTTCCAGCGTGAAGATGAGACCATCCCCCAATTTGCCAATGCCCTCCAGGAGATTTGGTCACATGTACGAAAGAGAGAGGCCAGGGGTGCTAATGACCTTGGAAATGGAGATGAAATCCTCCGGGATCAGTTCATCCTCGGTTTGCGAAGCCCTCCTCTGCGCCAGGTGCTCAAGGACCGTATCCGGGTGGATGCTACTTTACAGTTTCAGAGGATACAAGCAGAAGCAGTGGCTCGAGATAAAGAAGAAGAGTATGGAGTGTACAACGTGAGAATGCAGTCTGCAGCAAGTCAGAGAACTCCTTCCAATGAAGAAGATTTGCGAGAGTTGGTGAAGGTACTTAGCACATCGGTGGGAGAAATTCAGAGACAGTTGGAACGGTTACAGGCCCCAGTTCCGCCTGAACACTGGGAAAGGGGTGCTGCTCTGATGGCTACTGCACCATGTCAAGCTCCTCTGGAGGAGGGAACAAGAAACTTCACCATGCATCACCCCAGTCCGTATCCACCTACACCTGGACAGACTTGGGGTTCTGCAAGTTATTCGAGGGCAAGGGGCCCCCAGTGTTGGATATGCCAAGAAAGAGGACATATCGCCCGGCAATGCCCGAGGAACCACGCAAACCCAGAATGTCTTCCGTTAAACGGGAACTCCCTGTGGCAGCGGGGCATGCCGCGGGGGAAGTAAAGTGCCAGGACGCCCCTGAAGACCCTCGGGACCTTGTGGCCGAAAGCCCTTACTTGGAAGTGCTGATTGAAGGACAATGGGTGAGATGTCTTATAGACACAGGATCAGAAGTAACCACGATGCCTTTGAAATTCTTTGAGAGAAACTTCGGCCATCTGATGAAACCTGAGAAGGACACTTTGATTAAGTTAACGGCTGTGAACCAGACTGCTATACCTGTGTTCGGAGTAGCTTGGATGAGAATAGAGCTATGCGGACAAGACGTTGGCAAGAAGGGAGTGGTGCTGGTGGAGAAGCCAGCTCGAGATGAAGCCCCAGTCGTACTGGGAATGAATATCCTGCGAGAACTAGATCAAGTCATGTTTTCAAAAGAGGGCCCTGGTTATTGGAAGAAAGCAACTTCCCATAAGCCCACCCGGAGAGCATTCCAGCGCTTGATCAGAGCATGCGGTATCTGTAAAAGCACCCCTGTGGGTAAACCCATTGGAACAGTATATGCTCCATGTGGGACTACTTGCACCGTACCCCCACGTCAGGAGAAGATAATACGTATGCCGATTGGAGGAAACCGGAAGCTGAATGGCATAGATGTGCTAATTGAACCCCTGGGCTTGTCAGAAGCTAGCCGAAGTCCAGTGATCGCCAGAACAATTGTATCAGTTGCAGATGGACAAGTGCTAGTCCGGTGTATCAACGTACATGATTATGAAGTTACATTTCATGCAGGAGAGAAAGTGGCTGAATTGCATGTGCTCCAAGCAGAGACACTCACAGGTAGACAGTTAGCCCTACGGGTAGTGAAAGGTGATGCTTGGACTTTGGCAGTGGACCAGAATTTTGAAGAGAAGCCCACACCTGAGTGGAATGGCCAGCGAATTTTGGAGCAAATGGAAATTGATGCAAGCCAATTCACCTCTGATCAAATGGAAAGAATTGAAGCCGTACTGTGGGAGTTTCAATCTGCTTTCTCTCGGAGTGAGGAAGACTTTGGGTGCACAACGGCCATTGAGCACGAAATATCCACTGGGGATACTCCCCCAATACGAGAAAGATACCGGCAGATCCCACCTACTCTCTACCAAGAGGTGAAGACCATGCTGTCTCAGATGATAGACAGTGGGATAGTGAAGGAAAGCCAAAGCCCATGGGCTGCGCCGGTGGTTTTGGTGCGGAAAAAAGATGGGTCCTTGAGGTTCTGTGTGGACTATCGAAAATTGAATGCAGCCACAGTAAAGGATGCCTTTCCTCTGCCAAGGATAGAAGAGTCATTGACGGCTTTGCAGCGTGCCAAGTATTTCTCAACCCTAGATCTGGCAAGCGGCTACTGGCAGGTACCTGTTGCAGAAAAGGATAGGCAGAAAACTGCCTTTATTCTACCGATGGGGCTGTACGAATTCAACAGAATGCCATTTGGGCTGACGAATGCTCCGGGTACCTTCCAACGTCTGATGGAACACTGCCTGGGTGAATTGAACTTCGAGTCGATACTGATATACCTGGATGACGTGATAGTCCATGCACCCACATTTGAAGAACATTTGAGGAGATTGCGGCAAGTGCTCAGTAGGCTCCGCGCTCATGGCCTTAAAATCAAACCAAGAAAGTGCCATCTCTTTCAAACCAGCATAGAGTATCTGGGACATGAGGTATCTGCTGAAGGAGTTCGTCCTGCAGATAGTAAGGTGGAGGCCGTGAGCAAGTGGCCTCAGCCCAAGACACTTCGGGAAGTGAGAGCGTTTTTGGGACTGGCCGGTTACTACCGAAGATTTATAAAAGGGTTTGCGAAAATCGCTGGTCCACTACATGAACTCTTGAGAGGGACTTCCCAGGGTCCGAAGACACGCCCTATCTCATGGGGGCCGCCTCAGCAACAAGCATTTGATGAACTAAAGAAGGCCCTGACTAGCGCTCCCATCCTGGCATTTGCTCAATTTGACAGGCCATTCATCCTGTATACCGATGGAAGCCTGCACGGATTAGGAGCAGTGTTAGCTCAAGAACAGGAAGGCCAAGAACGAGTCATCGCATATGCTAGTCGATCCCTACGGGACTCTGAGCGGAATCCGGATAACTACAGCTCCTTCAGGCTCGAGTTGTTGGCGTTGGTTTGGGCGATGACCGAGAAATTCTCAGGGTACCTGACCGGGGCCCATGTACTAGTACGAACAGACAATAATCCATTGGCCCACCTGCAGAATGCAAAGCTTGGTGCTCTAGAACAGAGGTGGATGGCTAGACTAGCGAAGTATAACTATACCATCAAATATCGTGCTGGCAAAGACAATACCAATGCTGATGCACTATCTAGAGTCACCTGGGAGGTGCCAGTCAGAGAGGTCGATGAAGAAAATGAAGGAACTGAAATACCTGATCTCAGTCGAGTGCCCCGACGGTCACCCTTGGCAAGCTCAAGTGGGGTGGCTACTGGTGGCACGGTGCTATTAGGGAAGACTGAAGAAGAATGGGCACAGGTGCAGGATGATGATTCGGACTTACGGAAAATAAAATACTGGGTTAAAATGGAAACCTGGCCTAATCTTGACATGCGAAGTCATTTGTCTTCAGACGGATGGAAACTGTTACAACAATGGGACCGGCTAATAATTCAAAATGAGGTCATGTATCGGAGAGTGTTCCTGCCGACAGATCTTGAAGAGAGGTGGCAAATAGTGATCCCAGGTGTCTTGGCCCGAAGAGTAGCCCTTGAGGGACATGAGAAGGGTGCCCACTTTGGAGCAGAGAAAACGTACAGGTGGGTGCAGAGATTCGTATACTGTCCCCGGCTGGAGCAAATTGTCAGGGAAGTGTGCCAAAAATGCCGAGTTTGTGAGCTGGCGAAACCTCCAGAGCAGCGGGCCCCCATTCAAGTGATTCATACATCCGCACCACTAGAAATTCTGATGATTGACTACATCTTAATCGGACAATCAGTGAGTGGGCATCAGTATTGCCTTGTGATGACGGATCACTTCACAAAGTTCTCTGTGGCAGTACCAACCCGTGACCAGACGGCAGAGTCAGCCGCCCGTGCAGTGTGCAGACACTTCATCCAGGTGTATGGATGCCCGAAACGAATTCATTCTGACCAAGGAGCTTGCTTTCAAGGGAAACTGATGGAAGAGCTATGTCGACTGTATGGGATGGAGAAGTCAAGAACAACTCCGTACCACCCGCAGGGCAATGGAGCCTGTGAGAGGTTCAACAAAACACTTCTACAGATGCTCCGTACTCTGGAAACAGATCGTAAAAGGCGCTGGCCTGAATATTTGCCCGAGCTGCTCTGGGCATACAATAATCGTGTTCATAACACTACTGGCTATACCCCGTACATGCTGCTGTTTGGTCGTCCTGGACAGGAAATCACGGAAATGAATCTCAACCCACCTTCTGAAGAGATAACTAGAACCGCTGACTCTTGGGTGCAGGAACACCGAGACAAACTGAGAACCATCCAACGGGTGGTCAATGAGAGATTGCAAAAGCAAGTCCCTAGAGATCATCAACCGGTGCAAACAGTACCATTGTTACCAGGTGAAAGAGTACTGGTTCGTGAAAAGCGGCCCACTAACAAATTGGATCACCGCTGGGAATCACAGCCCTACATTGTGAAACGACAAGTGTTTTCAGAAGGTCCAGTCTATGATGTCCAAGCAGAAAACTCTGATGGGCCAACTCGGAGGTTACACCGTAACATGCTGAGACCATGTCTTTCTGAGGGACGGTCCTTGCTTGAAAATACTGGAGAAGTTGAGCAAAGACGTCCAGACCCAGTGCGTTCAAGAGACACCGAGTGGTGGCTGGTCACTATGCCGCCTGTACAGACGAATGAAGTGCCTACTCCTGAATGTCCTGTGACAAATGATACCCCAGAAACTGCAGTACTACCCCGAGAGGAGTTGAATACAGTTCCTACACCAGTGACACCAAACCCAGGCATTCGCAGGTCGGAGCGCTCCACGGCAGGTATCCCCCCTCAGCGCTATGCAGCTGATGATTTTATTTGGTAGAGTTGTCGGGACGCCAACATTTTAGTGGGGTGGCATGTAAGGGTGTGATGTAGTAAACTGTCAGGAACTAACTTTGGTCAGTAGGTGGCAGCAAATTAATAAATGCCCATAGGGAATTAATGCAATTAATTCTTCAGAATGTAAATATTGTTCGAGGTTGCAAACTCTGATTACAGATAATTACTGGGACATTTTGGACTCCTACAAGCCTGGCAGTGTGCTGGGATTGCAGTTTTGATACCTTGCACTGGAGATAGTCATTTGCATCATCCATTACCAGGAAACAGGAAGTAGAGTTCGGTGGAGAGAAGGGTCCTGGCTGGAGGTGATGTGCTGAGGGGACAGTGGAGACCTGACATGCTGGAAGGCAGCCTGTGCTCTGCTGGATGGAAGAACTGCCATGCTGGCTGTGGACTGAGTCTGGAGACACAGAGTCTGTGGTGCTACTTTTGGGACTGAGTCTGGAAAGCTCTGAAGCTCAGAAGGTAAAGGAGACCACATGAGAGGAAGGCCTCAAGGACTTGTAAGTACGGCTTGGCCGCGTCCACGTGGTGAAATATAAGGGACTCTTACGCTGACACCTTATCATCTGGGAAATTGGCCTGTCTGTTAAGTGGAGAGCTGGAGCATAGGATATAACTGTACTTTTATGTGAAGACCCCATTTCACTGTGGATTACAAATAGTATTGCGCAATACTTAGGGTGCACCCCAACGAGGGACCGATCCAGGAGAACCGTGTTCTTAAAGGACTTGTATCTGGTACCTGTTAAGTAACTGTGGGAACTAGGAGTATAGTGTTAGTTTGCTGCAATATTCTGTTGCATATTAGTTTGTATTTCTTCTCTGTTTATACCGTGTTACATGTTTTCCCAGATCGCTATTCTGTGACTTATTCAGTAAACTTTGTCCTGGGGATTAAAACACTGTGTGCGTCTGTGTGGCATCGTGTACCTGCTGAACCTGTGGGCCCAGCCCTTGGTCCTCTTTCAGATAGATAGATAGATAGGAGATAGATAGATAGATAGATAGATAGATAGGAGATAGATAGATAGATAGATAGATAGATAGATAGGAGATAGATAGATAGGAGATAGATAGAGAGATAGATAGATAGATAGATAGATAGATAGATAGATAGGAGATAGATAGATAGATAGATAGATAGATAGATAGATAGGAGATAGATAGATAGATAGATAGGAGATAGATAGATAGATAGATAGATAGATAGATAGATAGATAGATAGGAGATAGATAGATAGATAGATAGATAGATAGATAGATAGTGAAATATGTACTATATGTAGTAGTTTTGCAGCAGCTGCACAGCCACATTGACTGGTGACTCTGCAGCTGTACGGGGATGCATAGAGAGCAGAGTGATTTATTTTTATTTTTTTTTGTGGGGCCAGGCGAACTTTTTAGTTCTACCATTTTGGGAAATGTCTATTGCTTAGATCACCTTTTATTAAATCAGAGGCAAAATGGTACTTTTATATGTATTCTAGGGAAAGGAGGTAATCCAGAACTTTTATATATTTTATTATTTATTATCTTTTCTTTAAACTTTTTTTTTATTTTACTATTTTATTAGCACCCTAGGGGGCTTGAACCTGCAGTCATTTGATTACAAGTCCTGTAGATTGCAAAACAAGTGTATTGCAGCCTATGGGAGACTCTATGGATTACTATTGCGGATGGTCATAGATTGGCCACAATAGTAATATTGCTATGACAGGTCTGGGAGCCTTCAGTAGTCTCCCGGCTATCATAGGAACAGGTCGGATACTGTGTATAGGTGCCAGCTTGTAACTTTACAGGTATGGGGTCAGTGGCAACCGACCCCAGGGGCTATTTTTAGTCTGAAAAATATGGTACATACATGGACCTTCATGTCTCCATCATGTGAGCGGCAGGAGGGAAGGAGCTTGGCCTCTGCTCATACAGAATTATTGCAGGAGCAGCACCACATCCGTCTATGTGGACAGTAAATAGAGCTGTGCTGCAATTCCGCACACATCCTGTGGACAAGTGTGGCATTGTTTTGTAATTCTATTATGTTGTCATTTAAATGGACCCTACATTTTAGGAAAATTCACAAGTCATTAGTGTGAGCAAATAATAAGAAACATATCATATATTATATGACAAAAATGCTTCTTTCTCCACTTTATCTGACTCTGAAATATCTGCCTTATCTCTTTGGACTGCATCTCACAGAGGTATCAGATTACAGCTTTACATAGATGTCTATGGAGAGAGTGAGGAGAGACACAGGCACAGACAGAGGCTTCTGGAAGTAAATGGAAAGTTTCTGTGTTACCCCAAAGACTTGATTGATGTTAATACAGGTAAGTACTTCTCTATAATGTCTCTATATGATCCGAGTGAGATATGGAGCAGATTCTACTTGTATACAGCTCAGAGAGAACTGAGAACTAGAGATAGACCCTGCAGAGGGGAAAACTGCTAAAACTGCAGAATCTAAGTCATATAATGGCCAGATATTACTCATGTATATACACTGGATTACTAATTTATTGTTGAAGGTTTAGCTGTTCTCTATGAAGTACATGACTCCATTTATGCCATCGTCTATCATCCCCGTTTTGCGTATTCCCACTGACCCGCACCGGTTAATATTTGCAATCTGCGTTGCTTCTGGGTATCAGTACACTCATCCGCAGTACTTCAGGTGGGGGTGGTAGCGTGTCTCCTGCTGGCTGAGGAGCTTGCTAGTTATTTTTAATTTTTAGGATGGCCCTGCATGAACAAAGGCTTGTTGTTCCTCACATGTGTTATCGGGACCCGCTGCCATCTCCTTCACCAGGGGCTTTACCTCTGGAGCTGTGTAGCTGCAGGTGGGAGAGAGTCCGAGACGGCGGGAGGGGGCTGGGGGGGCACCAGGCCAATGCAGCTGTGTAGTCACTAAGATAAGAGATGGAGGCCTGGGAAAGTCCATCCCCACTAGGACCCACTGGGGGACTATTAACACATTATGGCCGGGCCTATGTCATGTCAGGTATTACCCGGGAACAAATGAGAGAGAAGGATTTGTCTTCATTCACTCGACTTGTGACTAGTAAATGGTCGTCTTCTGACTAATCTGTAAGATATTGTAACTGTCATACAGTCATCTAATAAATGTGATAGTATAATGAAGCCAGACAGTATATACATTATATCTGTACTGTGACATCACTGTGTGTATTATCCCTGTACTGTGACATCACTGTGTGTATTATCTCTGTACTGTGACATCACTGTGTGCATTATCCCTGTACTGTGACATCACTGTGTGTATTATCCCTGTACTGTGACATCACTGTGTGTATAATCCTGTACTGTGACATCACTGTGTGTATTATCTCTGTACTGTGACATCACTGTGTGTATTATCCCTGTACTGTGACATCACTGTGTGTATTATCCTGTACTGTGACATCACTGTGTGTATTATCCTGTACTGTGACATCACTGTGTGTATTATCTCTGTACTGTGACATCACTGTGTGTATAATCCTGTACTGTGACATCACTGTGTATTATCCCTGTACTGTGACATCACTGTGTGTATTATCCCTGTACTGTGACATCACTGTGTGTATTATCTCTGTACTGTGACATCACTGTGTGTATTATCTCTGTACTGTGACATCACTGTGTGTATTATCTCTGTACTGTGACATCACTGTGTGTATAATCCTGTACTGTGACATCACTGTTTGTATTATCCCTGTACTGTGACATCACTGTGTGTATTATCTCTGTACTGTGACATCACTGTGTGTATTATCCTGTACTGTGACATCACTGTGTGTATTATCCCTGCACTGTGACATCACTGTGTGTATTATCCTGTACTGTGACATCACTGTGTGTATTATCCTGTACTGTGACATCACTGTGTATTATCCCTGTACTGTGACATCACTGTGTGTATTATCCCTGTACTGTGACATCACTGTGTGTATTATCCCTGTACTGTGACATCACTGTGTGTATTATCTCTGTACTGTGACATCACTGTGTGTATTATCTCTGTACTGTGACATCACTGTGTGTATTATCTCTGTACTGTGACATCACTGTGTGTATTATCTCTGTACTGTGACATCACTGTGTGTATTATCTCTGTACTGTGACATCACTGTGTGTATTATCCCTGTACTGTGACATCACTGTGTGTATTATCCCTGTACTGTGACATCACTGTGTGTATTATCCCTGTACTGTGACATCACTGTGTGTATTATCCCTGTACTGTGACATCACTGTGTGTATAATCCTGTACTGTGACATCACTGTGTGTATTATCCCTGTACTGTGACATCACTGTGTGTATTATCCTGTACTGTGACATCACTGTGTGTATTATCTCTGTACTGTGACATCACTGTGTGTATTATCTCTGTACTGTGACATCACTGTGTGTATTATCTCTGTACTGTGACATCACTGTGTGTATTATCCCTGTACTGTGACATCACTGTGTGTATTATCCTGTACTGTGACATCACTGTGTGTATTATCCCTGTACTGTGACATCACTGTGTGTATTATCTCTGTACTGTGACATCACTGTGTGTATAATCCTGTACTGTGACATCACTGTGTGTATTATCCCTGTACTGTGACATCACTGTGTGTATTATCTCTGTACTGTGACATCACTGTGTGTATTATCCTGTACTGTGACATCACTGTGTGTATTATCCCTGTACTGTGACATCACTGTGTGTATTATCTCTGTACTGTGACATCACTGTGTGTATTATCCTGTACTGTGACATCACTGTGTGTATTATCCTGTACTGTGACATCACTGTGTGTATTATACCTGTACTGTGACATCACTGTGTGTATTATCCCTGTACTGTGACATCACTGTGTGTATAATCCTGTACTGTGACATCACTGTGTGTATTATCCCTGTACTGTGACATCACTGTGTGTATTATCTCTGTACTGTGACATCACCGTGTGTATTATACCTGTACTGTGACATCACTGTGTGTATTATCTCTGTACTGTGACATCACTGTGTGTATAATCCTGTACTGTGACATCACTGTGTGTATTATCCCTGTACTGTGACATCACTGTGTGTATTTTCTCTGTACTGTGACATCACTGTGTGTATTATCCCTGTACTGTGACATCACTGTGTGTATTATCTCTGTACTGTGACATCACTGTGTGTATAATCCTGTACTGTGACATCACTGTGTGTATTATCCCTGTACTGTGACATCACTGTGTGTATAATCCTGTACTGTGACATCACTGTGTGTATTATCTCTGTACTGTGACATCACTGTGTGTATAATCCTGTACTGTGACATCACTGTGTGTATTATCCTGTACTGTGACATCACTGTGTGTATTATCTCTGTACTGTGACATCACTGTGTGTATTATCTCTGTACTGTGACATCACTCTGTGTATTATCCCTGTACTGTGACATCACTGTGTGTATTATCCCTGTACTGTGACATCACTGTGTGTATTATCCTGTACTGTGACATCACTGTGTGTATTATCCTGTACTGTGACATCACTGTGTGTATTATCCCTGTACTGTGACATCACTGTGTGTATTATCCCTGTACTGTGACATCACTGTGTGTATAATCCTGTACTGTGACATCACTGTGTGTATTATCCCTGTACTGTGACATCACTGTGTGTATTATCTCTGTACTGTGACATCACTGTGTGTATTATCCCTGTACTGTGACATCACTGTGTGTATTATCCCTGTACTGTGACATCACTGTGTATTATCCTGTACTGTGACATCACTGTGTGTATTATCCCTGTACTGTGACATCACTGTGTATTATCCTGTACTGTGACATCACTGTGTGTATTATCCTGTACTGTGACATCACTGTGTATTATCCTGTACTGTGACATCACTGTGTGTATTATCCCTGTACTGTGACATCACTGTGTGTATTATCCTGTACTGTGACATCACTGTGTGTATTATCCCTGTACTGTGACATCACTGTGTGTATTATCCTGTACTGTGACATCACTGTGTGTATTATCCTGTACTGTGACATCACTGTGTGTATTATCCCTGTACTGTGACATCACAGTGTGTATAATCCTGTACTGTGACATCACTGTGTGTATTATCCTGTACTGTGACATCACTGTGTGTATTATCCCTGTACTGTGACATCACTGTGTGTATTATCTCTGTACTGTGACATCACTGTGTGTATTATCCTGTACTGTGACATCACTGTGTGTATTATCCTGTACTGTGACATCACTGTGTGTATTATCCTGTACTGTGACATCACTGTGTGTATTATCTCTGTACTGTGACATCACTGTGTGTATAATCCTGTACTGTGACATCACTGTGTGTATTATCCCTGTACTGTGACATCACTGTGTGTATTATCTCTGTACTGTGACATCACTGTGTGTATTATCTCTGTACTGTGACATCACTGTGTGTATAATCCTGTACTGTGACATCACTGTGTGTATTATCCCTGTACTGTGACATCACTGTGTGTATTATCTCTGTACTGTGACATCACTGTGTGTATTATCCTGTACTGTGACATCACTGTGTGTATTATCCTGTACTGTGACATCACTGTGTGTATTATACCTGTACTGTGACATCACTGTGTGTATTATCCCTGTACTGTGACATCACTGTGTGTATAATCCTGTACTGTGACATCACTGTGTGTATTATCCCTGTACTGTGACATCACTGTGTGTATTATCTCTGTACTGTGACATCACTGTGTGTATTATCTCTGTACTGTGACATCACCGTGTGTATTATCCCTGTACTGTGACATCACTGTGTGTATAATCCTGTACTGTGACATCACTGTGTGTATTATCCCTGTACTGTGACATCACTGTGTGTATTTTCTCTGTACTGTGACATCACTGTGTGTATTATCCCTGTACTGTGACATCACTGTGTGTATTATCTCTGTACTGTGACATCACTGTGTGTATTATCCTGTACTGTGACATCACTGTGTGTATTATCCCTGTACTGTGACATCACTGTGTGTATTATCTCTGTACTGTGACATCACTGTGTGTATTATCCCTGTACTGTGACATCACTGTGTGTATTATCCTGTACTGTGACATCATTGTGTGTATTATCCCTGTACTGTGACATCACTGTGTGTATTATCCTGTACTGTGACATCACTGTGTGTATTATCTCTGTACTGTGACATCACTGTGTGTATTATCCCTGTACTGTGACATCACTGTGTGTATTATCCCTGTACTGTGACATCACTGTGTGTATTATCTCTGTACTGTGACATCACTGTGTGTATTATCTCTGTACTGTGACATCACTGTGTGTATTATCCCTGTACTGTGACATCACTGTGTGTATTATCTCTGTACTGTGACATTACTGTGTGTATAATCTCTGTACTGTGACATCACTGTGTGTATTATCCTGTACTGTGACATCACTGTGTGTATTATCTCTGTACTGTGACATCACTGTGTGTATTATCTCTGTACTGTGACATCACTGTGTGTATTATCCCTGTACTGTGACATCACTGTGTGTATTATCTCTGTACTGTGACATCACTGTGTGTATTATCCCTGTACTGTGACATCACTGTGTGTATTATCCCTGTACTGTGACATCACTGTGTGTATTATCCTGTACTGTGACATCACTGTGTGTATTATCCTGTACTGTGACATCACTGTGTGTATTATCTCTGTACTGTGACATCACTGTGTGTATTATCTCTGTACTGTGACATCACTGTGTGTATTATCTCTGTACTGTGACATCACTGTGTGTATTATCCTGTACTGTGACATCACTGTGTGTATTATCCCTGTACTGTGACATCACTGTGTGTATTATCTCTGTACTGTGACATCACTGTGTGTATTATCCTGTACTGTGACATCACTGTGTGTATTATCCCTGTACTGTGACATCACTGTGTGTATTATCTCTGTACTGTGACATCACTGTGTGTATTACCCCTGTACTGTGACATCACTGTGTGTATTATCTCTGTACTGTGACATCACTGTGTGTATTATCCTGTACTGTGACATCACTGTGTGTATTATCCCTGTACTGTGACATCACTGTGTGTATTATCCCTGTACTGTGACATCACTGTGTGTATTATCCTGTACTGTGACATCACTGTGTGTATTATCCCTGTACTGTGACATCACTGTGTGTATTATCCTGTACTGTGACATCACTGTGTGTATTATCCTGTACTGTGACATCACTGTGTGTATTATCCTGTACTGTGACATCACTGTGTGTATTATCTCTGTACTGTGACATCTCTGTGTGTTTTATCCCTGTACTGTGACATCAATGTGTGTATTATCCTGTACTGTGACATCACTGTGTGTATTATCCTGTACTGTGACATCACTGTGTGTATTATCTCTGTACTGTGACATCACTGTGTGTATTATCCTGTACTGTGACATCACTGTGTGTATTATCCTGTACTGTGACATCACTGTGTGTATTATCCCTGTACTGTGACATCACTGTGTGTATTATCCTGTACTGTGACATCACTGTGTGTATTATCTCTGTACTGTGACATCACTGTGTGTATAATCCTGTACTGTGACATCACTGTGTGTATTATCCCTGTACTGTGACATCACTGTGTGTATTATCTCTGTACTGTGACATCACTGTGTGTATTATCCTGTACTGTGACATCACTGTGTGTATTATCCCTGTACTGTGACATCACTGTGTGTATTATCTCTGTACTGTGACATCACTGTGTGTATTATCCTGTACTGTGACATCACTGTGTGTATTATCCTGTACTGTGACATCACTGTGTGTATTATCTCTGTACTGTGACATCACTGTGTGTATAATCCTGTACTGTGACATCACTGTGTGTATTATCCCTGTACTGTGACATCACTGTGTGTATTATCTCTGTACTGTGACATCACTGTGTGTATTATCCTGTACTGTGACATCACTGTGTGTATTATCCCTGTACTGTGACATCACTGTGTGTATTATCTCTGTACTGTGACATCACTGTGTGTATTATCCTGTACTGTGACATCACTGTGTGTATTATCCTGTACTGTGACATCACTGTGTGTATTATCCCTGTACTGTGACATCACTGTGTGTATTATCCCTGTACTGTGACATCACTGTGTGTATAATCCTGTACTGTGACATCACTGTGTGTATTATCCCTGTACTGTGACATCACTGTGTGTATTATCCTGTACTGTGACATCACTGTGTGTATTATCCTGTACTGTGACATCACTGTGTGTATTATCCTGTACTGTGACATCACTGTGTGTATTATCCCTGTACTGTGACATCACTGTGTGTATTATCCTGTACTGTGACATCACTGTGTGTATTATCTCTGTACTGTGACATCTCTGTGTGTTTTATCCCTGTACTGTGACATCACTGTGTGTATTATCCTGTACTGTGACATCACTGTGTGTATTATCTCTGTACTGTGACATCACTGTGTGTATTATCTCTGTACTGTGACATCACTGTGTGTATTATCTCTGTACTGTGACATCACTGTGTGTATTATCCTGTACTGTGACATCACTGTGTGTATTATCTCTGTACTGTGACATCACTGTGTGTATTATCCCTGTACTGTGACATCACTGTGTGTATTATCCTGTACTGTGACATCACTGTGTGTATTATCTCTGTACTGTGACATCACTGTGTGTATTATCCCTGTACTGTGACATCACTGTGTGTATTATCTCTGTACTGTGACATCACTGTGTGTATTATCCCTGTATTGTGACATCACTGTGTGTATTATCTCTGTACTGTGACATCACTGTGTGTATTATCCTGTACTGTGACATCACTGTGTGTATTATCTCTGTACTGTGACATCACTGTGTGTATTATCCCTGTACTGTGACATCACTGTGTGTATTATCCTGTACTGTGACATCATTGTGTGTATTATCCCTGTACTGTGACATCACTGTGTGTATTATCCTGTACTGTGACATCACTGTGTGTATTATCTCTGTACTGTGACATCACTGTGTGTATTATCCCTGTACTGTGACATCACTGTGTGTATTATCCCTGTACTGTGACATCACTGTGTGTATTATCTCTGTACTGTGACATCACTGTGTGTATTATCCTGTACTGTGACATCACTGTGTGTATTATCTCTGTACTGTGACATCACTGTCTGTCTATCTGTGTATTTGTTGTGACATTCACCTTGTTATGACCCCGCCGTACTACAATGACCCAGCGATCATACAATGGTTATAGGATTGGAAATTCACGAGGTTCTTTTTTCAGGTTTTTCTGGCCGTCATTGTAATTAATGATGTTTTGGGGGTTTGATTTATGGGTCCCCTCTGCACCCCGGCATTCTTCTCCTGGACCTGTCCCTGTAGAAGTAATATGTGCAGGTGATTGATAACGCAGAATTCCTGGCTCCTGCAGACAGGCGCGCCATTGTTATATTAAAAATAACCCTCTCATTTGGCTTATTATTTCCAGAGGCTGCGCTCGGCTGCTCCGGGCGCGGGTGAGATGAAATTGCCAACGTAATTGTTTAAGACAAATAGAAAATACACTTATCCTCCGAACCCCATGCAAGGAATTTTAATAAGATTTTGCTGTGGTAATCAGACATCTTTAACCCTTTCACTCAGGGCTGTGACAGATTTGATCATTTCAGGCTGTTGCGGCGCTGGAAGGCAAAGTCATCGGATGTCAGTTCCCGACATTTATCTTAGGGATTTCCTTCAACAGTTAAACTTCTATTGGGGTCCTGGAAGAATTTGCCTTCGTAAGGTCATTTGTAGCTGTTTAATAGATGATGCCTGCAGTAACAAGAGCGACCACTTGGTAGCGCTAGTGTTCTAGGTACCTGCAGAAGTCATCGTATTCGTGGAGGATCCCAGGGTTTAGACAATTGTATGATATACACTGGTAGCGACCTCTCCGCTCTGAGTAGTATTAGGTCTTCAGCTTCTAGAGGAAAACAATTTTGTCAATGTTCACTGACCGCAAGCAGAGATCTGGAAAATGTGCAGGAATTGGAGCAAAAAGTTTCCAGAGTTGTTTTTTTTGTATCATATTGTCATTTGAAATGGATAGTTTGATGTTTATGATTATTGTATCTTACTAAGGTTATGTCTCAGGCTGACACCAGAAGTGAAGAGGATCGAGAAGACCTGAGACTGGGGAGGACATTGGGGTCTCATTATAAGGGGTCTGGTCTGGGGTCTGATAACTGAGGGGTCTGGTGTGGGGTCTGATAACTGAGGGGTCTGGTGTGGGGTCTGATAACTGAGGGGTCTGGTCTGGGGTCTGATAACTGAGGGGTCTGGTCTGGGGTCTGATAACTGAGGGGGTCTGGTCTGGGGTCTGATAACTGAGGGGGTCTGGTGTGGGGTCTGATAACTGAGGGGTCTGGTCTGGGGTCTGATAACTGAGGGGGTCTGGTCTGGGGTCTGATAACTGAGGGGGTCTGGTGTGGGGTCTGATAACTGAGGGGTTTGGTCTGGGGTCTGATAACTGAGGGGTCTGGTCTGGGGTCTGATAACTGAGGGTCTGATCTGGGGTCTGATAACTGAGGGGGTCTGGTGTGGGTCTGATAACTGAGGGTCTGGTCTGGGGTCTGATAACTGAGGGGGTCTGGTCTAGGGTCTGATAACTGAGGGGTCTGGTGTGGGGTCTGATAACTGAGGGGACTGGTCTGGGGTCTTATAACTGAGGGGTCTGGTCTGGGGTCTTATAACTGAGGGGTCTGGTCTGGGGTCTTATAACTGAGGGGTCTGGTCTGGGGTCTTATAACTGAGGGGTCTGGTCTGGGGTCTGATAACTGAGGGGTCTGGTCTGGGGTCTGATAACTGAGGGCTCTGGTCTGGGGTCTGATAACTGAGGGTCTGGTCTGGGGTCTGATAACTGAGGGGTCTGGTCTGGGGTCTGATAACTGAGGGCTCTGGTCTGGGGTCTGATAACTGAGGGGTCTGGTCTGGGGTCTGATAACTGAGGGCTCTGGTCTGGGGTCTGATAACTGAGGGCTCTGGTCTGGGGTCTGATAACTGAGTGTCTGGTCTGGGGTCTGATAACTGAGGGGTCTGGTCTGGGGTCTGATAACTGAGGGCTCTGGTCTGGGGTCTGATAACTGAGGGTCTGGTCTGGGGTCTGATAACTGAGGGGTCTGGTCTGGGGTCTGATAACTGAGGGCTCTGGTCTGGGGTCTGATAACTGAGGGGACTGGTCTGGGGTCTGATAACTGAGGGGTCTGGTCTGGGGTCTGATAACTGAGGGCTCTGGTCTGGGGTCTGATAACTGAGGGGTCTGGTCTGGGGTCTGATAACTGAGGGGTCTGGTCTGGGGTCTGATAACTGAGGGGTCTGGTGTGGGGTCTGATAACTGAGGGGTCTGGTGTGGGGTCTGATAACTGAGGGGGTCTGGTCTGGGGTCTGATAACTGAGGGGTCTGGTCTGGGGTCTGATAACTGAGGGGTCTGGTCTGGGGTCTGATAACTGAGGGGACTGGTCTGGGGTCTGATAACTGAGGGGTCTGGTGTGGGGTCTGATAACTGAGGGGGTCTGGTCTGGGGTCTGATAACTGAGGGCTCTGGTCTGGGGTCTGATAACTGAGGGCTCTGGTCTGGGGTCTGATAACTGAGGGTCTGGTCTGGGGTCTGATAACTGAGGGGTCTGGTCTGGGGTCTGATAACTGAGGGCTCTGGTCTGGGGTCTGATAACTGAGGGGACTGGTCTGGGGTCTGATAACTGAGGGGTCTGGTGTGGGGTCTGATAACTGAGGGGGTCTGGTCTGGGGTCTGATAACTGAGGGGTCTGGTCTGGGGTCTGATAACTGAGGGGTCTGGTCTGGGGTCTGATAACTGAGGGGACTGGTCTGGGGTCTGATAACTGAGGGGTCTGGTGTGGGGTCTGATAACTGAGGGGGTCTGGTCTGGGGTCTGATAACTGAGGGGTCTGGTCTGGGGTCTCAGTATAAGGGGTCTGGTCTAGGGTCTGATAACTGAGGGGGTCTGGTCTGGGGTCTGATAACTGAGGGGTCTGGTGTGGGGTCTGATAACTGAGGGGTCTGGTGTGGGGTCTGATAACTGAGGGGTCTGGTCTGGGGTCTGATAACTGAGGGGTCTGGTCTGGGGTCTGATAACTGAGGGGGTCTGGTCTGGGGTCTGATAACTGAGGGGGTCTGGTGTGGGGTCTGATAACTGAGGGGTCTGGTGTGGGGTCTGATAACTGAGGGGGTCTGGTGTGGGGTCTGATAACTGAGGGGTCTGGTGTGGGGTCTGATAACTGAGGGGTTTGGTCTGGGGTCTGATAACTGAGGGGGTCTGGTGTGGGGTCTGATAACTGAGGGTCTGGGGTCTGATAACTGAGGGGGTCTGGTCTAGGGTCTGATAACTGAGGGGTCTGGTCTGGGGTCTTATAACTGAGGGGTCTGGTCTGGGGTCTTATAACTGAGGGGTCTGGTCTGGGGTCTTATAACTGAGGGGTCTGGTCTGGGGTCTGATAACTGAGGGGTCTGGTCTGGGTTCTGATAACTGAGGGGTCTGGTCTGGAGTCTGATAACTGAGGGGTCTGGTCTGGGGTCTGATAACTGAGGGGGTCTGGTGTGGGGTCTGATAACTGAGGGTCTGGTCTGGGGTCTGATAACTGAGGGGGTCTGGTCTGGGGTCTGATAACTGAGGAGTCTGGTCTGGGGTCTTATAACTGAGGGGTCTGGTCTGTGGTCTTATAACTGAGGGGTCTGGTCTGGGGTCTGATAACTGAGGGCTCTGGTCTGCGGTCTGATAACTGAGGGGTCTGGTCTGGGGTCTGATAACTGAGGGGTCTGGTCTGGGGTCTGATAACTGAGGGTCTGGTCTGGGGTCTGATAACTGAGGGTCTGGTCTGGGGTCTGATAACTGAGGGGTCTGGGGTTTGATAACTGAGGGCTCTGGTCTGGGGTCTTATAACTGAGGGGTCTGGTCTGGGGTCTGATAACTGAGGGCTCTGGTCTGGGGTCTGATAACTGAGGGTCTGGTCTGGGGTCTGATAACTGAGGGGTCTGGTCTGGGGTCTGATAACTGAGGGCTCTGGTCTGGGGTCTGATAACTGAGGGGTCTGGTCTGGGGTCTGATAACTGAGGGTCTGGTCTGGGGTCTGATAACTGAGGGTCTGGTCTGGGGTCTGATAACTGAGGGGTCTGGTCTGGGGTCTGATAACTGAGGGGTCTGGTCTGGGGTCTGATAACTGAGGGGGTCTGGTGTGGGGTCTGATAACTGAGGGTCTGGTCTGGGGTCTGATAACTGAGGGGGTCTGGTCTGGGGTCTGATAACTGAGGAGTCTGGTCTGGGGTCTTATAACTGAGGGGTCTGGTCTGGGGTCTTATAACTGAGGGGTCTGGTCTGGGGTCTGATAACTGAGGGCTCTGGTCTGGGGTCTGATAACTGAGGGCTCTGGTCTGGGGTCTGATAACTGAGGGGTCTGGTCTGGGGTCTGATAACTGAGGGTCTGGTCTGGGGTCTGATAACTGAGGGTCTGGTCTGGGGTCTGATAACTGAGGGGTCTGGGGTTTGATAACTGAGGGCTCTGGTCTGGGGTCTTATAACTGAGGGGTCTGGTCTGGGGTCTGATAACTGAGGGCTCTGGTCTGGGGTCTGATAACTGAGGGTCTGGTCTGGGGTCTGATAACTGAGGGGTCTGGTCTGGGGTCTGATAACTGAGGGCTCTGGTCTGGGGTCTGATAACTGAGGGTCTGGTCTGGGGTCTGATATCCGAGGGGTCTGGTCTGGGATCTGATAACTGAGGGGTCTGGTCTGGGGTCTGATATCCGAGGGGTCTGGTCTGGGGTCTGATAACTGAGGGGTCTGGTCTGGGGTCTGATTGAGTTTCAAGGTCTGGTTTGGGGCTGATAATGTAGGCATTAGGTCTATAGACTGATGAATTTATGGGTTATGGGTCTATAGGTCTAGGGTCTTGTTATATTTAGGGTTCTGGTCTGGGGTTTGATGATTTTGGTGTCTGGTCTGGGGTCTGAATGAGTTGAAATGTCTTATCTGGGATCCCATTAATTTAGGAGTCAGGTTGTGAGGATTAATATTTTAGAGGGCTCTGGGGTCTAATAATATAACATCTCTTTTTTGATAATGTAGGGGTTTGATGCCTGATAATTGAGGGGTCTGGTCCCGTTGGATGTGTATGTATCTGGTCTGGGGTCTGATGAATTTGAGGATCTTGTCTAGGGTCTCACTGAATTTAGGGGTCTGGTCTGGGGTAACTTCATTACATTATTCCTTATGTTGAGCAGGTAAGTGTATGAAGGTTGTATTTTTTAACCCCTCTCAGGAAAGTGTGTCCTTGCCTCACCTTCTTATGGAGCCCATGATCAGAAGATTGGGGGAACCGAATGTCCCCCTTAAAGCCTCCTTGTGCGCTTGTAGGATAAATGCTCCATCAGTGCTCACATCCCCATAGCAGTGAATAGAGCGTCTATCCCACAAGTGCACAAGGAGGCTTTAGGGGGACTTTTGATCCCTGATTTTTCCTGACCATTGGTTGGACCTGCAGCTATTGGACCCAAACACAAGGTCTACTTACCATCAGCGATGGCTCCATGTACTGCCACTGAATTACCAAGATCAGTAGGTTCATTTTTTCCGCGTTTACATTTGTATAACTTGTATATGTGATCAAAAGTATCCGGACACCCGGCTGAGAATGACTTACAAGTTGGTGTTGGCCCACCCTTAGCCTTGATGACGCTTCCACTCTCGCAGGCAGACGTTCAATCAGGTGCTGGAAGGTTTCTTGGGGAATGGCGGCCCATTCTTCACGGAGTGCTGCACTGAGGAGAGGTACTGATGGAGGTCGGTGAGGCCTGGCACCAAGTCGGCGTTCCAAAACGTCCCAAAGGTGTTCTATAGGATTCAGGTCAGGACTGTGTGCAGGCCGGTCCATTACAGAGATGTTATTGTGGTGTAACCCCTCCGCCACAGGCCGTGCAGTATGAGCAGGTGCTCCATCGTGTTGTAAGATGCAATCGCCAGCCCCGAATTGCTCTTCAACAGTGGGAAGCAAGAAGGTGTTTAATACATCAATGTCGGCCTGTGCTGTGATAGTGCCACGCAAAACAACAAGGGGTGCAAGCCCCCTCCATGAAAAACACCGCCACACCATAACACCACCGCCTCCGAATATTACTGTCGGCACTACACACGCTGGCAGATGACGTTCACCAGACATTCGCCATACCCACACCCTGCCATCGGATCGCCACATTGTGTCCCGTGATTCGTCACTCCACACAACGTTTCTCCACTGTTCAATCGTCCAATGTTTACGCCTCTTACACCAAGCGAGGCGTCGTTTGACATTGACCTGCGTGATGTGTGGCCCCCAATCACCTGACCACGTTCAAAGTCCGTGAGTTCCGCGGAGCGCCCCATTCTGCTCTATCACCATGTCTAATGTCTACTGAGGTCGCTGATATGGAGGACCTGGCAGTAGGGGGCAGCACAATGCACCTAATATGTAAATTGTATGTTTTGGGGGGGTGTCTGGATACTTTTGATCACATCGTATATATGATAGTATTTTGCGCTATGTGGAATGCCATGGTTCTGTGTGTGTGTATATATATATATATATATATATATATATATATGACATACAGATACCAGGAGGAGTTGCTGGCTCTGGGTCACTACTATTGGCCGAGCCTCGGTGGTTCTCAGCACATATAATACATCAGCGGCCTAGGCAGGTATGACATCCAGTCCTAGTGATGAGAGCGCTCGCTGGTGTGGGGGTAAATGACGCAGCTTCACCTATGAGTTATGGCCTCATTGTGTGTATCCGTGTAAGGAGGGGGAACATGGCGGCTGCTGTCCTCAGACACAATGTCTGCACATCTCTGCGTGGGGTACTGTGTAGCCGACCATGCTTCCCACATCTATTCTCTGCTGTCAGAAGGTGCATGGTGGGGGAGGGGGGAGACATATAGTAATCTATGGAGTCCTCCTGTGAGGAACCAATACAGAATATGATGGGGATGTAGCTCTGGTGGGTTCAGGGGAAGGGGATTAAAAGCACCTCTGCTACATAAGACACCAGTATTATACCTCTCACTTGGCGGGTGGGGGACTTGGGACAGGTTTGTGCTAGGTGTGAGTAAGTCAGTGTGAACAGAATCATTGGGGGAGATGTATGAAGACTGACGTTATCCATGCCAGTCTTCACAACCCCTTTGCTAGCAGAGACTGCGCCACCTTATAAATGAAGCGCACCCTCCGCCAGGACGTACACAAGAATCAGTGCATACATTGTTTGTTCAAAAATCTTGCAACCTTTTATGC
The DNA here is from genome assembly GCF_031893055.1 of Leptodactylus fuscus. NCBI lineage: Eukaryota > Metazoa > Chordata > Amphibia > Anura > Leptodactylidae > Leptodactylus > Leptodactylus fuscus. The sequence continues at coordinate 89,470,933 of NC_134272.1, forward strand.
CTTATAGGCTAAAAAACTGGTGTGCAAGAAGTAATACATGTGCCCCATGGACTGCGATACCGCTATTGGTGCAGACTTGCTGTAATTTTACCCTTTGCATTGCAATTCTTGCAGTTACTTAAGACTTACAGATTTTGCACTGGATTTGTTTGTGGCATAACATGACAGTGTATTACATGTACATCCACCCTGATTGTATGCAAGAGATAAATGGCAGGAAATATTCTGTCTGTAATTGTCCAAGGACAATCATAGGACTGCACAGGAGCTGTATACACAAATCCTTTCCTTTGAGAACAGAACAGCGATGTATATATTATGGAAGCCAACTATGCATTTGCCGCGGGGTCCTTACAGGAGGTCCAGCCCATCTCCTTTGCTATCCAGTGGTGACTTCCCTCCATATTTTTGACACCCACCATTTTCTCTTACAACTAATGGCGATGTATTACGTACAACTGATGGCGATGTATCACGGGCAGGGTGAAGCATATTACAAAGATTCTGTCAAATTGCATATTGACTATTTTTTGCTGCAAAATATGGGCCATGGGTGCACGTAGTATGTAGGGGGTGACACCAACTGTATTGCATAGGGTGCAAAAAATTAATATATCCTTTGCAAAGTGCCATTTTAAAGTTCTCAATGTCTAGGGGAGAAATGTGCGCTCTATAGCCATATATCTATATGCAAGATAGCCAAGTACTTTGTGTGGTTATTTCTCAGTCCCATAGGGCGAATAGAGTGGCAGCAGAAGTATTGTTCATGGTAAGATCCCTTTGCCCCTTATAGCGGTGTCCCCCAAACTTTTCAGACTCAGGGCACCCCTGGTGATAAAATTCACCCCTACCAAATAACCTGTACCAAAAAATGCCATAAGGTCACAAGTAATGTTGCATGAAGGTGTTCTGCCATCTTCCCAAACAGAGTGTCATGGCCCCCTGGTGGGTTTCCAAGGCACCCCTGTAGGGAATCGCTGGCTTATGGGATAGGCAGGTAGCAATTCCTGAGCCGCCGTGGATGTCGGTGCGGAGTCTCCAGCCCAGGACGCAGGTTCATTCCCAGTCATACAGCGCTGTGAGGCATCTTGTCAGGAGCTTCCCTTGTCCTTTATCTCATTGAAGTGATTACATCTCCCTTTTGTTCCTGATGTGTCTCTCCATGTAATGAAAGATTAATTTTCCCATTGATGGAGCTGGCTCCCGGAATCAAGGGGCTCATCTCCATAAATCAAAGAAGTGATTATGACTTCATCAGCATAGAAGCATCCTTTTTATGTCCTACCTGACCTATTGCAACCATTGCATCAAAGCTCAGGCATCTCTAATGGTGAACCCTCAAGGGGACCCCATAGACTTAACCATTTGGCTGCTGTAGGATGTCTCAGTGGCTCATGGCACAGGTATTTCCCACTTTTCCAGCAAGCAGCAGGTTAAATGGAGTGTCCTGAGCTGCCTGTGGCAAAGATCTGTCACCGCTGAGTAAGATGTGACTCATGGGAATGGTGTTTAAATCTCCCTGATGTACTTATGGAGCCGCCCATCACACACAGGCCTGGGGGCACAAAAACGCTTAGCTGCCTCCCCATGTCACGAGCCGGGCATGTTAGAGCAGGGCAAGCACTACCGCTCCAGGCTGGCTGCACTTCTTCACCCATGACTGGATTTCTGTGCCTCTTGCCCTCTGCCTCCTTGACATTTGCTGCATGATGGCAACCAGGGGAGGTCAGTCATAGAGGCGGCCGATACAACAAGGCTATACATCACAAAACAATGCACAAAGGTGCCATAGACGTGGATGTCTGCAGGTCCTTCTCTTCACCTTTATCATCTCTGGCGCTTCGTCAGCCTTTCAGTCACAAACTATTATTTCCGCTTTTATGGGCAAATGAGTGTGCAAAATACTAGACAATAATCAGTATGAAAGAATACAAATCTAGTAGGAATTACAGATAAGAGATTCCAAATATAAACCATCCATGGCTACTAAGGATAATATGTTTTATAGTGCCAACAATTGGAAACCAAAAGTCAAACATTTGAGACATATTAAGCTGGGCGTTATATATGATTGTAATGATGTTCAACTACTACAATACTGCTCCTATGTATGTACAAGAATATAACTACTATAATACTGCTCCTATGTACAAGAATATAACTACTATAATACTACTCCTATGTACAAGAATATAACTACTATAATTCTGCTCCTATGTACAAGAATATAACTACTATAATACTGCTCCTATGTACAAGAATATAACTACTATAATACTGCTCCTATGTACAAGAATATAACTACTATAATACTGCTCCTATGTACAAGAATATAACTACTATAATACTGCTCCTATGTACAAGAATATAACTACTATAATACTGCTCCTATGTACAAGAATATAACTACTATAATACTACTCCTATGTACAAGAATATAACTACTATAATTCTGCTCCTATGTACAAGAATATAACTACTATAATACTGCTCCTATGTACAAGAATATAACTACTATAATACTGCTCCTATGTACAAGAATATAACTACTATAATACTGCTCCTATGTACAAGAATATAACTACTATAATACTGCTCCTATGTACAAGAATATAACTACTATAATACTGCTCCTATGTACAAGAATATAACTACTATAATACTGCTCCTATGTACAAGAATATAACTACTATAATACTACTCCTATGTACAAGAATATAACTACTATAATACTACTCCTATGTACAAGAATATAACTACTATAATACTACCTCCTATGTACAAGAATATAACTACTATAATACTACTCCTATGTACAAGAATATAACTACTATAATACTACCTCCTATATACAAGAATATAACTGCTATAATACTACTCCTATGTACAAGAATATAACTGCTATAATACTGCTCCTATGTACAAGAATATAACTACTATAATACTGCTCCTATGTACAAGAATATAACTACTATAATACCACTCCTATGTACAAGAATATAACTACTATAATACCACTCCTATGTACAAGAATATAACTACTATAATACCACTCCTATGTACAAGAATATAACTACTATAATACTACCTCCTATATACAAGAATATAACTACTATAATACTACTCCTATGTACAAGAATATAACTACTATAATACTACCTCCTATGTACAAGAATATAACTACTATAATACTACTCCTATGTACAAGAATATAACTACTATAATACTACCCCCTATGTACAAGAATATAACTACTATAATACTACCCCCTATGTACAAGAATATAACTACTATAATACTACCTCCTATATACAAGAATATAACTACTATAATACTACTCCTATGTACAAGAATATAACTACTATAATACTACCTCCTATGTACAAGAATATAACTACTATAATACTACTCCTATGTACAAGAATATAACTACTATAATACTACCCCCTATGTACAAGAATATAACTACTATAATACTACTCCTATGTACAGGAATATAACTATTATAATACTACTCCTATGTACAAGAATATAACTACTATAATACTACTCCTATGTACAAGAATATAACTACTATAATACTACTCCTATGTACAAGAATATAACTACTATAATACTACTCCTATGTACAAGAATATAACTACTATAATACTACCCCCTATGTACAAGAATATAACTACTATAATACTACTCCTATGTACAGGAATATAACTACTATAATACTACTCCTATGTACAAGAATATAACTACTATAATACTACTCCTATGTACAAGAATATAACTACTATAATACTACTCCTATGTACAAGAATATAACTACTATAATACTACTCCTATGTACAAGAATATAACTACTATAATACTACTCCTATGTACAAGAATATAACTACTATAATACTACCTCCTACGTACAAGAATATAACTACTATAATACTACTCCTATGTACAAGAATATAACTACTACAATACTACTCCTATGTACAAGAATATAACTACTATAATACTGCTCCTATGTACAAGAATATAACTACTATAATACTACTCCTATGTACAAGAATATAACTACTATAATACTACTCCTATGTACAAGAATATAACTACTATAATACTACTCCTTATGTATTAATATTTACTAATAGATTGATATTTATGATTTATAATATGGGTGAGATATTTATACGTGACCGGAGTTCCCCTATATAATATGCGTTTCTTATACGTCTCCAGTCTGTAGTGGATTGCTTGCAGTAAGCCCATTATACATCTTGCGGTGCTGGTCCTGACCCTGCTTGCTGCGGTATGGTGTAATGTGTTATTATATGCCGCTGGTGGATGTCTTCTGTCTCGCCGCTGTAGACTGCTGTGTGCGCTGCTTATGGTTATAATTATATAAATGATCCCTCTGCCTCGCCACCTCTGTGCAGGGTGTAAACACTATTGTTCTCCTCGTCCTGTACGTGCCTGTGTAGCGGCCACTGTCAGGGCTCAGACCAGCCGTGCATATGATGTTACTATTATACTCTATATTGTATATGTGTAAGTTATTGGTACGCTTTACAATACCAGATATGTAATGGATTTGCTACAGATTTTAGGAAAATGTTAACATAAAGTGAACATAAGCCCCACTATGTAGAACACAGAAAGAGATGGTCACTAACTTGTTACTGGGGTTGCCTGATCCTCGGCCCTATTAGGGGGACACAGAGGGACAGTGACAGATTAAGTAGAGTCGCTTCCCCATTATTTCCTTCATCCAGCCCTGACCACCATGACGACATCTCCTGAGGACTGCAGAGGTTACTGAGACATCTTTGGCCATTCTCTTCTGTATCCATCTAAAGCAACGCAAGTCATCTCAGATCTCAGACCCGACTCCAAAATAAATGGAGTCATAGAGCAGATGCCTAAAATTGACAGCAGGGTTTTCCCACAATGGACATTCATCACCTAGCCAAGGTTTATAGAAGGTGAGGGTCTTATCAATTGGGGTCTCATTACTGGAACTCCATTTCCAGTCTGCCATAGATACTCCATGCTAGCGTACGGGCGTGCAGCTGATTTATTAGGAGTCCGGAGCATCTTCCACCTGTCTGGGCCTTTATGTAGACAGGCCTAGGACTCCAGTCTTCATGAACGTGCCCCACTGTGTCTGTGACACCGTTACTCTGTCTCTGATGCGTTGAGGGCTAGTCCAGGGCCTCTTGATCAAAATTCGGATGCACCACCCAGGGACCTCTGGTTTGACAACCATAACCCTGACCCTTCCCGTCTGCACCTAGAAATATGGTTCACCATGTGGTAGCACAGTAGCGGCGGTTTTCTATCTCTGTCCTGTACTGGGTGGTTTGGGCGGGGGCATGGGCACTTGGGAGCCCTGGGCAGTTGCCTATAACGTCCACATTATATTCTGCCATTGCAGAGGGGGATTTGCAACCCGGAACCACTGCTGCGAATTAGAAGCAGCACTAACATTGTTATTAAAGGGATATTCCCATGAGTAGGATATACATCAGTTAATGAAAAGATGACGCCCCCTTCCTGAGACTGAAGGGGTTGCAGGACTGTTTCTTCCCGTTACAGCAGCCACCTTGTAGCCAGACCCCATTACACATGGCCTTACTTCAGTTCCCTGCACAACGTATGACCAAACCATTCTCAGTATTGGTGGGGTCCTAAAGGTTTGACCCCCATCAGAGATTTATCTTGAAGCTCCTGGGCAAAATCTATAATGGGGCTCATTCTACCTTGTTCCATTTATAATAGTGGTATATATTATGTGGCAGAGGGACCTTTAAGGCCCCCTCAGCTACTGATTTAGCCCCTATAGTTACACCTCGGACCCCCATAATCATCCAAGTGGTATCCTATCATCTCACCAGGCGCGCTTCTCACTCACACCAGTAGGTGGCATTGTCCAGTCTTATGTAAATATTACATGATAAATGAAATATCTAACTCTCTGATCTTAATGTTTCATCTTATCAGCATCTACAACATCCCTGACAGCTGTTAGTCCTGCTCGCAGCTGAATGTTTGTCGCAATGTATCAGTCTAATAATTGCATTATGTGCTCACTTCTCCTGTACTGAGGCTGAGACTGTCACATTAATACTAGTAAGTACTGGTAATGGCGACAACCATCTCGCCTGGGTCCTGACCGGTTGTCAGTGACATAGATCTGATATGATGCAACAAACTTGCATATCAGACGTATTAGGTTTAGAGAAGAATCCAGGGATCTTGATACTATTTGAGCCATTGAAATACATTGGAGGAAATTTCTTAAGACTGGCATTTTGTATGCCCGTCACAATAAAGCCACCAACTGGCATGAAGTGTGTCCGAATGATTAAGGGGTGTGAACAATTGAGACAAAAAGTATATTAAAAAATTGCAGAAGTTTTCATAATAAACTGATGAAGCGTTATTTCCATAAGACTGGACAACGTCTGTAGACAGGGCAGAAGTTTCCTACAATGTGTTATACATTGAGAGTTTTTGTTACAGTGTAGCACTATGACCATACACTATATATTACTGCCTGTAGTTCCTGCAGTCTGCCAGCAGATGGCACCATAGTGTGCCTATCCATACTGTGCATAGCTGAGATTGCAGGGGGGGCCGCTTATTGCCTATTACATGGGACCTGTACCCTGTTATTAACTGCCTGGAAAATTGTTAGTCTAACATTTGCTTTCTGGTTAGCAGGTTAGGCAGGTACAACCACTGCTACAAATACTCGGAAAACAAATGTAGGGATCGTCTGCTGTATAAGGTTATCTGTAAACTGGGATTGCAAGAACCTAGAAGGAAGTCACCGAGGAATCCATATTGCCGACCGTCTGCTTGAGCTCCATGACTTTGTGTATTCAGTTTCACCTGGTATACAGCTCACAGCTGAGGCTTTGCTACAATTGTATGCCGGCTACACTCTTCAACATGAAAAATGTCTTTCCTGTCCTAATAATTTGTTACATTGTATAAGTGTAGATAGTCTAGGCTGGATACAACTATAACAGACCCTACACTGTCAGAGGTATAGTGGCAGAGCAATGGTTAATCATGTTGGTAACGGTGCTGCTTGGCATTGAATAGGGCGCTGACTGTGCCCGTTGCTGTTTGTACACAGTTCACGTTTACAGTTGGGGCATTGTCAGCGATAACAGCTCTGATTTATTCCTGGGCATTTAAGTGTAATATTAACATCGCCATCTGCCAACATATATGCCAGGAGGTCAGAGGCAGCGCCCCGAAACACTGCACAAATACTATTACCTGATGACATTTTAAGACTCAGTGACATTAACGCAGGAAGCTTAAGATTAAACTGATTCAGCTTTGTATCATCTCCCAGTCGGAAATTCATACATACATTACATTACTTATCCTGTACTGATCCTGAGTTACATCCTGTATTATACTCCAGAGCTGCGCTCACTATTCTGCTGGTACAGTCACTGTGTACATACATTACATTACTTATCCTGTATTATACTCCAGAGCTGCGCTCACTATTCTGCTGGTACAGTCACTGTGTACGTACATTACATTACTTATCCTGTATTATACTCCAGAGCTGCGCTCACTATTCTGCTGGTACAGTCACTGTGTACGTACATTACATTACTTATCCTGTATTATACTCCAGAGCTGCGCTCACTATTCTGCTGGTACAGTCACTGTGTACGTACATTACATTACTTATCCTGTATTATACTCCAGAGCTGCGCTCACTATTCTGCTGGTACAGTCACTGTGTACGTACATTACATTACTTATCCTGTATTATACTCCAGAGCTGCGCTCACTATTCTGCTGGTACAGTCACTGTGTACATACATTACATTACTTATCCTGTATTATACTCCAGAGCTGCGCTCACTATTCTGCTGGTACAGTCACTGTGTACATACATTACATTACTTATCCTGTATTATACTCCAGAGCTGCGCTCACTATTCTGCTGGTACAGTCACTGTGTACGTACATTACATTACTTATCCTGTATTATACTCCAGAGCTGCGCTCACTATTCTGCTGGTACAGTCACTGTGTACGTACATTACATTACTTATCCTGTATTATACTCCAGAGCTGCGCTCACTATTCTGCTGGTACAGTCACTGTGTACGTACATTACATTACTTATCCTGTATTATACTCCAGAGCTGCGCTCACTATTCTGCTGGTACAGTCACTGTGTACGTACATTACATTACTTATCCTGTATTATACTCCAGAGCTGCGCTCACTATTCTGCTGGTGCAGTCACTGTGTACATACATTACATTACTTATCCTGTATTATACTCCAGAGCTGCGCTCACTATTCTGCTGGTGCAGTCACTGTGTACATACATTACATTACTTATCCTGTATTATACTCCAGAGCTGCGCTCACTATTCTGCTGGTGCAGTCAGTGTGTACATACATTACATTACTTATCCTGTATTATACTCCAGAGCTGCGCTCACTATTCTGCTGGTACAGTCACTGTGTACATACATTACATTACTTATCCTGTATTATACTCCAGAGCTGCGCTCACTATTCTGCTGGTACAGTCACTGTGTACATACTGTACATTACATTACTTATCCTGTATTATACTCCAGAGCTGCGCTCACTATTCTGCTGGTGCAGTCAGTGTGTACATACATTACATTACTTATCCTGTATTATACTCCAGAGCTGCGCTCACTATTCTGCTGGTACAGTCACTGTGTACATACATTACATTACTTATCCTGTATTATACTCCAGAGCTGCGCTCACTATTCTGCTGGTACAGTCACTGTGTACATACATTACATTACTTATCCTGTATTATACTCCAGAGCTGCGCTCACTATTCTGCTGGTACAGTCACTGTGTACATACATTACATTACTTATCCTGTATTATACTCCAGAGCTGCGCTCACTATTCTGCTGGTGCAGTCAGTGTGTACATACATTACATTACTTATCCTGTATTATACTCCAGAGCTGCGCTCACTATTCTGCTGGTACAGTCACTGTCTACATACATTACATTACTTATCCTGTATTATACTCCAGAGCTGCGCTCACTATTCTGCTGGTACAGTCACTGTGTACATACATTACATTACTTATCCTGTATTATACTCCAGAGCTGCGCTCACTATTCTGCTGGTGCAGTCACTGTATACATACATTACATTACTTATCCTGTATTATACTCCAGAGCTGCGCTCACTATTCTGCTGGTACAGTCACTGTGTACATACATTACATTACTTATCCTGTATTATACTCCAGTGCTGCGCTCACTATTCTGCTGGTGCAGTCACTGTGTACATACATTACATTACTTATCCTGTATTATACACCAGAGCTGCGCTCACTATTCTGCTGGTACAGTCACTGTGTACATACATTACATTACTTATCCTGTATTATACTCCAGAGCTGCGCTCACTATTCTGCTGGTACAGTCACTGTGTACATACATTACATTACTTATCCTGTATTATACTCCAGAGCTGCGCTCACTATTCTGCTGGTGCAGTCAGTGTGTACATACATTACATTACTTATCCTGTATTATACTCCAGAGCTGCACTCACTATTCTGCTGGTACAGTCACTGTCTACATACATTACATTACTTATCCTGTATTATACTCCAGAGCTGCGCTCACTATTCTGCTGGTACAGTCACTGTGTACATACATTACATTACTTATCCTGTATTATACTCCAGAGCTGCGCTCACTATTCTGCTGGTACAGTCACTGTGTACATACATTACATTACTTATCCTGTAATATACCCCAGAGCTGCACTCACTATTCTGCTGGTACAGTCACTGTGTACATACATTACATTACTTATCCTGTATTATACTCCAGAGCTGCGCTCACTATTCTGCTGGTGCAGTCACTGTATACATACATTACATTACTTATCCTGTATTATACTCCAGAGCTGCGCTCACTATTCTGCTGGTCCAGTCACTGTGTACATACATTACATTACTTATCCTGTATTATACTCCAGTGCTGCGCTCACTATTCTGCTGGTGCAGTCACTGTGTACATACATTACATTACTTATCCTGTATTATACTCCAGAGCTGCGCTCACTATTCTGCTGGTACAGTCACTGTGTACATACATTACATTACTTATCCTGTATTATACTCCAGAGCTGCGCTCACTATTCTGCTGGTACAGTCACTGTGTACATACATTACATTACTTATCCTGTATTATACACCAGAGCTGCGCTCACTATTCTGCTGGTGCAGTCACTGTGTACATACATTACATTACTTATCCTGTATTATACTCCAGAGCTGCGCTCACTATTCTGCTGGTGCAGTCACTGTGTACATACATTACATTACTTATCCTGTATTATACACCAGAGCTGCGCTCACTATTCTGCTGGTACAGTCACTGTGTACATACATTACATTACTTATCCTGTATTATACACCAGAGCTGCGCTCACTATTCTGCTGGTACAGTCACTGTGTACATACATTACATTACTTATCCTGTATTATACACCAGAGCTGCGCTCACTATTCTGCTGGTGCAGTCACTGTGTACATACATTACATTACTTATCCTGTATTATACTCCAGAGCTGCGCTCACTATTCTGCTGGTACAGTCACTGTCTACATACATTACATTACTTATACTGTATTATACTCCAGAGCTGCGCTCACTATTCTGCTGGTACAGTCACTGTGTACATACATTACATTACTTATCCTGTATTATACTCCAGAGCTGCGCTCACTATTCTGCTGGTACAGTCACTGTGTACATACATTACATTACTTATCCTGTAATATACCCCAGAGCTGCGCTCACTATTCTGCTGGTGCAGTCACTGTGTACATACATTACATTACTTATCCTGTATTATACTCCAGAGCTGCGCTCACTATTCTGCTGGTGCAGTCACTGTGTACATACATTACATTACTTATCCTGTATTATACTCCAGAGCTGCGCTCACTATTCTGCTGGTACAGTCACTGTGTACATACATTACATTACTTATCCTGTATTATACTCCAGAGCTGCGCTCACTATTCTGCTGGTACAGTCACTGTGTACATACATTACATTACTTATCCTGTATTATACTCCAGAGCTGCGCTCACTATTCTGCTGGTACAGTCACTGTGTACATACATTACATTACTTATCCTGTATTATACACCAGAGCTGCGCTCACTAGTCTGCTGGTGCAGTCACTGTGTACATACATTACATTACTTATCCTGTATTATACTCCAGAGCTGCGCTCACTATTCTGCTGGTGCAGTCACTGTGTACATACATTACATTACTTATCCTGTATTATACACCAGAGCTGCGCTCACTATTCTGCTGGTGCAGTCACTGTGTACATACATTACATTACTTATCCTGTATTATACTCTAGAGCTGCGCTCACTATTCTGCTGGTACAGTCACTGTGTACATACATTACATTACTTATCCTGTATTATACTCCAGAGCTGCGCTCACTATTCTGCTGGTGCAGTCACTGTGTACATACATTACATTACTTATCCTGTATTATACCCCAGAGCTGCGCTCACTATTCTGCTGGTGCAGTCACTGTGTACATACATTACATTACTTATCCTGTATTATACTCCAGAGCTGCGCTCACTATTCTGCTGCTCACTGTGTACATACATTACATTACTTATCCTGTATTATACTCCAGAGCTGGGCTCACTATTCTGCTGGTACAGTCACTGTGTACATACATTACATTACTTATCCTGTATTATACACCAGAGCTGCGCTCACTATTCTGCTGGTGCAGTCACTGTGTACATACATTACATTACTTATCCTGTATTATACACCAGAGCTGCGCTCACTATTCTGCTGGTGCAGTCACTGTGTACATACATTACATTACTTATCCTGTATTATACTCCAGAGCTGCGCTCACTATTCTGCTGGTACAGTCACTGTGTACATACATTACATTACTTATTCTGTATTATACTCCAGAGCTGCGCTCTCTGTTCTATAACCTTCATCTCCCCATAGACTGTGTCTTAGTTATACAATGTTATCTGATATGATGGGACACAGCACTGAACCCCCTTATCTTATAATGTAGTAGTCCGGGCAGCACCACTTGGGGAGTCCCATCTTGATCTTAGTTATTGCGCCCCATCTCTTCTTTTCACACCCTCCGGCATCTTTGTAGCAAGTAGTAAAGTAATCTTCAGACAAGTTTCTGATCCTGCAATCCTTTGATCCACCTGTAATTTGCAGGATCCAGTATTTCTTGGTGATTGTCGTGAGTCCTTTGTGCAGCACAATAGTTGTCAGCCGGAGATGACTCTCGCAGGGTCTTGTGTCTATTGCTCAGTCTCTTAAAATCAGGTTCTTGTAAATAATGGAAGGTTGCAATGTCGATAACTGCAGGTCTGGATTACATAGTGGTGGAAGTCACCGTGTTCGTGTGTCACAGACAGAGCGGTCAGCCGGCGAGATCCAAACTGTGATGGTTATTATAGGGCGCTCAGAATGGTGTCGATGTGAGCAGTGATCGGTGGTGGCTCGCTGACTGAGATGACATCACTTCACTGAGATGACATCATGAGCTTTCAGTGATTCCACCCCTGTTGTAGTTGGTAGCTCTGGTCCAGTAGATGCCTAATGGGGGTCTATTGGTTCCTTTGCCTCTTAGGCGTCATATGGCATATGGTCGCATTTCCCTCCCTGGGGGTCTTTGAACAGGCCCTGTCTGTTGCCCAGCACAGCGCTCTACATTGTATAATGTTTATTCTTGGTACTGCAGCTGACATGACATGACTTCTCTTACCTGAGCACTCCACTGATGAACAGCTGATCTGTGGGGGTGCCAGATGTCCGACCCCCACTGATCTGATATGGATGAACTCTCCTAAGAATAGGTCATCAATAGTTAATTGCAATTGCACCTCGGGCCCGAGTCTAATAAAATATTGGCATGAGATTTCGCACCGTATTTGGTTGTGCCTGTGGATCTGCTCTATGGTCTATTCCATTCTGCTTGGTATATAATCCTATGGGATGTACCTAGTGGCCCCTGGGCCCTCGTGGCCCCTGACCCAGCCACCAGCAGAGGACAGAACATCCCAGCACATCTGTCCAGGACTTTGTGTTGGTTCTGGCAGCAGCAGCGACGCTCGGAGATCTGCGGATCATTAATTCTATATCCTAGATCTCCATGTGGGAAGTTACACACAGTGACACGGTATGTCCGTACTATTTGCCTGGCATCCTGTGGGTGTTATTTAACCAGCTGCCTGGCACTCCTCCATGGCCTCGCTAATTTAGGGGCGTATATTGGAAGGGTTAGCACTGTTGACAGCAGGGTTCCCTTCACCTCTTTTGGCAGGGAGATCCACACATCATCATTGCCTGAACGCTGGATATAGAAACATAGCTGGAGGCCTCCATAGCACTTCATGTTTTATGCGGAGGGGGGGGGGGGCACATCATTTTTAGTCGTTTGCAAACATTACATGTCATTTCTATAGTCTCAAAAAAATACAGATCTTGAAAGACCAGACTGGAAAGGAATAAAATCCATCAGAACGAGAGAAAAATGTGTTGCAGAGTAAAAAACTTGTGTTTGGATATATCTTGTAAGTTTAGGTCTTGCCCCCTTCTTCCCCTCCCTCTCCCAAAACTCCCCTTTTCTCTTTCTTGATTCAGCCCCGGCGTCCGCCTTGCGGCAGCACCCTCCGTACTGGGCCCATTCATTTGCGCCTACTCCACATCACTCTTGGGACCAAAATCCGCCCATCCGCTCCCCATGTGAACGGCGATTAAGAGATATGTCAAGCAGATAAAAAGTACCGCTATACCACACACATACATAGTACAGCTCTATCATGTACATACATAGTGTGGCTATACCACATACATACTATAGCATTGATATACTACATGCAATACATATACAGTACAGCTATATCTTACACATACATACTATAGAATTGTTATACTACATACATACACAGTACAGCTATATTATGTACATACATAGTATGGCTATACTACATACATACTATAGCATTCATATACTACATACATACACAGTACAGCTATATTATGTACATACATAGTATGGCTATACTACATACATACTATAGAATTGTTATACTACATACATAGTATGGCTATACTACATACATACTATAGAATTGTTATACTACATACATATACAGTACAGCTATATTATGTACATACATAGTATGGCTATACTACATACATACCATAGCATTCTTATACTATATACATACACAGTACAGCTATATCATGTACATACATACTATGGCCATACTACAGACATACTATAGCATTGTTATACTACATACATACACAGTACAGCTATATCATGTACATACATAGTGTGGTTATACCACATACATACTATAGCATTTATATACTACATACAATACATGTACAGTACAGCTATATCTTACACATACACATACATACTATAGCATTGTTATACTACATACATACCATAGCATTCTTATACTATATACAAATACAGTACAGCAATATCATGTACATACATAGTATGGCCATACTACATACATACTATAGCATTGTTATACTACATACATACACAGTACAGCTATATCATGTACATACCTTATATTGTAATACCGCCTACATACACACTACTGCTGTGTTATACACATAACTAGTATAACTATACTACACACATACATCATACTGCTAGACCAAATACACAGTATTGTAATACCACCTAAATACATACTACCGCTATATCAGACACATAAATATTACATACATAGTACTGATATCAACAACACATAAACATACATTAAACCACACACACACAATACATTATCATATATAGACATTACGTAGATTTTTATACACATTACCCATAGTTCCCTCTCTTGCAGATTGCTGCCACCTGGTGCTGAGCCCGGTATATCCTTCATCCTGCTCTCTGCACTACATGAAGTTACAACAGCTGATAAGACCTCCGGCTGTTGTAATGTTGTGCAGTACAATCTGCAGAGGGAGGTGGAAGGCAGGAGTTTCATAGACCCACATGCATATTTCTACCTGACTGTGCCCGGGCTTAGTGCCCCCTGCTTACATCCTTTTTGCCCTTGCTACATCTATTCCTAAGGGTAAGTAGTGACACCAGGGGACGCAGGAACAAACCTGCGGTAGACGCTTACTGGATTGCGCTGAGTGAATGAGCACATTTGTGCAGGCATCTCAAGGCTGAAAACCTGCACAGACCTCACACTACTACTGTGGCGGGTTTGTAACACTGGCATCCAGCTTAGCACTAAATACATTAGCTGCAATGATCTCCTGCGTGCTGATAGTTTGTTGCAGTGTGTCAGTCTGGAGCTTCACCTCACCGATATCGCTAGGTTTACTCTAGCACTAGTTCTCTGTTGCTCGGGTACATCAGGGGAGGAGAGGCGGACCACTAAAGCAGGGGTTACACATGACTATAATGGGGTCTGACGGGCGTCCAACGTTTTAAAATTGAAATCCATGCAGGCCTTGTGTCTCCAGCGATTTTCTGCAGACTCTGCGACAGAGATGTGACCCTGCGCCCGATTGTCTGCACTGGGTACAATTGTTGCCATCTATTAGATCTGTGCAGGAATCCTTGTATTTACTGACACCAAGCAGAGATCTTGAAAATGATGAGAAATTGAAACAATGAACGAATACGACTTCCTCTGCAGCAATAAGCCTCAAATCTGCACAGTGTGAACATGGCTTGTATGAATGCAGTTTTTCATGTCATTCCTGTCCAGGCTTCGCATTGCAAAACCACGTTAACTTGTAAAACTGCATGTGCGGCACCCTACTGCTGTGTGCACTGCACACTAAGGACTGGGGTGTTTATTTAAGGAGGAAATGCTCATCAGGTTAGGCTGACCTCATCTGCAAGTTAAAACAAATGTAATAATCCTGATATGAGGACCCGGCGGCGCAGACATGTGACAGGAGGAGAGTCTGCGCTGGGAGGCGTCCAAGACATACAACTAAACACTTACATTACACTTAATAGCCTTGTATGACATAATTCTACCTTAATTATGTTTCCTGTATACCTTCTATATACATAAGCCACTGTAACCTGCCGATCCTAAAACTGTCCATGTACATAATGCTTTCTACTAAGCTCTTGATCCTGTTCTATCCATCCCTGTGATTTACACTGCAGCTCTGCTCCAATAAGCCACAGCTGCATTGTATATTGGAGCTTGCAGTAGTCTGCAGTATTGCACAGGCCTGTTGTTCTGTTCCTCCGCTATGCTTTACGTTGCATTTCTGCTCCAACAAGTCAAAGCCATGACTTTCGCTGTATTCTGGGTAAGGGTATGCTCACACAGTCTTCTTCCTTGGAGTCCTCTCCAAATCCCAGTCCTTTGACTTTCCATCGGGGGTTTGCTCGCAGATTTGCGACAGACACATCATGGGGCTCATCAATAATATGGTCACACCGTGGGCTCTACGGCGGAATCAGCCATAGAATCTGTAAGAATATTGTGCAGGACCATTATTTTTTTTTAGTATCCTGGAAAGTTGAGTCCGGACACAACTCAGAGCAGAATCCAGCTCAGCTGCAGATTCTACTGTGTGACCGTTCCCTTAATCCTTCAGTCCTCTTCATGCCTCCTGATAGGCCAGGCTGCTGCGCTGTCCTCTATGCTTTACACTGCAGCTCTCAAACCCTTGCTGGTATCTTCTGCCAGTGTGAAAGATAATATCTACGGGTTACAGCTTCATGTGTGCCGCGCTATTGTCCTTGTACCTGCTAGCATATCCCATGTGCCCCTTGGCATCTGATACTGTACTCTGGCGTGTATAGGGTAAAGCATGGTGCACATAATCTCCCAGTATAAACAGGGATGATCGTGGAGCTGGAGATGTAGTAAAAGTAACAGGCAATAAAACGGTCTGGAAATGTTTCTGATCCAGTTCCTCCAGGTCTTTGGTAATGGCATTAACATAGTGGCGAGATCCGTGGGTATAGTAACCCCAGGACTGCCCTACAGGGTAAAGCAGCCATAAATAAAAGGATAGTGGTAAAAATGTGGTTATGGATTTACACATTGTAGGTATCCACGTTGTAAACCATTCCCAGGTACACAATCCCAAATCCACTTAGAAATGCCTGTCTCATGAGCTATGCCTATTTTAATGTCCAGTATATGGGACACCAGTGAAACACAATGAGGCTCTTCGTAAATCGGGCCCAAGCCCATGCACCAGAATGGCGATCTATGCCACGAGGAACGGTCATAGATTCTCAGTATCAATCACGTTAGAATAAATGTCGGACAAGAAGTCCCTGGCCCAAACCACTCTGCATACTTTTCCAGAAAGCGGAGAGCAAGGCGTAGAGCATTGGATGTGTCGCATCTTTGGCTTGAGAGGGCCAAACATATAACATACTAGCATCTGCCCGCGACTTCGTCTGCAGGTTGGTGTTGGCGCTGAGCCACTTATATTTAGCCAATTGCTGTTGTGGATGATCCGCCTGCTCCCGCGTCTTGGCTCTGCTACATCGCTGCATATGCGCAGCATACTCAGTTGTATGTACATCTCTGCATATGGAGAGCGTACTGAGCTGTGCTACAGCGCTGCCTAAGCTCTGCTACATCTGGCCATTTGCATTAGAGGGGTGTTCTTATGTCAGTGTCTAAGCAGCTTTTGTGTTGGAAACGGCTGAAGGGATGTTGCAGAAATTTGCCACAGTTTGATCAGCCTGCTCCCACGTCTCGGCTCTGCTAGATCGCTGCATATGCACAGGATACCCAGCTGTATGTACATGTTTGCATATGGAGAGCCTATAGAGGTGTGCTACAGCACTGCGTAAGCTCTGCTACATTGGGCAATTGTGATTACAGGGGTTTTGTTATGCGACTGTCTGAGCAGCTTCTGTGTTACAAAGGGCTGAACGGATGTTGCTGAAATGTGCCAAAGTTCTCCCCCCTCCGAGGCAGAATAACACATTCCCCGTCGTACTCACTGAAACTCTACACCCCATATAGTCCTCTTGCCCTCACACATCCTGCATGTTCTGTAGTCTCCTGATCTTCTATGAGATTCCATTTTCTTCAGCTTTCACACTGTCCAGCTTCATCCTATATAGCTCCGCCCACTACCTAGCATGATCCGATCTGAGAATGGCTCAAGGACCTGTGATGACGTCATCACAGGTCCTTTAGTGTTGTGTGAACCTAAATTCCTTCACTACAGTTGTGTAGTGATGTCATTTACTGGGATAAAAAATAGCCTATGTTTTAATCGGGGTTCCTATCTATGTATATGGCAAATTTCATGCAAATTCGTTCAGTCGTTTCTGCGTGATTGAGGAACAAAATTTTCACATTTATAATATTAGTAGGATAGGATTTATAATATTAGTCAGATTCTCACCTGTCTATAACAGATTACTGGGCTACAGGGGTTAATAAATGTTAGGAGTGGCACAAACTGAATCCCCTCTCCAACTAGTCAGAATCCCCCGTTCTTATTGATGGGGGTCTTAGAGATTGGACCTCTATCAGGGACTCATGGCATCATGGGAAATGGAGAAGGGAAAACCACTTTAAAAACTAATAGTGAAATAATAGGGAACCTTCAAATCCCTCATTAGGAATTAAGCTTTGTCAATGAGTGACACTCCTTTGGATGTTGGGATGAAAGCTTCGCCTACATGTTGCCCGTAACACCCCAGGGAAGAAGCACAAAGTCTCCCTTTGTATGTCTGATCATAGATGCTTGAGTCAGAGAGCTCTGCAAACACTGACACACATCGACTCTCAGCCGCTGCTTGTCCAGGACGATGTTCAGACAGGTGGCATTAGACTTCAACACGACAGGTTTCGCTCACATCCCTGGGATGGGTTCGTCCTACACAGCACAGCGCTGCCAAGACTCCAACAATAGAATGGAGAAATCTGATACAAAGTCTCCTGGCGGAGATCGCAGCGCTGGATTCATAGGGCGACTCTGCGTCTTTACATTGTACAATGTAACATAACAGACTGTACTTTGTCCCACATCACATTGACATGTCCTTGTTTGCCAGATGGTTTTGTGTAAAGGCATCTGCCTGTGAAACCGCCTGAATCCTCGCTCCCTATTATATCGCTATTTATCATGCAACCAAACCTGACACATTGAACTGGATACGTTATGTAGAGGATAAAACCGATAATCCTCCAGTGTTACTACACCTTTATTTACATAGAAGTTGTCAACCAGATGATAGTTACTTATACTGAAACAGCCCAGGACATTACCACCAAACACCATATACATAGAGTTATCTAACATACACACAGCAGACATACATTACATTACTTATCCTGTACTGATCCTGATTTACATCCTGTATTATACTCCAGAGCTGCGCTCACTATTCTGCTGGTGCAGTCACTGTGTACATACATTACATTACTTATCCTGTATTATACTCCAGAGCTGCGCTCACTATTCTGCTGGTGCAGTCACTGTGTACATACATTACATTACTTATCCTGTATTATACTCCAGAGCTGCGCTCACTATTCTGCTGGTGCAGTCACTGTGTACATACATTACATTACTTATCCTGTATTATACTCCAGAGCTGCGCTCACTATTCTGCTGGTGCAGTCACTGAGTACATACATTACATTACTTATCCTGTATTATACTCTAGAGCTGCGCTCACTATTCTGCTGGTGCAGTCACTGTGTACATACATTACATTACTTATCCTGTATTATACTCCAGAGCTGCGCTCACTATTCTGCTGGTACAGTCACTGTGTACATACATTACATTACTTATCCTGTGTTATACTCCAGAGCTGCGCTCACTATTCTGCTGGTGCAGTCACTGTGTACATACATTACTTATCCCGTGTTATACTCCAGAGCTGCGCTCACTATTCTGCTGGTCACTGTGTACATACATTACATTACTTATCCTGTGTTATACTCCAGAGCTGCGCTCACTATTCTGCTGGTACAGTCACTGTGTACATACATTACATTACTTATCCTGTATTATACTCCAGAGCTGCGCTCACTATTCTGCTGGTGCGGTCACTGTGTACATACATTACATTAATTATCCTGTATTATACCCCAGAGCTGCGCTCACTATTCTGCTGGTACAGTCACTGTGTACATACATTACATTACTTATCCTGTATTATACTCCAGAGCTGCGCTCACTATTCTGCTGGTGCAGTCACTGTGTACATACATTACATTACTTATCCTGTATTATACTCCAGAGCTGCGCTCACTATTCTGCTGGTGCAGTCACTGTGTACATACATTACTTATCCTGTGTTATACTCCAGAGCTGCGCTCACTATTCTGCTGGTGCAGTCACTGTGTACATACATTACATTACTTATCCTGTGTTATACTCCAGAGCTGCGCTCACTATTCTGCTGGTGCAGTCACTGCGCACATACATTACATTACTTATCCTGTATTATACTCCAGAGCTGCGCTCACTATTCTGCTGGTCACTGTGTACATACATTACATTACTTATCCTGTGTTATACTCCAGAGCTGCGCTCACTATTCTGCTGGTACAGTCACTGTGTACATACATTACATTACTTATCCTGTATTATACTCCAGAGCTGCGCTCACTATTCTGCTGGTGTAGTCACTGTGTACATACATTACATTACTTATCCTGTATTATACTCCAGAGCTGCGCTCACTATTCTGCTGGTGCAGTCACTGTGTACATACATTACATTACTTATCCTGTATTATACTCCAGAGCTGCGCTCACTATTCTGTATGTATCACTATAGTATGATATGCAGTATTATTGCAGCATTGTTGATGACAGGTCTCAGTTTTTGGACTGTAAAATCCTCATTACTATTAGGTTGTGTTCACATGTTGCTGGGCTGTAACCTGCACATTACCGCCACCAACGGTTCCCACAACAGACCACGTGACCCCTTGGACTCCAGGGGCATACTGCATACCTCAACTGGGGACTCCAACACAGGAGGGAATCTGTGATCCCAAAAGGCTACCATACAACGCAATATCATTTACTGTGGGACATAAGCCTACACCTTCTACATAAGCCCCACAGGCCACACACAACCCTCGGGAGGACTCAGACACCTTCCAACTGGAAACATACCAGCTAAGAGCTCGATAAAGGCCGACTAGGCCGAAACATTGCTCGACACTCTGTATACCCACGTGTAGCACAATGCCCTTTGCAATTCAATAAAAACAATGAATATTATTTATCTATTGGGTTCCTTTATTTACTATCTGCACCCAGCTCCTGGACGTTATCATCTACTTTCCTGTGTCCTGGCCCTGTAGGCCTCGGCCCCTGGTGTATCTGCAGCCTCCACACCCCGTATCGCTCCGCCATGGCCTCCCTCTATATATGGACTGTGAGCCATTTGTTCCAGCTCTTTCTATACAAAGGCTGAGGCGGGAGGAGCGGTTGCATTTCCTTTCTTCTTCCTGAAGACAAGTAAAGTTTAGTGTGATAAAAGATGTCGCTGGCGCCCCTCCCTGCCAGCAGTGCCCTGTTCTCACGCCGAGAGGATGGGTGTCACAGCAGCTTAACAGGGGACGGCCTGACACTGCTGACAGAGGACAATGAACCCGCAACGCAACAAGTGCACATATAGGAGAGAGGGGGGAGAGGGTCCGGCTGGGCCAGAACATCGGACCTTATATACTAGAAACCCCACAGTGTGTATAGTCTCCTTTTATAGGACGGGGGGTTATATCTGTACTGGGAGGTTTATGGTCTGGGCTATCACTTACCTGCTATTCATTACTACACACTTCTGACTCCACCAGCTGCCTTGTCTGCATTAGGTAGTCGGAAATCCTCTAACTGACTTATATACAGATACTTTGTAACCATTTCTTTCTTTTTTCGCTTTTGTTACCATTGTCCTGTTCTTACACATGAAAAATGTAATAAAAATCATCGAAACAAATACAAAGAATCCTAAATGTATCCGTAAAGCTGCACGGTCCGATCTTCCGAGATGAGGACACAAGAGGCATCACCCTGCAAGACAGGAGGGGAGACAGACGGATAAATTAGCAGTGTGCACAGATCAATGGACAGGTGCATGGAACGTGGAGGATCTGAGAGACCTGCCTAACCGGCGAGAGCGCCCTGTGAGCGAAACGCCAGGTGCTGGGCTGTAAATACCAGCCCATTATCATCCAGGAGAAAAAAGGCAGCGGGGCGGGAGGGGTAGTCACCGGAGCCTTTGAAGGAGTTAATTACTGTTTGATGTAGCAGAGTCCTGTGAAATCGCAACCGCCCCTAATACAAGGCCCGAGCCATTGAGATCAACTGCATAAAGGCAGAGAAGGGAGTGCGCCGCCCTGGTGTTACTGGATTGTGCACATTCTCCTTCCTGTTGGTCTCCATGTGTATAGTGCCACTTGTCTTAAAGGGGAGTTCCAGAATTAATTGCTTCGTAATGAGAAGTCCTGAAACCTTTTCTGTATTTCTCACAGCTGAGAGTTTGCTATAAAGGGGTTGTCTGACCCTAAATAGACACTTTGCACTGATAAGCTATCCACAGGATAGGTCATGTGATCTTTGGGTGTCTGACACCTGGATATCGAACCAGTTAGCTGTTACGGTAGCCTCTGGGATTCAGGTAATAGTCCTGTGCACTATACAGTATAGCGGTGGTTTGGAGAGGTGCAGTGCTGCGCCCGTTACTTGAATAGGAGAGCCAGCATACACATGGTCACTGTTATAACTTCCGTCGCCATCAGTGGTCACATGTGACATAGGACTTCTACTGCCGAAGGTGCAGTGTGCGCTGGACCAGGGCGATACATTTTGACAGTGTTGTGATCGCGGCCCTCTAGGGCTCGTAGTGTGACTCCATTTACTAACATTAGTGAGGGAGTCGCGGGTGACAATCATTGGTTGTGCAATAGGAGTCGCGGCCAAAGTAATTGTGTAGCCCAATCACATAGCTTAGATTCCAGACTGATACATTTTACCTGCGTTGATACATTGTGTTACGTTACCAGGACTAGAGATGAGAGAACCAGGTTCAACCTGAATCTTACAAATTGTTTATTTATTTTTTTAACAAAATCAAATAAATGCTGATTCGTCTCAGACAAACTAAAAATGGCCGCCACATGTATTGGGCGGGGCAAATACAGAAGAGACACACGAGATATACGACATTCGTATGTCTGGGAATCAGTGTGTGACATTCTCGCACCACCTGACAGCCTCTCAGCCAATAGATAGTGGCAGGTGGACTCATAAGGGTGCAGTCACACGGAGGAAAATGGTGAGGGATTTGGTGTGGGATTTCAGCGCTGAAAAAAAAAAAAGCCTCCCATTGACCTCTGGTAGCAGAAAAAGGAGCCCATTGAAGTCAATGGGAGTCTTATTTTTCAGCCCTGAAATTCCACACCAAATTCCTCACCGTTTTCCTCCGTGTGAATGGAGCCTTAGACCCATAGTTTCATTATTGTATTCCTTTGTATTACTTGTGATTCTTCTCCAGACATTTCTGGGGTTTATGGTAGAAGGAAAATCAGAAATATAATGCAATTAGCATCTGCCCGTCACTTTGTCTGCCGGTTGGAGTTGGCGCTGAGCCGCTGATATTTTGGCATTCACCGTTGGTTATGATCCGCCATGTGCTGCCACGTCCACTCCTGCGCGCCCCTGTCCCATTTGCTCCTCACCTGTCCCCATGGGCTTTTTACCTACCTTCTGCTCCTGACTCCCTGCAGTCACCCTCGTCCCCCGTGCTCAGGCCCCCTCATGCCCTGGCGCCCCCTCTCTCTCCCATGACCCCGGCCACACCCCTCGGCACCCCCTGCGCCCCCTCCTCTCCACAGCCCTCCCCCCCCTGCAGCACCCAGGACCCCCTCTTCCTCCCGCGGCACCCCGGGTCAACCTCCCCACCTGACCTTTTTCTGCAGACCCCCCCTCCTATGGCCCCCACCTGTTGGGCACTCCCCCCCAAAACCCCCTGTTTAGCCCCCTCCACAAAATCCCCTAACACCCCTGCCGGCACATGCACTGTCTTGCTGCCGGATTACACGGCGTACTGAACATAGCTAAGCTGGAGGGTCGGGAAGGCGCAAGACCAGTAAGCTGAGTGCGGCGTCGGGGACTGTCACGGGCTGCTGAGGACCTCCGGTACTGCGGCCTAGGCTACAGCCGCAAAGTGGTGGCGTCCCGGAACACGTGTACATCGGCAATGTGCGCATGCGCCTGCAAATACAGTGTAGTTGCTGTGGCAGGCCGGGCGGTGTCACAGATCCCAATTGCTCTGGTGTTCGGCAAAGATGCCGGGTCCAAACCTTGGAAGAGGTAGGCCTGAAGTAACCTTAATGTGAGCGGGGGAGTGTGAAAGCATATGTAATGTTATTGCCTGGGGTTAGGGGCTAGTCCGGAGGCGGCAATAGAGAGTTTGTGGCTTGCTATGCTAAGAAGTGTGTGGGACTGCAGACCTGCTGCTATGAGTTCTGGTTTTCGGTGGCTCCTGCCAAGAACGTATGTCCATCATTGTTCCGAAAAGTAGCCTATCTTTCAATCCTGCCTATGAGCTATGTTTGTGGAAAATTTCACGTGAATCGTTTGAACGTTTTTTGCATGATTGAGGAACAAACATCCAAACCCACAAAAATCCAAACACACAATAATATTAGTAGGATAGGATATTGCAAGTTCGGGACCCAGAGCCATGTAACCGCGTCCAAGTGTTTTTCGAGCAGATCTGGCACCATCTTTATCTACAGGCAAGAATGAATAGAATTATACTGTCATATCCCGACCTCAAGAACCAGAGACAGAACTATAGGGGGTGCAGTGTCCCTTCTGTCCCATAAGAAGATGGAGCGTCCTTAATAGGTGTACTGGCGACTATGTAAATCTAGTATAGTGGCCTGGAATAGCGACATGCACAGTGTTAGTTCTGCTTAACACATCTCATGTGAACAATCTGTCCCTCGCCAAACGCCATGAGCGCACATGACCGGTCCTCTGTTATGTAACGTCATTAGCAGGCTATTAGATTATACTACACATTGCCTCTAAGGGTGAATTCACACACAGCGGGCGCATGGAATTCTGCAAGACCTGGTTAGATGAGACTGCAACAAATCTGCTGCGAGGGAATAACCGGCATCAGGAGACCAGAAAGACCAAACACTGAGATTTCGAAACCAAAGTTTATTTTTTGCGACATTTCACGAGAAAATAACTTACAATATAATAACAGTATAATATATCTACACGTAGACACAGCACAGTCAGGGTGTCACCTATACAAGGTATCACGTCTCGCCCTCACTGCTGCGCACAGGCCAGGAGGGGGCGCCATTCCTGATATGATGCAGTACAGGTATCTCATCCATATGTAAAATATACAGGAGCGAGAAGGGTCTGTGCCCCTTATAGGGCAGATTTATAATACCTGGGGTCTGGTCAGTGGACGGAGTAAAACTTGACTTTTTTTTTAGCCTATGAAATATTTATTAGGATGTATCTGCATTTATATAGGACACGAGTTATTTTGCAGCGTTGCGCTTTCTGTCCTCGGGACTTCACTGACTCTAATTGTTCGTTACTTCCAGGTCGCCGGCTTTGGCGTATCTGGA
Source organism: Leptodactylus fuscus (assembly GCF_031893055.1). NCBI lineage: Eukaryota > Metazoa > Chordata > Amphibia > Anura > Leptodactylidae > Leptodactylus > Leptodactylus fuscus. The sequence continues at coordinate 89,496,625 of NC_134272.1, forward strand.
TAGGAGCGTCATTCTGGCTTATCTCTATGCATGTTGTTCTCTGGTATCAGCTATATGTTCACTGTAGAGATTGGCAATGGCCAGAACTCCCGGCCCCCTCATGATCACTACATTGTATCACAAATCTCCATTCCTGAGACCCTCTGGATACTTCCATCTATACGTGACTGACAACCGCTCCTATTATTATTAACCCCTGCACGTCTGTCCTATTAGTATCAGCCATTTTATCTGGGATTCTGTTACACAGTTTTGTGCCCATAGGGGGCAGTGTAATAGTAGGATAGATATCCAGCTTAGTCAGGTTTGATCAGTGACAACCATTTTTCTAAGGTTGCGCCAACTCCGTCACAGAAGCTGCTGAAAATCATCGGAAAGAAATGTCCTGAAGAAGGAAGAAACCTGGTGGACTTTATTATAGTCAATGGGGTCTACCGATGTCCATGTGTGACCCGAATTACTAAGATTGTGATATTAGATAGCTAATAGTTTAGATAGATAGATAGATAGATAGATAGATAGGAGATAGATAGATAGGAGAGATAGATAGATAGATAGATAGATAGGAGATAGATAAGAGATAGATAGGAGAGAGAGATAGATAGGAGAGAGAGATAGATAGAGAGATAGATAGATAGATAGAGAGAGAGAGAGAGAGAGAGAGAGATAGATAGATAGATAGATAGATAGATAGATAGATAGATAGGAGATATATAGATAGAGAGAGAGATAGATAGATAGATAGATAGATAGGAGATAGATAGATAAGAGATAGATAGATAGATAGATAGATAGATAGGAGATAGATAGATAGATAGATAGATAGATAGATAGGAGATAGATAGATAGATAAGAGATAGATAGATAAGAGATAGATAGATAAGAGATAGATAGATAGATAGATAGATAGATAGATAAGATGATAGATAGATAGATAAGAGATAGATAGATAAGAGATAGATAGATAGATAGATAGATAGGAGATAGATAGATAGATAGATAGATGATAGATAGATAGATAGATAGATAGATAGATAGGAGATAGATAGATAGATAAGAGATAGATAGATAGATAGATAGATAGATAGATAGGAGATAGATAGATAGATAGATAGATGATAGATAGATAGATAGATAGATAGATAGATAGATAGGAGATAGATAGATAGATAAGAGATAGATAGATAGATAGACAGACAGACAGACAGACAGATAGATAGATAGATAGATAGATAGATAGATAGATAGATAGATAGATAGTTGAGATTAACAGATAGATAATAGTGATTATAGATAATTAATAGGTTGATCTGACGATTTGTTACAATGATATCCAGTGGAAAAAAAAATGGGTTCACACTAGAGTTTGGCTTTCCAAAAACAGAAAGCTAACCCTCTTAAAAAGTGGTTACCCCCAGAAACCAGGGGACCCCATGGACTCTGAGGACTCCTTGCGGAAGAATTTTTTGCCTTAGTAACAAAGCCTTAAAACCAGACTGATACATTTTACCTGCACTGATACATTGTAACAACTGTCAGGACCAGCAATCATTGGGCTGCTGACTAGTTTAGCTTGCAGAGGACTGTCCAGACTGGAGATAAGTGTAACAAACCCTCAGCTGTGACAAGTCTTAGGTCTATTATGAGCTGCTGGACATAATAAACGTGAACGTTTCCTTGCGCTGACAGCAGGTAGAGATCTTCAATGTGATGAGAAATGGAAACAAAGTCTATTAGAAATTAGCATTTTTTTTATTATTAGACATTTGAATTTTTGCAACTTTTTTTGCTGATTTTACAAAAACTGTAGCAGAAAAACGCCACAAAAATAGGATGGAAGTTTGATTCTAAGGCCGAGGCCCCACATTACAGAAACACAATTTTTTTGTTGCAGATTTTGCTGTGTTTTATTTTAGCCAAACCCAATAGTGACTACGAAAGGAAGTTCTTCTATCTCTCCCTCCTGCTCAATCCACTCCCGGCTTTGGCTCAAACAACCGCAGCAAAATTTACAACAAAAAAATCTGAGTTTCCGCCGCCACGTGGGGCCTCGGCCTCAAACTGTTTTTCGCCGCACCACATTTTTGCCGTCAGCTCCACATTAGAAAGTCAGAAATCTCAGGCAACGCTCCGCGGCCATAGCAGCAGAGACCAACGCCGGGGGCCGGGCAAGTCGTGACTTTGCAGCTCGGACTACAAGTCTCAGCATGTCTGTAGCTCGACAACAGCTGGGAAGTCACATGCTATCCGGTAAAATAAATAAAACCGTCACCTATAGACAAACATTATTCTGTGGAAGTATTCGTGGAATGCGGCGCAGACGATGTGTCATCCCGTCCTTCAGGAAGATGTCAGATTGTGTACAGGAGTCCTCGGGGGATTCGAGCAGGTGTGAAGTTTTATATTTAATCTCAGGTTTACATGTAATGAGCTCGAAGTATCCGCAGAACGTTCTGGCTGTCAGACGGAATAATTGTTTATTGCAACGTACGCACCAGGTGATCGCTTCGGCCTACTGCTGTTAACCCTTCATTACACTGCAGGGACATACGGCATCACATACACTCACCGGCCACTTTATTAGGTACACCTGTCCAACTGCTCGTTAACACTTAATTTCTAATCAGCCAATCACATGGCGGCAACTCAGTGCATTTAGGCATGTAGACATGGTCAAGACAATCTCCTGCAGTTCAAACCGAGCATCAGTATGGGGAAGAAAGGTGATTTGAGTGCCTTTGAACGTGGCATGGTTGTTGGTGCCAGAAGGGCTGGTCTGAGTATTTCAGAAACTGCTGATCTACTGGGATTTTCACGCACAACCATCTCTAGGGTTTACAGAGAATGGTCCGAAAAAGAAAAAACATCCAGTGAGCGGCAGTTCTGTGGGCGGAAATGCGTTGTTGATGCCAGAGGTCAGAGGAGAATGGCCAGACTGGTTCGAGCTGATAGAAAGGCAACAGTGACTCAAATAGCCACCCGTTACAACCAAGGTAGCCAGAAGAGCATCTCTGAACGCCGCACAGTACGTCCAACTTTGAGGCTACAGATGGGCAACAGCAGCAGAAGACCACACCGGGTGCCACTCCTTTCAGCTAAGAACAGGAAACTGAGGCTACAATTTGCACAAGCTCATCGAAATTGGACAATTGAAGATTGGAAAAACGTTGCCTGGTCTGATGAGTCTCGATTTCTGCTGCGACATTCGGATGGTAGGGTCAGAATTTGGCGTCAACAACATGAAAGCATGGATCCATCCTGCCTTGTATCGGTAACGGTTCAGGCTGGTGGTGGTGGTGTCATGGTGTGGGGAATATTTTCTTGGCACTCTTTGGGCCCCTTGGTACCAATTGAGCATCGTTGCAACGTCAAAGCCTACCTGAGTATTGTTGCTGACCATGTCCATCCCTTTATGACCACAATGTACCCAACATCTGATGGCTACTTTCAGCAGGATAATGCAATGCCATGTCATAAAGCTGGAATCATCTCAGACTGGTTTCTTGAACATGACAATGAGTTCACTGTACTCCAATGGCCTCCACAGTCACCAGATCTCAATCCAATAGAGGAGCATCTTTGGGATGTGGTGGAACGGGAGATTCGCATCATGGATGTGCAGCCGACAAATCTGCGGCAACTGTGTGATGCCATCATGTCAATATGGAGCAAAATCTCTGAGGAATGCTTCCAGCACCTTGTTGAATCTATGCCACGAAGAATTGAGGCAGTTCTGAAGGCAAAAGGGGGTCCAACCCGTTACTAGCATGGTGTACCTAATAAAGTGGCCGGTGAGTGTAGGTGTCAGCACCCACACGAGTCCGGCCTTAGGGTCTATAGGAGTTGGAGAAGTATAGAAATGGCGCCACACCTGTCTATATGGAGTATTACATCATAATAATCACATTGTGCGGTCTGATTCTTAAGGCTCGCTCACAAGACGCAGATTCTGATGCAGAAGTTTATTCAAATGAAAATTAGTTCCATTCATCTATATGGGATACTTTTGGAGGGGGGCAAACAAATTTTTATTTTTGCAAACCCCAGTCAGATGGATGGAACAACTACAGACGTTTCTGCAACCAAACCTGTCTCAGTTTCCAAAGGCTTTTTCACCCAACTTTCCCAGTCTCCTGAGTGACGATCAGTCTGACAGTAAAAATCACTGCATACATAAGCTAGTTAAAATTGACATTAGATCCCTGGAAAGCTGAGTACCTGTCATGTTTGGGATCACCCAGCTTTCCCAGAAACAGATATGGCTGAAAGATTTAGTTGAGCTCCTTGTCTTCATACATACCAGTATTTCTGCATTGTCCTGTCCCTCTGTTATTCCCCCTGTCAATGTCTAAATAAATTCACAACTGGGCGTTCCCATTGTCTACATAGATTGTCACTGTTCGCACAGACTGGACACTGACAAGGGCCTTCTGGTCACTGTCCAGGAGGAACAACAGAGGGAAGCAGCCAAGCAAAGTATTTATTAAAATCAACATGGTCAGATGAAAGCTTGATGTATGTCGCCATATTACATTGTGGAGGCCATAGAATTCTCCAGGCTGTATTATGGAGGTATGGTATGGACGTGTGTCGCCATATCACTCTGCTGTGTGCATGAGGTCTAAGACTATTGGAGAGATTAACCCTTACAAGATGCGTCCACAGTAGAGAACGTGGCGGCTTTAATGACACATATTGCAGATAACCTTAGTCTGGTGCGAGGACGTTCCAGCCACGTAGCAGATCCATGTCTCCGTGGGCCCCTGGTCCGGTTGGCGTTGTGTTACATGGCGGCGTTACTTGCACACGCTCACCCACTCTGTGATCTGGCACTCCTCGCACACCACGTAGCAGCACCAGTGGAATTTACAGTTACACCTCTCACTGCGCGTCTGTCTTAGGATATTGTGGCCGCGGCCGCAGCACAGGCTCTCGCAGTTGTCCATCCCTGGGCTGGTTTTGTTGCAGATCCGCCCCTGCGTCCCCGCTGAGTCCAAGTCCAGCTCCTGCTCGCAAAAATCCGGTGACTTCTCAAAATAGACCAAGTCTGTGATGCCGGCTCGCCTCCTGTAGGGGGCGTGAGTCTGGTCCAGCTGACCCAGCTGTCCGTTATTACGGTTATGGGGCCGGATTAGGGTGGCTACTGCAAACCTGTCCTTCAGCAGGGAGCCAATCATCCGAAATTCAGGAGTCACCTGCCAGCAGGTCTTCAGCTGGCAGCTGCCGGACGTGCCGTGACATTTACACTTCCTCTTCATATTCTCCATCACAACCTGGGAAATGAGCAAAGGAAATCAATGACACGCTCTGAATACTCAAAAAAGAAATAACAGTTCTCACAGCTGAGGGTTCGTTACAGTTGTATGCAGTGTAATCACTTGTTACCAGGCTTAAGGCCACGTGGCATAAACACCGTGCCAGAAATACCGTGGAAGCGTTATACAGTCACTGCAAGGAGGAAAACACACAGCTGTCACGGTGCGATTTACAAAACCGTTGAGGCCGTATGTCGATTATACCTACAGAAACAGCAGCGGTTATAGGTACAACGGACACAGAAAGTCCGCACAGGAAACCTCTGAGAAATAAATTGCAATGCGTTGTAGCTGCAGTTTTTCCTGCAACGCTTTTTTCCTGCGAGACGCTATGTGGGGGCCTTAGCCTAATGGAGCTTTTCCAAAAGTTATTCATTGATGACCCAGGACCCCCGCAGATCAGTTGTTGGAAGTGGCATTTGCTTCCCATTCACTGGTCACATGGCCTGATTGCAGCTCGGATTGTGGTGCGGAGTCCGTGCGGGATTGCCACCAGAATCTGCACGGTTAAAAAGCCTCTCAATAGAGTTCTATCAGGAGGCTTTTTAACCACGTGGATTCTGGCAGCAATCCTACGTGGACACCGCATGAATTCCGCCAAAATCCGGGCCATTTTGCCCCCTAAGTGAATGGGCTGAGCTGGGATACCAAGCCTAGCCACTTTGTACAGCGCATGGTATTCAGTGAAATGTCCGCAGCACTCAAACAGCTGATCAGCTAGGGGCCTGGGTGCCTGACCTTGAACTGCAGCCCCATTCTTATGTCAGCTGTATACCTTATTGCTTGGGATTCTGTCCCAATCTGATACTGATGACTTATCCTGTGATAACTCAGATCCTGAACATCCCCTTTAATTTCTATATTGCAGGGGCTCAGCTCACAATCACACGTCCCCCTCCCCATCGTTTCCATTCAAACCGGTGGTCATTTAAAGGGTCACTTTAAAAATGACTGAGATGGTGCGCTCTGGGCACTGAGCCTCACAATAGTCTGAGACCTCCTGTTCTGTAGAGATCACTTCTCAGCAGTCACTTCATTATCAGCACAGATAAGATTACAATGACAGGTAACACCTCTATATAGCTAACACAGGGTAATAGCTGACCATAGGTGATGTTTCCATCTCACCCCTTCCCTGCCGGGGTCACAGAGCATGCCCACAAACCTTTCCCATAGATGTCAAGGAGTCACCTCCACGTGTCTACTGTAAAGCGTTTCTCTGATCTGTCATTGTAAGATGCTCATCCCCATAATCATATACAGAAAATATAAATCTCGAAGTGGAGATCTTGAAACGCTTGGGCTCCATTGAAATAAAACAAAAAACCCCAAGACTTTTAGTTGCCGTTTTTGGGCAACGGAGGGTTAACTTTTTTTTTTCTTTTTTTTTTCTAGAACTGTCAATATGAGACTTGGCGAATAAAAGGAAGGCTTAAAGATTTATGGAAACAAGCCTGGAGCAAATTGGTATGAAAGCTTAAAGCTCCCCTGACAAGTTGTTTTCTGAAAAGTGGTCCGCGCCCCGCAGGTGAAGGTGGAGGTCACAGGTAGGTCAAGTAGGAGAAGGGTTAAGGGTCACACTTCAGTTCTGCTCTGGGGCATGACAAACATCTTGTGTCACTGACACTTATCCAGCCTGCGTAATAAATACAGAAGATGTCACGGGATGGACCACGTTATTCAGAGTCTTAAAGGGAATGATCAGATACTGATAAATGGGGGCAGCCATCTTGTTTACACCAGTTCAGAGATTTGCTTTATGGCAGCCTCATGGAGCATAGGGAGCTGTAGTTTGCAGACGACTCCTTTGAGTTGTGGGCATGCTCTATGACCTGTGAAGAGATCACTGTATAGGGTTGGGGGAGGGGCGATATCACCTGTTATCAATGGTGGATCCTGTGTTTCCTATAGAGGTAATACCTATCATTATAATCCTGCTTGTGGTGCTGATGACGTATCATATCTCAGCCTAAAATGACCTTCAGATTTTGGTTGTTCTCCTTTAAGAGAACAAAATAAGCCTCATGGGGTTTTTTGCCTTCCCCTGGATGAACACTGTAGGGATTGTAGGGTTATAGGTTGGACGTGATGGACTATATCCAACCTCATCTACTATGTTACATTGTAATGACCAGTAATTGTGTATAAAGAACAAATGCCATCTAAAACTGTTACATTGTAGCAGATGGTTATAATACAGGACAGGACATTATAGTATCACTGACACCCGCAACGTTCACTTAGCGGCAGGGGCAGAGCCCACGATACTGACACTTGGCACCATAGTATTCAGCTTCATCAGAGGCATACAAGGTCCTTACACTGGCACCACATCTTACATTAGTGCTATATATACCAGGGTTATCATTCAATTCTTGACACTTGGCACCAGACGCCCCCTGACCATGAACCGTGAAGGTTCAGGACTAAATCATTGCCACTTGGCACCACCTGTCACATGATATATGAACCCTAGGAGCGACACTCGGCGCCATTGTGTTACTGAGAACAAGCTTGTGATGGTATAATGTGGCCCAGTATTCTAGACACCAGGATTATCATGGAATCGTTGACACTTGACATATGTCACCAAAAACCAAATCCCTAGCACTCAGCAATACATGTCACATAATATTTAGGTACCTTGAATCATGTTACTGGAACTTGTCACTGGAAAATGTCATAAGTGCTTATACATGGCACCAGAACCAGAACCATGTCACCAGGCCTGGATTATATAACGTTACCATCACTACTGCTTTAGGGTTTCTTAAGGCGACTCTGCTGTTGCTAAATCCTTTACCCTTAGAGAACTGGTGCACGGCCCATCATAAATATGACCGCCATCTATATCAGGTATGTATCTGCCCGATGATGTATCTAATCCATACAGATATTTCAGTCCAGTTCTGATCTCCCTCTGCACAAACTTCCACTTCCTGCGGATCCGTCCTGAACACAATGGCCGCCCATTGTCTGCTGTGTTTACACAACAGTGGACACACTTGTCATGTTGTGGAGCCGATGACAAGATCAAAGCGCATTGCACAATGTTATTCAGCCGTTTCGTAACGTGATGGGACGTTGCCATTTTGGATAATCAGGAAGTGATTTTGGCAGTGACTTCTAATCTGTGTGTGACGGAGAATTAACCAGATACATGGGGAAAAAAATAGATTTCATTGTTTCGGAAACAAAGGCTGCGTAACTAATTTATTATAATGTATCTAAAGTGAAGCAACGTTGCAAATCTCCTGATCTAACAATCTCACTTCCAATGCAGAGCCGTGTGTCTATATGGTAACAGACGACAAACAAACCTGTAGTCTGATCCCGCCACCCTATGACTTACTGTCATTTGGGAAATATGCAAAAGAAAGGGGATATATGGCGTAAAGAATGATCAGACTGCACCTGGTTTACTAGTAGTCTGTTACAATGGAGACACATAGCTTTGCATAGCCGCTAAATTCACTTAAATGAGGAGAACACGACGAACACTCGAACGCCCAATATAACCCAGTCATGTCACATTGGAACAAATTTTTACTAGAATAAACAATGAAACAACTTTATTAACTACTAGTCATGATTAAAGGGATTCTACCATTAAAACTTTTTTTTTGTGGATAAGACGTCAGAGTAGCCTTTAGAAAGTCTATTCGTCTCTTACCTTTAGACGTGGTCTCCTCCGCGCCGTTCCTTGGAAATACCGTTTTTTACCGGTATGCAAATGAGTTCTCTATTTGAGCGATGAGGGGGATGAGACCGCTGCCAGAGAAGGGTCTCCAAGCGCCGCCACCTTCTTCGTCCGCCGCGTCATGTTCAAAGTCTTCTTCCGGCGCAGGCTCGTAACTTCTAGCAGAGCAGAGAAGACTGCGCAGGCGCACAGGTCACGGGAAAATGGCTGCTTGCACAGTATTGTTAGCGGCCATATTCCCGTGGCCTGTTCGCCTGCGCAGTCTGCTCTGCTCTGCTGGATTACGAGTCTGCACTGGAAGAAGACTTTGAACATGACGCGGCGGACGAAGAAGGTGGCGGCGCTTGGAGACCCTTCTATGGCAGCGGTGGGGACGTCCTCATCGCTGTTTGAGCACTAGGGCCCGCCCCCTTCGCTGCAGGAGAACTCATTTGCATACCGGTAAAAAACAGTATTTCTGAGGAACGGCGCGACGAAGACCACGTCTAAAGGTAAGAGACGAATAGACTTTCTAAAGACTATTCCGACGTCTTAGCCACAAAAAAAAAAGGTTTTAATGGTAGAATCCTTTTAAAACCAACTCCTGCTGTCTTGTGTATACAGCTCCAATGCAGACCTATGTGTCCCCTCGGTTATAGACTACAAACCACATGTGCTCTTCCATCTTTCTTACTTTAACGTGCACATTATCATGAAGCAATGGGTGAACATAAGGAGTAGGGTTGAGCCGATCTTGAAATTTCAGGGACGTTTTTAAAATCTGATTTCCGATCATTTTTCCAGCCGATCCCGATTGTAAAATTTGCTCGATCGCCGATCGGGATCTGATCTTTCCCGATCGCTGAATCCTGTTAATGATATATACATGATTGGGGTTGAGCCGATCTTGAGATAACCTCCGACCTCAATACCGCCGGAAAAGATTGGGATCGTAATTCCAATCGCGATCGTGAAATTTACTCAATCGACGATCAGAATCCGATCCCAATTGCTCAACCCTAATAAGGAAGCATAACAACAGACTATACAGGGTTTGTTTGTAGTCTCTAACCATGGAGACACATATGTTTGCAGATGTAGCTTCAGTGTAATGTACCATTGTGAGCTGCAGTAACCGTTCACCTGTCTTAATGGCTTTCCAATAGCTGGATAACATCACTATGTAGATCGTATGATGTCATCACATGTATGTTCTGTCTGACATTGCACTGCTCATGAGCCTATGCGTCCTCCACGTCATGTTACTCCTATGACCTCGCACCTCTTCTGCACCTGTGTGGAGCCATTTTGGATACGTTTCTTCCCTCCAGCTCCTTGGCATGTCGGCTGCGTTGATCACAGCTGGGACTTACACTTGTACAGGTGATTTAGATAATTACAGAAGACGATCATTAACATCAAACACAGCAGAGAGAAGAACAGAAGAGAAGCCATACATCTGACAGTGCGAAGATCAGAGCGACTACTCCCCAGCCAACGCCTAAGCCCAGGACCGCTAGAAAGATGAGAGCAGGGAATAATCTGAGTGGTAGCTCCAAGGATCAGATAGATCACTTATCCACAGACTAAACAAACTGCAGATACAAATGCAGGCCGAGCCCCGTGCTCAGTAGTACAAGGCTTGTCACCCAAACAGAGAGGACTACAACTCCAAACATCAGCTAAACACTGGACATGACCATAATACAAGTCTATTAAACGGTATACTTAGAGCACTACAACCCCCAACATGACCGACCACTGGACACAACCATAATACAAGTCTTCAGAACTACAACCCCCAACCTGACCGACCACTGGACATGACCATAATACAAGTCTATTAAACGGTATACTTAGATCACTACAACCCCCAACATGACTGACCACTGGACATGACCATAATACAAGTCTTCAGAACTACAACCCCCAACATGACCGACCACAGGACATGACCATAATACAAGTCTTCAGAACTACAACCCCCAACATGACAGACCACAGGACGTGACCATAATACAAGTCTTCAGAACTACAACCCCCAACATGACCGACCACTGGACATGACCATAATACAAGTCTTCAAAACTACAACCCCCAACATGACAGACCACGGGACGTGACCATAATACAAGTCTTCAAAAATACAACCCCCAACATGACCGACCACTGGACATGACATACAATTCTTCAAAAATACAACCCCCAACATGACCGACCACTGGACATGACCATAATACAAGTCTTCAGAACTACAACCCCCAACATGACCGACCACTGGACATGACCATAATACAAGTCTGCAGAACTAGAACCCCCAACATGACCGACCACTGGACATGACCATAATACAAGTCTTCAGAACTACAACCCCCAACATGACCGACCACTGGACATGACCATAATACAAGTCTTCAGAACTAGAACCCCCAACATGACCGACCACTGGACATGACCATAATACAAGTCTTCAGAACTAGAACCCCCAACATGACCGACCACTGGACATGACCATAATACAAGTCTTCAGAACTAGAACCCCCAACATGACCGACCACTGGACATGATCATAATACAAGTCTTCAGAACTAGAACCCCCAACATGACCGACCACTGGACATGACCATAATACAAGTCTTCAGAACTACAACCCCCAACATGACCGACCACTGGACATGACCATAATACAAGTCTTCAGAACTACAACCCCCAACATGACCGACCACTGGACATGACCATAATACAAGTCTTCAGAACTAGAACCCCCAACATGACCGACCACTGGACATGATCATAATACAAGTCTTCAGAACTAGAACCCCCAACATGACCGACCACTGGACATGATCATAATACAAGTCTTCAGAACTAGAACCCCCAACATGACCGACCACTGGACATGATCATAATACAAGTCTTCAGAACTAGAACCCCCAACATGACCGACCACTGGACATGATCATAATACAAGTCTTCAGAACTAGAACCCCCAACATGACCGACCACTGGACATGATCATAATACAAGTCTTCAGAACTAGAACCCCCAACATGACCGACCACTGGACATGACCATAATACAAGTCTTCAGAACTACAACCCCCAACATGACCGACCACTGGACATGACCATAATACAAGTCTTCAGAACTACAACCCCCAACATGACCGACCACTGGACATGACCATAATACAAGTCTTCAGAACTACAACCCCCAACATGACCGACCACTGGACATGACCATAATACAAGTCTTCAGAACTAGAACCCCCAACATGACCGACCACTGGACATGATCATAATACAAGTCTTCAGAACTAGAACCCCCAACATGACCGACCACTGGACATGATCATAATACAAGTCTTCAGAACTAGAACCCCCAACATGACCGACCACTGGACATGACCATAATACAAGTCTTCAGAACTACAACCCCCAACATGACCGACCACTGGACATGACCATAATACAAGTCTTCAGAACTACAACCCCCAACATGACAGACCACTGGACATGACCATAATACAAGTCTTCAGAACTACAACCCCCAACATGACAGACCACTGGACATGACCATAATACAAGTCTTCAGAACTACAACCCTCAACATGACCGACCACTGGACATGACCATAATACAAGTCTTCAGAACTAGAACCCCCAACATGACAGACCACTGGACATGACCATAATACAAGTCTTCAGAACTACAACCCCCAACATGACGGACCACTGGACATGACCATAATACAAGTCTTCAGAACTAGAACCCCCAACATGACCGACCACTGGACATGACCATAATACAAGTCTTCAGAACTACAACCCCCAACATGACCGACCACTGGACATGACCATAATACAAGTCTTCAGAACTACAACCCCCAACATGACCGACCACTGGACATGACCATAATACAAGTCTTCAGAACTACAACCCCCAACATGACGGACCACTGGACATGACCATAATATAAGTCTTCAGGACTACAACCCCCAACATGACTGACCACTGGATATAATAAAATTCTATTACACTCTTTATATAGAACACTACAACCCCCAACATGACAGACCACCGAACATGACCATAATACAATTCTTCTATACTCCATACATAGAAGACTACAACCCCCAACATGACCTGACCACTGGACATAATACAATTCTATTACATTATCTATAGAGAACACTACAACCCCCAACAAGACTTGCCCAGTGGACATGACGTAATACAGTTCTGTTATATTCTATACACAGAGCACTACAACCCCCAGCATAACCTGGCTACTGAAGATGACCTTAATATAATTCTATTATACTCTCGATATACAAAACACAACAACTCCCAACATGACCGGCCACTGGGTAGGACAGATTACAGTTCTATTCCATTGTAATCCATAATTTGGTGCCAATTCATTTCAGAAAATTTCTTCTCAGAGATCAGGACTCCAACCCCCGGCCTCCTCTGGACTTATGCGTCACTTTTGTCATCCAGTCACCACCAATAGGGGGAGCTAAAGAGTTTACTGCATACTGTTTATACAGTGAACTGCAGTAAGTGCCATCTAGTGGTGGCTGTAGGAATCACAGAATGTTATTAGCTCTCAGGATCTGCCTTGTCTGCGTGGGCTGCTGTTCCATATGATCTAGTGATGCGCAGCCCTCTTTTCCTTCCCCCGGCACCATATATCCATGCCAATGTAAGCAGTACAGATGACAGACTCACCTGCCGGCCCACCCGGTTGTTGTGCAGTCTCATGCGAGCGTGAATGTCCTTGTACAGTTCCCGAGAATCCAAGAACTCCCTGGAGAATCGTTCTCCGTACTCCACATCCGGGCTGCAGCCTCCCCATTCCCAAGAGTCCTGGGGTCCTGGTGCCTCGGCAGGCATGTGCTCCATTACCCCATGTACCATGCCCTTCCCCCGGTTCATGGCTTCCATCTGAAGTCTGTGTAGTTTAGCTCTGAAGGCTTCCTCGTCTCCTCGCCTCTTCTCATCACAGCCACACGATTTTAATTTTCCCATGGAACAAGCGTTGGAGACGGCGTGCACCACTCCGGCAGCAGCAATGGCGTAAGCATAGGCGCTCTCTCTGAAGCCTGGAGAAGAAAGTGAGAGAGGTCAATGGACTGCATGCAACTGTGGCAAACCCTCAGCGGTCTGAAGTATTAGGTCCATATGGGATTACTGCATCTGGATTTAAAAGAGGACCTTTCACCACCTCCACCAACTCCAGCTCTTTTCATCCTTTAATATCCCCTCTTCCACTGATTCCGACACAGATGGAATTTTTCCTCTAGCCCCCACCATTCCTGAGCAGTCAGTGCAGTTAGTTTTGGATCCTGATATTCTAACTAGACTCCCTAATGTCAGATGGGCGGTGTCAGGCAGGAGCAGGATAGGGGCGTGACTCAGAACTCTTACACTGATTGGAGCTCTATGCCACGTCCCTTGCCTGTTTTCCTCCCTGACATTAGGGAGTCTAGTTAGAATATCAGGATCCAAAACTAACTGCACTGATTGCTCAGGAATGGTGGAGACTAGAGGAAAAATTCCAACTGTGCCGGAATCAGCAGAGTTGGTGGAGGAGGTGACATCAAACACAGAACTTGTTGCAAAGCTGCCGAACCTGCTGTAAATTGTAGGAATATTACAAGTCACCGCGGCTGTTAAGTGTTTCTTAAAGACAAAGTTCATATTAACTATTTACATGCCTGGAAATATTGCAGAGATCTGTGTCACATGACCCCGCACATGACTCAGAGACGCCTTACGACCACTTACTTATGTACCAAGCACCACAATAAGATCCTTAGTCAGGTCTCAGATATTCCCTTTAAGTTTTATCAGGATTCTCCGTTCCTGGGGAACTAAGTGAATCCATTTGGATTGTCTGCCATGTTTTCTTTCTTTCTCTCCTAAGATATAGAACAGTTTTTAAAGAGAACTGAATTTGCCTAAGAGATATAAAATGTAAAATTTAGCAACTGTAAAGTATCCCACGCCCACCGAGTTCCGTCACGTATATTATACCGCGCGCACTGTTTGGGGGCTTTTTGCTCCTATATCCTACAAAGTATTGCTGAATGTGTCGCAGCCTCTTCCATTGCTTCTGACTCTAGGAGTGCTGCCCCCTCCAGAGCTCAGGGCTGTCGTGGTTATGGCAGGCAGTAATAGCAGTTGCATTAGTCAATGTGCCTGAGGTCTTAATAATTTTACATGTGAATTCCTTCCTGTGACATTATATTAACAGCTGTCATCCCGCGCTCGCCTCCCTCAGATCTGCAGCTGCAGATTTTATCAGTTTGCTTCGTGTCGGAGCAGATCGCCCCCAATGTTTCTCCATCTTGTGATGTTTCTGCTCCTTATACTGGGGCTCTATAGATTCAGGTGGTCGCTCCTCGTCTTGTTTTTTCCACCTGGCGGTCGCCGCAGTGGGTCGTGTGTTTTTTTTTTTTTTTCTTCAGGTTTTGGCAGCTCCTTCCATGACATTCTTTACATTAATCCTCTTTATCGACTCTTCTGTTTACCAACCTTCCTGTGCAAAGTGATTGGAGAGCCAGCCAAGGCCGTCCTTCCCCAGTCTACCGGCCCGGACATGTCTCCCCTATCCAACCAACACATACCCCCCTTCCTCCATCCAAACTCCACCTAAACTGAAGGTGAACCTGCCTCGGCTGAAAACCAACCACGTATCCCAACTTGTCGCAGTTCATCCAAACACCTTCTGTCTCCTACAACAAGATAAAAAAAAAACCCCGAACCCGGCGTGCGGTGAATGTAAAGAAAATAAGGAGATTGTGGAATTTGTGCACATCCGTGTATGGGGGGGGGCTGCATCCAATATATACATATAGCATTGGATCTCATGACCCTAAAACTAAGAAATCTTCTAATCCACCGTTATATAGTGGGCTGACAACACCCTTAAAGCTCAAACAATGTTTGTCAGCCAGTCTTCCCAGACTTTCTCAACCTCCTGAATGGCAAAACCATTTTATATGGAGCAGCAGATACTTTACACTGCCCAGCAAAGCAGATTTATTCATTGAGGGTCTAGTAAAGCAGCCTGACAACCCCCTAGGGAACTATAATGGTGGGAATTTTGGTTGTCAGCTAATCTGCCTGCCAACCCCTAGGAGAACCGTAATGGTGGAGACTCCGCAAACAAAATAATTTCTATTTATCTATTAATAAACCCTAGGAGATCTGCCTGACAACCAATAGAAGGGCCATGATGGTGGAAACATTGGTTGTCAGACAATCCTTACTGTATTAACAGACCTAATACTGATTACAACTGATGGTTTGCTACAATTGTATCCTACCCAGATTGTATCCATACCCAGATCCCTTATCACATCTTGCTACAATGTATCAATACAGTTCACATGTCTCAGTGTGGAGTCCATAGATGACTGTCTAGATTGGATACAAGTGTAACAAACACTCATCTGTGTGATATATTAGCTGTGTATGTTTGTGCGTCTCTGGATATGACAGAAGTGATCCACAAATTATATTAGAGAACGGCAGCATTTTCCAGTGATTTTCAGCAGAGATCCACTGAGTTGTATGACATGTAGTCGGTGCCGCTTGTTTCTACGTCTCATGGACGTCCCCGATCACGAGGCGATCCGATACACAGAACGTGAAGGAATTACTTTCCTCTGTGTGTATAAATATCCGAGGCACAAATTATTCAGCAGCGAGATACACGCACCGCTGGGCTGATGGTGAGGAAGTGGGAAAAAGGGATTAAATATTGAGGAGACCTTGTCACTTCACATTTGGGCTGAGGACCTCACCGGCACATTTTGTACAGAGCCCATGGTCCCCAGAGGGGCCCCGAGCCATTACCGAGGACTCGGCAGCATCTGTGTGAGCAGGCGCTGGAGCTAAACGGTGTCTCTATTCACACCTCTGCGCCTCTCCTCCGCTGACCCCCTCACGAGGCGCTGCTATAAGATCCCTCCTTCATCTCCAGTAGATGGACTTGGTATGTGGAGATCTTGGGTATGCGGAGATCTCATTTAAAGATGACCTGTCACCTCATCTGACATGACTATTTAAAGGGTATTCTGACCCCAAATCAGTATAGATGGGTCATCAGTATGTGATATGTGGGGTGTCAAGCAGTCCGGGACGTAGAAACAAGCGGCACCGACTACATGTCATGGCCGACTGCATACAACTCAGTGGATCTCTGCGGAAAATCACTGGAAAATGCTGCAGTTTTCTAATATACTTTGTGTATCACTTCTGCTTTCTGTCATATCCAGAGACGCACAAACATACACAGCTAATATATCACACAGATGAGTGTTTGTTACATTTGTATCCAATCTAGATTATGGACTCCACACTGAGACATGTGAACTGCACTGATACATTGTAGCAAGATGTGATAAGAGATCTGTGCAGGTACTGTTGATGGGTTTAGCTCACAGAGGATTGTGTAGGATACAATTGTAACAAACCATCAGTTGTCATCAGTATTAGGTCTGTTAATACAGAAGTAGGAAGGATTGTCATGCAAGAGTCTGGATAACTATCTGTTCTATCTGCCTCTGGGATGTGGATGCTGCCACTGGACAGGCTGGACACATGCAGAACCCTTCCTATATAAGTAATAGGAGCAGCGTAACAGCCTTGTCCACTGCATAGTGGTTGTCGCAGTGAACTGCAGCGCCACTCCTGTTACTTGGGTACAAGTGGTACTGCACGCTCTGCCTGTTCACTCGCAGCCTCCTAAAACAGATGATGTGTGCGGGCTCAGACCCCAATAGATCACTTACTGATGATCTATCCTATGAAAGCTCAAATTGGGGCCGGACAACCCCATTAAGTACAATCTTGGAGCATCCATTCTTTTAATTATGCATTATGCATTATGTTATTCCTCCTGGAACCCAAGTGGGTGATGTAATTTTCCTGTCCCTACAGTCCGGCAGGGCCAATAGGATGGTGTCAGACTATGCAGGGACCCCCTTCCCTCCACCTTATTTCATTTATTTACTATGACATACACATCAGGAGTGATGACAGGTCACTGTGTAGGGAAATAGACCACTGCTGCAGCCCTCTTGTACTCAGGATGGGCGGGGGTCCCAGTGGACAGTCCTTCACTAATCATAAAGTCATAGCAAATCCTATTAATATGTTCCTAGTGCTGCAATTGGATGGGACGAGCTGCAAAATCGTGGACATGCGGCCCCTTGACTGTGCTGACCAGAAGGGGCATCAGAGCAACAAGAACGCAGTCCACTAGTCAGAAAAGATTAACTAGGAGCCTCCAGCTGTGCAGAGTATTTCAGGAGCAGAGATTGCGTAGTGGAGGTTTAGGGTGTGGAGGGATTCTATTAATTTCAGATGTTTTGACCAGAGTATAAATAAATGATATGAAGTCATGGCGGCCGCAGCTTTATATCACCAGTCACATCTCGTCTTCCCGTTAGTGCCACTTCTATTTGTAAAACAACTTTTATGGAGTTGGCTGAAGGGTAAAACTTTCCACGTCTGAGCCGCATTGTGCTGCACCTTGTAAACTGGAGAGTGGCGGATTTACAGTAGCTACAAAATAGATTTGTGAGAAAACCAACAATTTGGCAGGAAGGTTGAGATGTCAGGGAGTAACATCCAGAAAGTGTGTGGTTACATACAAGACGTGACACCTCCAGAGCAGCGCTCACATTTATACAGCAGTCAAAGGAGCTCACAAATCACTTTCCCCATAAGGAGACTGAGACGGATGAACGCAATGAGATGATGATACTCGGGGTACAGGATAATGACAGGCTGACACTTGGGGTACAGGATAATGACAGGCTGATACTTGGGGTACAGGATAATGACAGGCTGACACTTGGGGTACAGGATAATGACAGGCTGATACTCGGGGTACAGGATAATGACAGGCTGATACTTGGGGTACAGGATAATGACAGGCTGATACTTGGGGTACAGGATAATGACAGCCTGACACTTGGGGTACAGGATAATGACAGGCTGATACTTGGGGTACAGGATAATGACAGGCTGATACTTGGGGTACAGGATAATGACAGGCTGATACTCGGGGTACAGGATAATGACAGGCTGATACTTGGGGTACAGGATAATGACAGGCTGATACTTGGGGTACAGGATAATGACAGGCTGATACTTGGGGTACAGGATAATGACAGGCTGATACTTGGGGTACAGGATAATGACAGGTTGATACTTGGGGTACAGGATAATGACAGGCTGATACTTGGGGTACAGGATAATGACAGGCTGATACTTGGGGTACAGGATAATGACAGGCTGATACTCGGGGTACAGGATAATGACAGGCTGATACTTGGGGTACAGGATAATGACAGGCTGACACTTGGGGTACAGGATAATGACAGGCTGATACTTGGGGTACAGGATAATGACAGGCTGATACTTGGGGTACAGGATAATAGGCTGACACTCGGGGTACAGGATAATGACAGGCTGATACTTGGGGTACAGGATAATGACAGGCTGATACTCGGGGTACAG
Organism: Leptodactylus fuscus; assembly: GCF_031893055.1. Taxonomy (NCBI): domain Eukaryota; kingdom Metazoa; phylum Chordata; class Amphibia; order Anura; family Leptodactylidae; genus Leptodactylus; species Leptodactylus fuscus. The sequence continues at coordinate 89,516,160 of NC_134272.1, forward strand.
GATAATTACACGCTGATACTCGGGGTACAGGATAATGACAGGCTGACACTTGGGGTACAGGATAATGACAGGCTGATACTTGGGGTACAGGATAATGACAGGCTGATACTCGGGGTACAGGATAATTACACGCTGATACTCGGGGTACAGGATAATGACAGACTGATACTCGGGGTACAGGATAATGACAGGCTGATACTTGGGGTACAGGATAATGACAGGCTGATACTTGGGGTACAGGATAATGACAGGCTGATACTTGGGGTACAGGATAATGACAGGCTGATACTTGGGGTACAGGATAATGACAGGCTGATACTTGGGGTACAGGATAATGACAGGCTGATACTCGGGGTACAGGATAATTACACGCTGACACTTGGGGTACAGGATAATTACAGGCTGATACTTGGGGTACAGGATAATGACAGGCTGATACTTGGGGTACAGGATAATGACAGGCTGATACTTGGGGTACAGGATAATGACAGGCTGATACTTGGGGTACAGGATAATGACAGGCTGATACTTGGGGTACAGGATAATGACAGGCTGATACTTGGGGTACGGGATAATGACAGGCTGACACTTGGGGTACAGGATAATGACAGGCTGATACTTGGGGTACGGGATAATGACAGGCTGACACTTGGGGTACAGGATAATGACAGGCTGATACTTGGGGTACAGGACAATGACAGGCTGATATTTGGGGTGACAGGAGCAGATCTATTAGGGTGCACATGTCTTTCACTTGCATGAATTATAATACAGCCACTTCTGATCTTTATCTCAGACATCTTGCATTTCCTATTGTGCAGAGATCAGATTAGAAGAGACTCAGATCCCCCTTCAAATCCTGAAGACAGAGAATGTGGGGTCAGAGGTCAGATACAGGCGTCTGCTGTCCTGTGTCCACCCTGTAAACGTGTATATATACTAGGTTGAGGGGATATCGTCACTCTATAGGGAGAGACCACCATATAGGTGTGTGGAGTCTTATTAAGCCATGAGCGCTCCACTGTGCAAAGGAACATGGGAAGAATATGCAAATCTGACTTCCATGATGTAATTAGGATGCCAGTGCCTCAAGTATGCACACCAATAGAGGGCGCTGACTGAGAATGTGCAAGTCTATCTTCCATGATGTAATTAGGAAGACAGAGTCTCAGTCAAACAAACATATATTGGTGTTCATACTTTAGGCACTGGCATCCTAATTACATCATGGAAGTCAGATTTCCATATATATACTAGACTAGCTGGTACCCGCGACTTGGTCTGCGGTGATTGTAGCAGTGGGTATATACAGGCGCGGGTAAGGTTTTCGTACTGTGTATAAGGTATGGGATATGAAATGTAACTTTGTATCTTGTTTTTGCTCTATTTCAGAGAATACGTGAGACTTTTGTGTTGCAGTTACTTTGTATTTGAGCTGCTATATATACGGTGTTGTGAGAAACTTTACATAGTGACTTTGGGACAGAAGTATTTGAAGTTAACCCTTTCCCGCCGATGGCATTTTTTGATTTTCGTTTTTGACTCCCCTCCTTCAAAACCCCATAACTTTTTTATTTCTCCGCTCCCAGAGCCATATGAGGTCTTAATTTTTCCGGGACAAATTTTTCTTATGATGCCACCATTACTTATTCTATATAATGTACTGGGAAGCAGGGAAAAAATTCAGAATGGGGTGGATTTGAAGAAAAAATGCATTTCTGCGACTTTCTTACGGGCTTTGGTTTTACGGTGTTCACTGTGCAACCAAAATGACATGTCCCCTGTATTCTGTGTTTCGTTACGATTCCGGGGATACCAAATTTATATGGTTTTATTTACATTTTGACCCCTTAAAAAAAAATCCAAAACTGTGTTAAAAAATTATTTTTCGAAAAGTCGCCATATTCCGACAGCCGTAACTTTTTTATACGTGCGTGTACAGGATGTATAGGGTGTCTTTTTTTTGCAGGACCGGGTGTACTTTTTAGTTCTACCATTTTCGGGAAATGTTATTGCTTTGATCACTTTTTATTCAAATTTTTATCAGAATCGAAACAGTGAAAAAATGGCGGTTTGGCAGTTTTTACCATTTTTCCCGCTACGGCATTTACCGAACAGGAAAAATATTTGTATAGCTTTGTAGAGCGGGCGATTTCGGACACAGGGATACCTAACATGTATGTGTTTCACAGTTTTTAACTACTTTTATATGTGTTCTAGGGAAAGGGGGGTGATTTGAATTTTTAATCCTTTTTATTTTTATTTTTTATATTTTTTTTACTTTTTTAAACTTTTTTTTTTTTTGCATTTATTAGACCTCCTAGGGGTATTGACATGTGTGGGCGGTGTCGCGGATTGTCAGAGCGGTGGGGGTCGGCAAATATGGCTGCTCCAGGGCGTTAAAGAGAACCTCCTGGAGTATCGCTAAGGTGAGGGGCAAAGTGGTAAAGTTTATGTATATGTGATTGTGTGGGGTTAGAGGCGAGGCTGCAGAGGGCAATAGGAATTTTGTGGCTTGCTATGGTCCAAAGTGTGTGAGATTGCAGAGATAGTGATGTGAGTTTGGGTTTTGTGGGGGTCCTGGCACAAACGTATGTGCGCTATTGTGACGAAAAGTAGCCTATTGCGCAATCGAGTGTAATGACTATGTTTGTGGAAAATTTCAGCCAAATCGGTGGTGCGGTTTTTCCGTGATTGAGGAACAAACATCCGAACATCCAAACTCACAAACCCACAAACTTTCACATTTATAATATTAATAGGATGATTGGCAATAACAAAGAGGCAATGGTAGCCGCTGTTTCTTTACTGTAGGGCATGTAGAACACAGGAGCAGAGGGGCAACAAGAGCGAGACCATGGGATACTTTTTTGTTAGTGCAGAGACCTCCAGTATAAGGCCGGCGCTCCTCCAGGATCACTGCGGATGGTTCCACATACCTTCCATACACAGGAGTTATCAATAGTCACAACCTTTTATGGGGGCGGGGGGGGGGGTCTCTTCAAATCTTGCTAACATTTAAGAACTGTGTTATAAAATTCCTAAACCCCAGTGCATTAAAGGAAAAATATTTGCAGCGGAAACGCAGCGATTTCCAGCAGGTTCCTCTATGGACTTTCTTTGAAAAACGCTGCAGGAAAAACACGATACATTGCCGCCGCGGTTTTTGTTGCAGTGCGTTTTTGCTGCAGCCTGCTATGTGGGGCTTTAGCCTAAACGAGTTGTCAGCAAATATTTCATTACGCTACAGCTCCTCCACAGGGGTAATAAAGTATTGCAAGGTGGCCATTACAATAAATATAATGCATGGATGTCTTACAAGAAACCTTGGCACAGGTCCTCACCTTGGAGAAACTCCTCTCCCCACCAAACTACTTACCACGTGTAACCGGGGACTGGAAGCCAAATGTGAAATATCTGCAGTTAAGCGTGGTCTTAGGCTATCATTTAACGCGTTGCGCTCACCTTTGCTGAACACGGCGCTGTCGTACGGTATCTTATTCTTGGTCTCCAGACTGGAACAATTCCACCGGTGATCCCGAAACTGGTGCTGGCATTCATGGATAGCGATCTGTATCCCCTGTACGGCCGACGCTGCCACATCTGGATGCCGCATGCACACGTCCATCTGACGGCGAGTCAAGCCCGGTAACGTCAGGCACACGGTATTGGCGTTCAGTACCGGCTCCGGTGGTATCTTCAGGCCCAGAATCTCATTGGTCAATGATCTGAAAAATGAAGGAAGATCAGGGTGAGGAATGAAGGTTAGAGTTTATATAGCCGTCCTGATTGACAGGCCATGGCGGTAAGCACGCCCGTCTCACCTGACAGCATTAAACACAAACACCTGGCGGTAAGAATCGGCCCATTGTGTACAAGTCACTATTGATGGCTGAACAAATGAGGAGATCGAGGGACCTGAATGAGGTCAGATGAAACGCGTGGAGCCTTTATTCAGTGATCTGAGCTCCTACTTACCTGGAATGTTTAGTAAATTTCATATCAATCTGGCTCCTTTACCTGTCCCTGCCTGACATTGTGCAGACATCTCAGGCTTTTATCTACACAAGCCCCAAGGTGTCTTCTTCTCAAGTGCTGTCTCTGCCCCATTAAAACAATTAAGTCTCTTTCAGACGGGATTTCTCGGATTGACGGATGTTCGACAATTTATGGTGAAAAAGTGCAGGTGCCGAGGACAGACAGCGGAGATGTGCCCCCCGGACAGTCGCCAGGAATAACGCAATATTTCACATACTTTCCAGGTTGTCTGTCACAGACCTGAAAATACACTAAAATGTTCATCTCAAAAACACACAGAGGGCAGAGTTACCCGTAATGGGGGATCTATGTGTCGCCATGTTACCGCACGGACCGTGTACTGCGCTACTGATAATGGGAATCTATGTGTCGCCACAGACCGTGTACTGCGCTACTGTATGTGTCTGTTACGTGATACTGTTTATTGATCACGTGTATATAAGTGTAATATGTGTGATACAATTTACTGTCCTTTTTGTATCTAATTCTATTGTTTGTGATACAAATGACTGATCCAGAGTATTCAGCTCTACTATGTCTGATACTGACCCAGTGTATCTAAGGCTATTATTTGTGATACTATGTACTGATCCAATGTATCTAATCCTAGCATGTATGCTATTGTCTATGAATCTTTTGTATCTCAGCCTATTATGTTGTACTGGTGTATCTAAGCCAGTTCAGATTGTATGTAAGGGTGTCATGTGATACTGTAGCAGGGGTATCTAAGCCTATTGTTACAATCAGCCAGTAAGTCTTTCATGAGTGATACAGTAACAGATTTATCTAAGCTTGCCATGTATGATATTGTTACAGGTGTATCTAAGCCTATCATGTGTGACAGGTGTATCTGATCATGTGACCCATGATGTATAATGTGAGGAGGGGTCTGCAGCACACGGACTGGACAGGAATCACACTTGACCTCGGATACCCTCCACTTTCACACGTGGCCCCATCTTGTGCGTTCTCACTTTACAGGGGTACATGGGATAAGTTTGTGCCCCCCCCCCCTGGCCCAGTTTGCTGTTTTATTGTATTCATGGCCCTTAGATCAAAGCGAGGCCATTCCCTGAGCAGATGAAACGAGAACCCAGCCAAAAATAGCCAGTGATCCCTCCACGTCCTGTGTTCCCCTGATCAAAGCCAAGTCTCAGATACATTTCCCGTCCACAATTTAGTGGTGACATATTTTATTTACGCTTCGCCGTGCCCTCGCCCCTCACAACGGGCCACAAGTTCTCATTTCCAAAGTCAATTTCCATTGTGCGCCCCCCAGCACGTGGAGAGGGGCCCTGCGGCCGCCCCCAGCCTGATGAAAGGAGGGGCAGCCTTGTGCTTCAGGAGCTTCACTTTGATGTGTGCAAGTCCTACCCGTTCCTGGGCAACCTCCTCCAA